>NC_134687.1:541146959-541471959 GCF_050947455.1 Rhinoderma darwinii | reverse complement strand
AAATAGAATTCTTATTTCAAGATGAAAAACAGACATTTTGGAGCAGAATTTCAAAGCATTTTTGAAGTGTATTTTCGAATCTTTTTTTGCCATTGTCGATGAGAAATGTTGAAAATCTGCTTCATAAATGCACTTCTTTTTTTCAACGCGTATTTTTAGGCTGTCTTTTTCAAACAGCAGCGTAAAATTATGCGTCGTATCAACTACAGAGCTTTTTATTATCGAAAACAATAAAAGGAGGTTTGCAGTCTTTTCAAATTGTAATTCGGAGCATAATAAGAGCGTTTTACACCCCGAAATACTCTGGAAAATGACCTGTGTGAACATGCTCTTAAGACTTCACCTTAGACTACCATGCAAGTGAGATGAATCACAACCACGGCCTAATTGAGAAGAGATAAAAACAGCCAAGCAGCCGACATCCAAGAATATAAATGACAAATAAGCATCACCTTCTAAATGAGCGATACGTTTATATATTTATGTCTTCACAAAAGTGCCGGCATGTATTAGGTAAGATGGCAGGGACACCAGTCTGGCAGGACACAACTGATATATGTGAATGCACCTTTAGATTCTCTTATGTCTTTAACAACCTGTGGATGAGAGTGCTTCTGCTTCTCATGCAACCACTCTAAATGCCAAAGTGTTCATTAATGAAGGAGAGCTGGGAATGTGTTTGAATAAAATAGGGCTCGTATCAATGCATTGACTGGCGTAATTACACAAAAAAAAAATGTGGTCAGTATGAAGCTCCCTCTCCACTTTAACTGCCAGAAACAACTTTTTCTTTTGTATCAGTAAAAAGGGGACTTGGCCTTCCACAAGTGCAACAGATTTAATAAATGTTTTCTGCCACTTTTTTGGTTATGAAAGTGGTGGAGAACAACGAGGAGACATATTGGCATTGTCCAATAGTGACGTCGGTATTCAATCACCAATGGGATCCCCCCGTTCCTTCTCACTGCATAACCACAGTGAGGAGAAGTTTGAATGGAGCAGTGATCTTTCATGGTTCCTGCTGCTCCATTTAATGTATATGGGGCTGAAGGGAAACGTGCAGTTTCCGTCAGTCCCATAGACATTGAATAGAACGGCAGGACACATGGAAGACCACTGCTTCATTCCAGCTCCGCCTTACTGTGGTTATGCACTGAGAAGGAACGGAGGCTTGAGACCTTGTTCAAGTCAACGGTGGGGGTCCCAGCGTTGCAGCCTCATCAATCAGACATTTATCACCTATCCTGTGGATACAGTAGGTAAGGCTTCATTCACAACTGCGCCAGGGTTCTGTACCGATGTTTCGTCTGAACTTTCCATCGGTACGGGACCCTGACTGACACATATGGAATCCATAGGTTTCATTTTCCATTACCATTGATTTAAATGGTGACGGATCCGGTGCCAATGGTTTCCGTTTGTCTCCATTGTGCAAGACTTCCGTCACTTTGATGGAATCAATAGCGTAGTCGACTACGCTATCGATTCTGTCAAAATGACGGAAATGCTGAATTGAAAAAACGCTCAGAAATTTACCTGCGGTGCGTTTTTATTAATCCGCAGCATGTCAATTGTATTTGCGAAAACGCTGTTTATTTGTTGCGGGTTTTCCCCATTGAATTCAATGGGAGGTAAAACACGCAACAAATAGCAGATGTTGCGTTTTTTGCAGCAGAGAAGCCGCAAAAAACGCAACACAGAAAAAAAAAAGTTATACTTACCCCCGAATTGTGTTTCTTCGTCCAGGCCAGCCTCCTGGGATGACATCATCCCAGGGCTGTAGAACCTCAGGACGTTGGAGGGACGCATCAGCATGGTAAAGGCTCTTTTACACCGGTCGATAAGCGGCCGGTGTAGCAAGCACCGATCAATGAGACATCGTTGATCAGCGTTTCTTTGTTCCTGTCACACGGAGCTATATATGGGGACGAGCGGTCGTTACTCCGATCGCTTGTCCCCATCCATTATTATCATGTCTGCAGCGCGTCTCGCTGTTTACATAGGGAGATGTGCTGCCAACAACAATAATATTTCACTTTTTTTAAAACGATACGACCAGCAGATGAGTGAGCGTTTGCTCGTTCATCTGCTCATCGCTGCCTTTTTTACACAGGGCAATTATCGGCAATGAGCGTTCTGTGAACGCTCGTCTGCCCGATAATCGTCCAGTGTAAAACCCCTTTAAGTATCCTTTTTTTTTTTTTAGTGCAGGATTTCCACAGTGGACATTCCGGACGAAAAACTGTACCACAATTTTCGTCCGGAATTCCCTACAGCGCACAGGGCAGATACGCTTTGTGCTTTTATCTGCCCTGTGTGAAAATAGCCTACCACTGATTTTTCCTATATTTTTTTTATCCATTTCCTCCTCTCAATGCTTTACTGGCTCTGCCATATTTTGGTGTTAAAGATCCCTTAGGCATCAATTAAATGATAGCGTCTGTCTACAAGTATTTATTCCATGAACAATGTATGCAGTACATGTTACAGTGTACCTCCAGTGAGCTACCTCTTAGACTATGCAGTGTGTAAATTCAAGTTTCTAATCTAGAATTCTATAAATGAGTGCATTATGGTTAGTAAAAGGCAGAACATTCCATTCATTTCAATATGAGACAGAGTAGTAGAAGACTTGAATTATTGCAGCCCTTTACTTGCTCCCTGCTGAGATAAATGGATATAGCTAAAATAATTTGAATATCCTACTCTTTAAAGGGAACCTACTGGGTAATAATGTCCTGTAAATGCAGCAGAATCATTGACACCAATTCAAACAGTATGTAGGAGTGTACTAACAGGGGAAAGAGGAGGAGACCACAAGTGTTATGTGAGATAGCAGACTTGTAGAAACAGTGACCGGTGACCGAGCTGCAGCCTACTGTATCCTGTAACATGGCAGACAATGATAACAACTTTCTGTTAGTAAATTACGAAGAAGAGGCGTGCAGCACAATCGCCTGAGCGATTCACAAAGGTACTGTACTTGTTTTTCATTGGAGGTACACTTTAATACACACAATTGCCAGAGATACCGAGTTTAAAAACAAAGCTGGAACAATGGCAGCAATACATTATATTAACTTCTCTCTCTTGCTTGACAAATAGCGATACATTTTCTTAAACTAGTTAATGGTAGCCAGGGGCACAGAAAATTGTGAAAATGTGGTATTGTGCTTCCAATCGATCAAGACATCATAAATCCATTTACACATTTGTAATGAAACTTATTTACATGTTATATTGAGTTGTTAATTCCTTTAGGGGTTTGTGTCAAGTGTGCAATATTAGAAAAATACATCACTTAAAATATTTTGTATTGTGTCCATCAATTATATTTACACTTCTTCAGGTCACCAGAGAGAGAGAGAGAGGCTCCAGTAATAAATGTTGATTATTTTATATTGTTTTATTTATTTTGCTTTTTATTTAAAATTTAATAGTGTTTCTTAAAGAAAATTGAAGTATTATTTCTTAAATGTATTACAGTAAATAAGTGAGATAGAAAAACAGTGATGCCTGCTGTTTACAGATCCATACTTCTATCACTGGAGCCAATCATCTATCACGATAAACCATCATGTGGATTTGCTTTAGGAGTTGTACAAAGCTGTGTGCGGGAGACTGTACGGCAGCACATGGAATCCCAGGCTCCGTATGAAGCCATTGGCACTCTGTGATTTGGAAATCAAGGAGAATAAGGGCATGCCCAGACGTGGCGGAATTCTTCCGCAACTGTCCGCATCAATGCCGCACAGAATCTGCGTTGCAGATTCTCTTGCGGATCTGCCCAAAATGGGCATTAAATTGATGCGGACTAGCCGTTGCGTATTGAGGTGAAAGTTGTAAAGGATCTGCCAGGCACAGCTTCTGTGTCAACGCCCATAGATAATCAGTCTGCACCTGCTTCTATGTCTGTGAGACTGACTCCATCTTCCACCACTCAGCATGGCAGGCTTAGGAGTGGGAGAGCCTATCACAGCCTGGCCAGACGGAGCTAGTTCCCGCCCTATGTCTATTTATACCTGCCTTTCCTGTTCCTCCTTGCTTGTGATTCTTCTCGTTTGGTTTCCTGGCCCTGCTGCAGCTTCTGAACTATTTGACCCTGCTTCATATTGACCCTGGCTTACTGACTACTCTCCTGCTCTGCGTTTGGTACCTCGTACACTCCTGGTTTGACTCGGCTTGTTCACTACTCTCCTGCTCTGCGTTTGGTACCTCGTACACTCCTGGTTTGACTCGGCTCGTTCACCACTCTTGTTGCTCACGGTGTTGCCGTGGGCAACTGCCCCATTTCCCTTAGCTTCTGTGTACCCTTGTCTGTTTGTCTGTCGTGCACTTACTGAGCGTAGGGACCGTCGCCCAGTTGTACCCCGTCGCCTAGGGCGGGTCGTTGCAAGTAGGCAGGGACTGAGTGGCGGGTAGATTAGGGCTCACTTGTCTTTTTCCCTACCCTCATCCTTACAAAAGTACTTCCCTTCTATCTATCAGTGCAGGATAGAGAGAAGGGACAGCACTTTCCCTAGTGGAAGTAAAATAAATTCATACTTACCCGGCCGTTGTCTTGGTGACGCGTCCCTCTTTCGGCATCCAATCCGACCTCCCTGGATAACGCGGCAGTCCATGTGACCGCTGCAGCCTGTGATTGGCTGCAGCCGTCACTTAGACTGAAACATCATCCTGGGAAACCTGACTGGAGGAAGGAGCAGGGAGTTCTCGGTAAGTATGAACTTCTATTTTTTTTACAGGTTGCTGTATATTGTGATCGGTAGTCACTGTCCAGGGTGCAGAAACAGTTACTGCTGATCGTTTAACTCTTTCAGCACCCTGGACAGTGACTATTTACTGACGTCGCCTAGCAACGCTCCCGTAATTACGGGTGCACACACGTAGTCACCCGTAATTACGGGAGCCCCATTGACTTCCTCAGTCTGGCTGTAGACCTAGAAATACAGATAGGTCCAGCCAGAATGAAGAAATGTCATGTTAAAAAACCAATACGCTCCGCAGCACACATAACTACATTACATCTGCGGACTTCATTGCGGAATTTTGAATCTCCATTGAAGTCAATGGAGAAATTCCGCAATGAGTCCGCAACCAGTCCGCCACACGTCCGCAACAACCATTGTATGCTGCGGACACCAAATTCCGCACCGCAGCCTATGCTCCGCAGTGGAATTGTCTGCAACGTGTAAACGAACCCAACCACAAAGCTGTGGAAGGCAATGGAGAAACGGGTCCGCTGCGGAGTGTCCGCTGCTGAATTCCAGAGCAATTCCGCTACGTCTGGCCATGCCCTAAGGGCTCCTTTATTTCCAACTGTTATATTGATAAATTTGATGATACGTATTGTATATTTCGTAGCTGACCTAACTGAAAACAAGATGTGATGTCACTGTAGCTTAACTGACTGAAATGTACTTGAGCTATTGTAGCAGTTTACCTGACAGAAAAATAGTTGTGATATTATGAGTGTTTCAGCCAGGTAAGCAGCTGTGACATCATAGCAGCTTGTCTGAGTGATTCACATATGTGATGACACAGCATGTTACCTGTCTGAAACACTTCTGATGTCACATCAATTTACCTTACTTATAATACTTGTGATGTCACAGCCATTTAGTGATGCCACAACAGCTTATCTGACAAACACAATTGGCATATCACAGCAGCTTAACTGAATAAAACCCACTTGTAATATCACAGTAGCTTTCCTAGCTGAAAGAGTTGTGATGCAAACTAACAAAAAGATACAGCTGTGGCACTAAAATATATACAAACATTTCATATTATTTTTATTATTAGAGAAAAAGGCCTCATTCTCCACTTATCAGGCCCCCCTGCCCTGAATTTACTGCTTTTTCCATCGACAGAGACTAGTATCAGGTGACATGCTGCCCATTGAAGTCCATGGAGAGGGGAGGGGGAGAGCAGGATCAGAGTGAGAGAGAAGCAAAGAGATAAGGAAAAACACTGCAGAAGCTGCTTAGTAAGTTTTGTATCTCACCCCAGTGCTGGATTCACATCTACACTGCTCATTACTGCTATACTGCTATATGATGTCCTTTATATTGCTGCTTCTATATATGTGAAAGATAGAAATAGGACAGCAGGATTCTCCTCTTCTCTATGTGTGCTATGTATAGCAGACATTATTGTAGTTAGGCTCCACCCGCTATCTCAGAGAAAACTGAGAATTGGAGATGGAGCTTGTAGATGGGAAAACTGCTAAAATTCAGGATACAAATTAATAACGGCCAAAAATAGTGTTATTCATCATGTACACAAATATGACAAACATATGACATCTGAAACACCAGGACAGCTTTAATCAAATTGTGTGGACCTACCTGCCACAACAAGGCGACCTTATTCAGATGGGTCCTTACACTAAACATTATACCTGTACAACAGGAGACTCACCTCTCTCTTGGTCCTAGGCCTACAAAATGTATTCAGGCTAGGTAGGAACCAGCTTGATTTTATTACTAATTAAAAACAGGCCGGAGGAATGCCCGACCAAGATGGAGGCAGTCACCACCCCCAAAATTACAATGCAAAAGACAAAGTTATTCAGCACAACCTAACAATGTGAAATAAATGGGTAGCTGCTAATCTGATGTGCCTGCAATGCAAAGCAAACAAACAAGAAAGAAAAGAAGCAGCACCCGTAGGTACTAGGATATATGCAAACATTGAATATATGGATTATTTTAAGTTGCATTACTGCTTTGTTTACTATACTGCAATGTGAGGTTCTAAGCACACATTTTGATAAAATTGTGTGGGCCCACCTGCCACAACAAGAATTATGATGTCATAGAAGATAACTTAATTAAAACAAAGTTGTGATGTCACAGCTGCTTACCTAATGGAAACCTACTTGACATGATGTCACAACTGCATCTCTAACATCTGCCTAATCGATGTAAACACTTTGGTTATGTCACAGTACCCAAGGGAAGATGCCAACAACAGAGGACCCCCATGCAAGAACTGTATATGGTTTTCTTGATTTCCAAATGCTGATTTGATGACAGCTGCATGGAGCTAGCAATAAACCACCTAAATGATAGCTCTCCAGAAAATGTATTATCGCTGTACCAATCCTCCAGTAATGTCAGACGAGAGTAGGAAGGAACATAGACCCTTAGATGTTATATAAATGACAGAAGGAACGCCCTTTTTTATTTTTTAAAGTAGCAGTGGGTTTTCTCACCTGCAGGATTCCTGTGCAGCTGAATTCTTCACTGCCCTAATACCCGAATTGTCAGTCCACTCCTGTATTTAAGCAAATATGATCAATATCAAGTTATTTTTTTGATGTTATTAATAACATAACTTTTTTTCTTACTGGTTTATAAATTCATAGAAACCATAAACCATCAAATTTTATATTTGCCTTTTGTATATTTTTTCAAAAATTTTATATTGGTTGTACTTTTTCTCATTAAGAGCCATTTTATTTATTAATACATTTATTTAATAATAAGTATAATTTTATGTTATAAAAATGTATTACCAGTATGTTTTTACTGTTAGGGTATGTTCACACGGCCTATTTACGGACGTAAATCGGGCGTTTTTGCCCCGAATTACGCCCGAAAATAGCGCCTCAATAGCGCTGACAAACATCTGCCCATTGAAAGCAATGGGCAGACGTTTGTCTGTTCACACGAGGCGTATATTTACGCGCCGCTGTCAAAAGACGGCGCGTAAATAGACGCCCGCGTCAAAGAAGTGACCTGTCACTTCTTTGGCCGTAATTAGAGCCGTTATTCATTGACTCCAATGAATAGCAGCGCTAATTACGCCCGTAATTGACGCGGCGTTCAAGCGCCTGCACATGCCGGTACGGCTGAAATTACGGGGATGTTTTCAGGCTGAAACATCCCCGTAATTTCAGCCGTAACGGACGCCATCGTGTGAACATACCCTTAGGCTGGGTTCACACGACCTATTTTCAGGCGTAAACGAGGCGTATTTACGCCTGAAAATACGGCTCCAATACGTCGGCAAACATCTGCCCATTCATTTGAATGGGTTTGCCGACGTACTATGCCGACGACCTGTAATTTATGCGTCTGTCAAACGACGACGCGTAAAATGACTGCCTCGTCAAAGAAGTGCAGGACACTTCTTTGGACGTTTTTGGAGCCGTTTTCTCATAGACTCCAATGAAAACAGCTCCAAAAACGGACGTAAAAAACGCAGCGAAAAACGCAGCGAAAAAAGCGAGTTGCTCAAATGTCTGAAAATCAGGGGCTGTTTTCCCTTGAAAACAGCTCCATATTTTCAGACGTTTTTGGTCACTACGTGTGCACATACCCTAAAGATGAAGAAAAATGCTGTGATGTCTATCAATATTCAATTGGTTCAAGCGCAGAATTTGAAGTAAATCTCTACCATGGGTTTATAGAATATTAAAATCTGGGATCTTTGTAATATATTTTCAATACCCTTTTTTCAGTTTCCACTAATTCATGACTTCTAAACTGCTTTGAATATTCATACAAACCATGATTAGAGTAGTATTAAAAGCCATAAGGTAACTGCAAGTAGCCTGCTGACTTAGCTTTCACGTTACAAAATATGTTTTTCTACTGAAAAATAAGTGAAAACAGCAAAAATGTAATATATATTACAAAGACATTAGCGATTACTTTTGCTGACAACATGTTAATCAAAGTTAAGCTTCACTTTAAATGCAATGTGTTAAATATTCACAGGCCAAAATCATTGATAAAATGAATTAGATGAAGTTCTATGTTATTTAGCTATACTGAGGTTTCCCTTCATTTGACAGCCATATATTAATCAATGCACAAATCTGCCCAACTGTCTGATGAACAAATTTATTTTTGGAGAAAAGAGAACATATAAAATGTATATTCATTAATATGCTCCTCCACAGAAAACACCTCTGACCCCTTTTTTTAAAGTGATCTACTCTCACTTCAAAGATAATAATCCAATCTGCGTTCCGATTTCCATAGCCACTGAATTAGACCTTTAGCCTATTCTCTACAGCAGTGCCTGAAAAAGACTATTACGCTATAATGCCATGTAACCTATACCCCAAAATAACACACTCGGCATACTACAATATGCAACTGTTTTGATCATTGACCTAAATGTTATGATATGTCCTGGAGATTTCAATTTATAGAGTCAATGGGGGTTAAAATTAAAAGCATTAATTTACTGGTACTATGTTATGTTTTACTCCATTGACTTTCAAGAGAGCAGTTTTTATAGTGTGCAAATGCATAACAAATAGCTTACAGGTTCTTTGTTACACCAACTCCTTAGAAGAGTGGTCATGAGAATAGTATTACCCACACTTTGTTATGTGAATCCAATTTATCATGTTCACCTATACTGAATGTATGCAGCCTTGATAGGAAATGTCCAAAGGCTACTTGTTTGACAAGTCTACTGCAGTGGTGTCCAGACTTTTCAGGCTTGCTACATGCTTTTCTTGGAGACTGAGTCAAGTGATCTACCAACTTATGAGTGGTGAACACAGACCAAGGATAACTGTGCAAGAACAGTATATGGGCCCATTCATCATGAATAGCTCAGCACAAAGCACCTCTCGCAAAGCGTTCCTTCAGTGATCCACTTAAAAACCTCTTAGGCTATGCACCCCAGTATGGAAATTTAAGTTTCTAATCTAGACTTAAAAAAAGGAGCTTGATGCTGTTTATTAGCTTAATTAATTTGCAGACTACACACTCAGGGCCAATTCTTGCTTTTCTGGCACCTGGTGTGAAAACCCCCCAGATCTTGATTGACATCCTCCTGGCTGATCTACATCACTACCAGCCTCGCTGTACGGTGCCTGCCCATGGAGTACAAGGCAATGGTGCATCTGAGAAAGCTGGAGGAGACTGGTAGTGATGTAGCCAGGAAAGATGTCAATCAAGCATGGAAAGTTGGGTTTGGAGTCAGAACTGTGTGGCTCTTCAGGATAACGGCACCGCCCCATAACCCTTTAAAGAGTAATTAGCATATAGTGTGTGTCATTTTAAAAGTTGACTAAATAGATTTTGCTGCATCTGAAAAAAATATAAAAGGGAATGTTTGGAAATATTGTCAGGGCATGTATTACCGCATGGTGGCGGTTCAAGGAGTTAACGTTACCTGAGGGGTTTTTATATTAAATAGACAATGACTTGCAACAATTCCACCTGCCATGCAATTTTGTTATTATATTATCTATATAATTACATGCCATCCTCCAGCAACGCAGGCCTGGTCTCTTCTGACCAAGCCTGCTGGAGCTAAACGACGCAAGCTGCGAGCTGGAACTGAACATCCATGCCCTGCCATTCAATGTCTTTCAATGACTCGAGTGGCAAAATGACGTAATCACGTCACTTGCGTCATTGTAAGGCGCTGAATGGCAGGGCAGGAGGGGGTGGCAGCGCATGATCTCAGTGGTGCAGCCACCCCCTCAGAGAGGCAGAAGGCCACTGCCTGAGGCGAGACGTTCACCTCGCCTCATGGACAGTTTGGCCCTGTACACACACTATTCATTTCAATATGGGGCAAAGTCAAAGGAAACAAATTTCTGCAGCCCTTTACTTTCTCCCTGAGTGAGGGAAATAGACAGATTTCTAAAAAACTAGATCAATGGTGAGAGTTTAGCTAACATATCTTATCTTATATATTACATAAACAAGAAATTAAAAGCTTCAGTATAAAATTGCTAGCTAATAAAATACTGTGATTACAACAGCATCCACACTAATTCAAGCAAGAAGTCTCCACAGTCTGAGAGAAGCGAGGAGAAGAGTGGCAAGTCTAATGTGTCACCGGGGCCCATGGAAAATGATACTCTCCAGGGGCCTGAAGAGGATGGTGCGTAAGTATATTGTAGTGGCGTGGAGCTGCAGCCATTACATAATGTGACCCATCAGGCTAGTAGAAATAGTGACTGCAACCTCTCAGCAGCTCCACTTTATCTGTAACATGGCAGACAATGATAACAACTGTCCGTTAGTGAATTAGGAGGAAGATGTATGTACATAGCACAAAAGGCTGAATTTTGAAGTGAAAGGCTTCATGTAGGTATTGTACATGATCTAAAAGCACAAGTCTAAAAATTCACCAGTAATTGTGAGCCATGAAATTAATTAGCTTAGTCCCTTACAAACATTTTAATACACAGTTTTTTCTGCTGTTAAGGTGTACCTGAGCCCCCTTACCTACTGCATGCATGTATAACTGCACAGGTGTATAATTTCCGGCAACCTATTTTAAATTGGGCCAATGGGCAGGTTAAAAAACAAATAAAAAATAAACAGCATTATTAGAAACGAAGCTTAATGCTTTGCATTTTCCAGATGTGATCTGTTTAACAAAGAACATGTGCATTATCTGTCATAAAAATATGCCAGCCAAAGATGCCTTCAAAACAGGATGGGCCAACCAATGATGCCCCCACAACAGTGTGTTAGTCATAGGCTTTCCCACAACAGTGTATGCCAGCCACAAATGCCTTATGACAATTTGTCAGCAACAGGTGTCCATAACAGTCAAATGAGGCATTAACCAAAGATTCAAGAACGGCATCAATGATAAGGCCCCATGTACATGAACGTGCTTTTGCGGCCGCAATTCCCCCGAAAATCCACGGGAGAATTGCTGCCCCATTCATTCCTACGGGGCCATGCACACGACCATGGTTTCCACGGTCCGTGCATGGCCCAGGAGCCTGCACCGCAGAAAGAATGGGCAAGTCTTATTACGGCCGTGTTCTGTGGTCCGGGCTCATTGAAAATAATGGTCGTGGCCATGTGTACGGCCCGCGATTTGCGGGCGGCTCGCGGCTGTCACTCCGTGGCCGGCCGACCTGAAAATCACAGCCGTGCACATGGCTACGGTCATGTGCATGAGGCCTAACACTGAAGGAACACCAAAGATCCACAGCGGAGTTGGAAATATCTGTCCATAGGACTACTATAACTCGTACACTCCACAGAGTAGGGCTTTATGGAAGAGTGGCCAGAAAAAAGCCATTGCTAAAAGAAAAACATATGAAAACACATTTTGAGTTTCACAAACACCATGTGGCAAACTCCCCAAACACATGAAAGAAAGTTCTCTAGTCAGATGAAATAAAAGTGGAACTTTTTGACCATCATGGGAAACGCTATGGGTGGCGCAAACCCAACACTTCTATGGGGATGCTTTTCATTGGTAGGGACTGGAAAACTGTTTAGGATTGAAGAAAAGATGGATGGCAGTTTCAGTCTGCAGAGATTTTAGACTGGGACAGAGGTTCACCTTCCAGCAGGACAATGACCCTAAACAAACTGCTAAAGCTACACTGGAGAGATTTAAGGAGAAACATGTAAGTGTCTTGAAATGAACTAGTCAAAGCCCAAACCTCAATCTAATGGAGAATCTGTGACATGACTTGAAGACTGCGTACACCAACCAACCCATCTAACTTGAAGGAGGTGGAGCAGTTTTGCCTTGAAGAAAAATCCAAGTGTCTCCACAAAGTATTGACTTTTAGGGTGTGAATGCTTATGCACAAATGCTTTGTCTTAATTATTGTTTGTAAAAGAAAAGAAATAAAAAACACAGAGCACAAATAGTGCATCAAACGGTAAAATGGAGAGGTGGATGAGGGGGTGATCAGTTCTGCTAACCTGATCAAGTTGTGCTAGGAGCACAACATCCAATAATGCATATATCCAAATGATGCTGCAGCCTGGGTTCCGGTCTGGATCGTGATAGTCCAGATGCAATAGCAGAAGAAATAGCAGAAAAAAACACAGATATCACCCTGGCACTGCTAGGAGTTCTTTAAGGAGTTTTAAGGTTGTCCAACGAGTCAAAGAGTCAAGGATCCTCCAACTCTTATTTCCATATGCTTCATTTGTACTCCCTTTCTTAAAGAGTCTGATTTTGAGGTAAATCAATTGTTAGGGAGCTGCCTAAACAAAAGACTCCTAGATCCAGGCACCTGTATCCCTTGCCCAGTGCCACATGATTATCAATTCCCTAATATTTTTTGTTGTTGGAATTACACTGTTTATAAGCATTAGCAATTGATGTAAAAGACTCTATATTATAAGATGCAGTTACCATTTTTTTTTGCACTTAAGGGTTCCAAATGTTACACGTTTTAACTTCTTAACTATGAATTCATAGAATAATGTATGTTAGACTTATTTGGACATGGTATGGCGGTATTAGAGTGCCTTGTGAAAGTATTTACTCCCCTTGGTGTTTTTCCTCTTTTGTTGCATTACAACCTGGAATTAAAATAGTTTTTTTTGGGGGGGGGGGTTTGTACCATTTGATTTACACAACATGCCTACGACTTTGGAGGTGCAAAATATGACACGAACAATAATTAGAAGAAATAGCAGAAAGAAAACGGATATCACCCTGGCACTGCTAGGAGTTCTTCAAGGAGTTTTAATGTTTTCCAACGAGTCTAAGAGTCAAGGATCCTCCAACTCTTATTTCCATATGCTCTATTTGTATAAGATACTACGCGTTTCGAGGCCGTACCGGCCTTTTCCTCAGGTAAAATACAAATGGTAAAAGGAGCCCCTTGCAAGGGGTTATATACATACAGAATTATAAAAGAAGTGGAAAAACATGCCAAAATGAAGCTGAGTCATGATGCCTTGTCATAAGGTTAAAGGTTAATGCAATCACTAATATTGTTCAAGTCTGTTGCAACATTGTAGGAAGTCACACACTAAGGATTGTGTCATTTAACGTATAATCAAAATACAAGACAATCGAGGTTATGTGAATGGAACAGACAGAATGAATATCCACAAGAGGATTACAATCCTATAAATGTGTAAAGGATAATAAGTTGGAGTAAGAGTAAGGTCTTAGAGACCAATGATAAAATAGTATGATCATAGTTAAAACGTAGTAAAATAACTGCAGTAATCTTCATACACCGCATTCCAAATTATTATGCAAATGTTATTTTTCGCTGATTTTCCTAAATAGTCGATGCAAATGACAGTCAGTATAATCTTCAAGCCATCAACCGTTGGAGTATAATGCAAATTTTATTGAACAAATCTCCTAATGATAACAGATTTTTTTTTAGAAGTAAAAAACTCAAAATGCACTGTTTCAAATTATTATGCACAACAGAGATGAAAACATTTTAAAGGTTGTAAAGAGAACTAAAATGGTAATTTGTTGAATTTGCAGCGTCAGGAGGTCATATTTACAGAAATCAAAAGCTCTTTCAATAAAAAAAAACTTAACAGGCCAAGTTACATGTTAACATAGGACCCCTTCTTTGATATCACCTTCACAATTCTTGCATCCATTGAATTTATGAGTATTTGGACAGTTTCTGCTTGAATATCTTTGCAGGATGTCAGAATAGCCTCCCAGAGCTTCTGTTTTGATGTGAACTGCCTCCCACCCTCATAGATATTTTGCTTGAGGATGTTCCAAAGGTTCTCAATAGGGTTGAGGTCAGGGGAACATGGGGGCCACACCATGAGTTTCTCTCCTTTTATGCCCATAGCAGCCAGTGACACAGAGGTATTCTTTGCAGCATGAGATGGTGCATTGTCATGCATGAAGATAATTTTGCTACGGAAGGCACGGTTCTTCTTTTTGTACCATGGAAGAAAGTGGTCAGTCCTAAACTCTACGTATTTTGCAGAGGTCATTTTTACACCGTCAGGGACACTAAAGGGGCCTACCAGCTCTCTCCCCATGATTCCAGCCCAAAACATTACTCCGCCACCTCATTGCTGACGTCGCAGCCTTGTTGGGACATGGTGGCCATTCACCAACCATCCACTACTCCATCCATCTGGACCATCCAGGGTTGCATGGCACTCATCAGTAAACAAAACGGTTTGACAATTAGTCTTCATGTATTTTTGAGCCTACTGCAACCGTTTCTGCTTGTGAGCATTGTTTAGGGGTGGCCGAATAATAGCTTTATGCACACTTGCAAACCTCTGGAGGATCCTACACCTTGAGGTTCGCAGGACTCCAGAGGGACCAGCGGCTTCAAATACCTGTTTGCTGCTTTGCAATGGCATTTTAGCAGCTGATCTCCTAATCCTATTAATTTGTCTGGCAGAAATCTTCCTCATTATGCCTTTATCTGAACGAACCCATCTGTGCTCTGAATCAGCCACAAATCTTTTCACAGTACGATGATCACGCCTAAGTTTTCTTGAAATATCCAATGTTTACATACCTTGTCCAAGGTATTGCACTATTTCACACTTTTCGGCAGCAGAGAGATCCTTTTTCTTTCCCATATTGCTTGAAACCTGTGGCCTGCTTAATAATGTGGAACCTCCTTCTTAAGTAGTTTCCTTTGATTGGGCCCACCTAGAAAACTAATTATCACAGGTGTCTGAGATTGATTACAATGACTCAAAGAGCCCTAAGACACAATACCATCCATGAGTTTAATTGAAAAACTAATAATTAAATGTTTATGACACTTAAATCCAATGTGCATAATAATTTGGAACACGGTGTAGGTAAAGATATGCACATATTAAAACAAATGTGCACAACAAATCAAACACTTGCAATACAGGATCCAAAATCAAAAGTCGGCAAACGATCATAGTGATAGATTTCTCCTGCTGAGAAGAGACCTGAATGGTAGATGTTGGGGAAATCCGGTGCAGTGATCAGGATGTAGAGGTGAGGTTCCCAACCCTGGTGTCATCCGGTTTAATAGAATATCAGAGCGGAAAAGCCGGTTTATTTGTATATGATTAAAGTCATTGGTAACTCGTCGGAAGGATGTATCTACGTACTATCTGAAAGTCTAGTCTGGGAGTCGCAGTGTAGTCATGGTGATTGGACGCTAGGAAAAAAGTACAGTGGCTCAGAGCGGTCAAGCTAGTTACTGCGTAATACACAATGCTGTAATCAAGGATAACAGATGTTCCTCCAAAGAAGACTACGGTGATCGGGATGAGCAGGTGGTGTAGGGGGCTGATAAAAGTCAGCTGGTTGCCATGATGAATGAAGCCCTCAACAGTTTTCAGAAGGGAAGTGTTTGTAATGTCTGGAATCGAGATGTGTTGGTGGGGAGAGTGGTACATTGCCACCATTTGTAAGTTCGGGCGATTTGGTGTTCAAATCTAATGGTCCGTTACAAAGGTTGCGGCAGTGTAAATATTGGAAATGGGTTACCGTACCAGTGTTTGCTGTTTTCAAATTGTGTCTAAATTGGGACTATAATGGCTGTAGTCTGTTTGCTGGTTAGAAGTTGGTAGTGTCATTTTAGAGTAAGTTTCCTAGTAAAACTATGGAGATCTAGTAATAGGTCAAAACCATTGGCCGTTGTAGTCGAGCACAAGGATAGCACTTTTTTGAATAGCGATACTTCAAATGGTAGTAATATGTAGTTGGAAAGGTTAAAAATGGAAATGTCAGATTCTACTGTAGGCGGTTTTACTCTTTTTTTTCTTTTTCCCTCCCCAAGTTCCTCTGTATCGTTTTTTCATTTTTTGTTTTTGGGGCAAAAATAGTCAATGATCGTTCTGGGTCCCAGTATGGTCCCTGACCCTGAAAAAGGTCACTAATCAAACCTACCAAGGACACTAACCTACTCAGCTTTCTCAAAGACTCCACCCAACTAATTAACGACCTTAATACAGTCAAATGGAAAGAAAACTTATATCATTAGATGTTAGTGCACTTTACACCAACATCGAATATTCACTTGGATTGAACAGTGTCAGATGCATTCTTGAAAAAGATAAGGACATACCACCACTACAGATAGATTTTATATGTAAAGGCTTAGAATTCATCCTAAAGAACAAAATTTTTTCCTTTGACCAATACATTTACCGTCAAACCAGAGGCACAGCCATGAGATACAGCCTTCCAACGAGTTACCAATGACTTCAACCATATACAAATAAACCGGCTTTTCCGCTCTGATAGGATTCTAATAAACCGGATGAAACCAGGGATGGGAACCTCACCTCTACATCCTGATCACGGCAACACATTTCCCCAACATCTACCATTCAGGTCTCTTTTTAGCAGGAGAAAACTATCACTATGATCGTCTGCCGACTTTAGATTTTGGATCCTGTATTGCAAGTGTTTGATTTGTTGTCCACATTTGTTTTAATATGTGCATATCTTTACCTATGTAGATTACTGCAGTTATTTTACTATGTTTTAAAGGGAAGGTGTCACAAAATTTTTTATTTTTTTTTATATAATATTGCTTTTAGTATGTCATTAAAATAAATGTTATTTATTTGTGTTTTTGTGTTGTACTTTTTACTTTTTTCTTTCTTTTACTTCTCTATGGGGGCTGCCATTTTTTTTTCATCTCTGTATGTGTCGATTAACGACACATACAGAGATGGAATACGGCACATACATCCCCATAGAGAATGCGAACGGGAGTCGTTCCATTCACTATAGCGTACGCCGTCTGTGTGAGAAAGGCGCATGCGCCGCTCCCACACAGACCAAAAGGAAGGTCTTTGGTAGAGCGACATCCGGCGCCATTTTCATGTGGACCGGAAGCCGCGGCCGGACAGTAAGATGACGACTTCTGGTCGCGGCTTCCGGCCATATGTTCAAGGCAGCGCAGACTCAAGGACTAGGAGCGGAGGCGGCAGCGGCGGCAGGAGCAGGTAAGTTATGTTTGTGTATGTGATGTGTGTGTATGTTAGTGTTATACTGTCTGATTACCACTATATCTAATCCTCCTACACAGTGTAGGAGGTTTGAACGTTGAACCCCCTCCTTTTTCCTGGCACTAGCGAGGAGAAAGGAGGGGGGATTGTGTGAGGATAGTAGAGCGAGTGTGTCTACTCCAAATTTGCAGCATAAAGCAATGAGGTTGCTTTACCACATTGCCAATGCTGCAATTTTGGGAATTGCTCCCTCTAGTGACCAGCACATGGAAATGTTATAAATTAGAATATAATTTATAATATTTCCTGACTTGTGAAAAAATTAAAACAATGTGGGATAGACAGCTTATCCCAAAACATCAGTATTTATGTGGATAATATACTACGGGACTTTGTCATGGGTCTTCCCTCATATGTAAGAGACACCACGGACATCCTTAAGAGACTTGAGGGGATAGAGCTCCCATCTGGAGCACTACTGGCAAGCCTGAATGTTGAGGCACTGTACAGCTCCATACTGTAAAGGATCTGCCAGGCACAGCGGGGTTAACTCCCAGAACTAATCAGTCAGCACCTGAGAATACATCCCTGAGACTGACTCCTGCTTCTACCATTCAGGCTGGCAGGCTTAGGAGTGGGAGAGCCTATCGTAACCTGGCCAGACTCAGCTAGCTCCCGCCCTCGGTCTATTTAAGCCTGCACTTCCTGTCCCTCGGTGCTTGTTATTGCTTGTGTTTCCCTCCTTGTGGTTTCCTGGCCCAGCTACAGCTCCTGCTATTTTTGATCCTGCTCCATACAGACCCTGGCTTACCGACTACTCTTCTGCTTTTCGTTTTGTACCTCGCACACTCCTGGCTTGACTCGGCTCGTTCACCACTCTGGTTGCTCACGGTGTTGCCGTGGGCAACGGCCCCTTTTCCTTGCTTGTGTTCCTTGTATGTTTGTCGTGTTTGTCGTGCACTTACTGAGCGCAGGGACCGCCGCCCAGTTGTACCCCGTCGCCTAGGGCGGGTCGTTGCAAGTAGGCAGGGACAGAGTGGCGGGTAGATTAGGGCTCACTTGTCCGTCTCCCTACCCCCTGCCATTACATAATAACAAGCCCATACCTAGTCTACCCCTGGTCCCTGACACCACTATGGATCCCCGTGAGACCCTGGCTCAGCAAATGCAGGGTCTCTCCCTACAGGTCCAGGCCCTGGCTCAGAGGGTCAACCAGCCTGATGCTACCCTGGTAGTTCCCCTCACCGCACCTCTTGAACCCCACCTCAAGTTGCCCGACCGGTTCTCAGGGGACCGGAGGGCTTTTCTCTCCTTTCGGGAGAGTTGTAGGCTTTACTTTCGTTTAAAGCCTCATTCCTCAGGTTCTGAGAGCCAGCGGGTGGGTATAATTATGTCCCGGCTCCAGGAAGGGCCCCAAGAGTGGGCCTTCTCCTTGGCTCCTGACGCCCCTGAACTTTCCTCCGTTGATTGTTTCTTTTCTGCTCTCGGACTTATTTATGACGAGACTGACAGGACTGCCTTTGCCGAGAGTCAGCTGGTGACCTTAAGTCAGGGTAAGAGACCTGTTGAGGAGTATTGCTCTGACTTTCGGAAGTGGTGCGTAGCTTCTCGGTGGAATGACCCTGCCTTAAGGTGCCAGTTTAGGTTGGGTCTGTCGAATGCCCTGAAAGACCTGCTAGTTAGCTATCCCTCTTCTGACTCCCTAGACCAGGTTATGGCTTTAGCGATACGACTTGACCGACGTCTCAGGGAACGACAACGTGAACGTTTATGTGTTTTCTCCTCCGACTCCCCCATGATGCCTCCCGAAGCTCCGTTGCTTCGTTCCTCCCCGAAAGATTCAGAGATACCTATGCAACTCGGGGCCTCCGTGTCCCCCCAACAACGTAGAGAATTCCGCAGGAAGAATGGTCTCTGCTTCTACTGTGGGGACGACAAGCATCAAGTAAACAACTGTCCTAAGCGTAAGGTTGCAGCCAGAGAACTTCCGCATCTAAGTGATCATCGGGGAGGTCACTTGGGCGCACAGGTATTTCCAGTAAATATGAAACGTACTAAGATCTTGCTTCCCTTTCAGGTCTCTTTTGGTGGTAGGTGTGCTACCGGCAGTGCCTTCGTGGATTCAGGGTCCTCTACTAATATCATGTCTGTGGAATTTGCTATGTCCCTTGCTATGCCTCTTATTGATTTGCCTAAACCTGTCCCGGTAGTGGGTATCGACGCCACTCCTCTTGCTAATGGTTATTTTACACAGCATACCCCTGTTTTTGAACTCCTTGTTGGCTCCATGCATTTGGAGCAATGCTCTGTACCGTTGATGCAGGGATTATCGTACGATTTGGTTCTAGGCCTTCCCTGGTTGCAGTTGCATAATCCTACGTTTGACTGGAATACTGGGGAGCTAACCAAATGGGGTAATGAATGTTGTACGTCATGTTTTTCTGTTAATTCTATTTCTCCCCCTAAGGAGGCGAATACGCTACCCGAGTTTGTTCAGGACTTCGCTGATGTTTTCTCTAGGGAGGCCTCCGAAGTGTTACCTCCTCATAGAGAATACGATTGTGCTATCGAATTGGTACCAGGAGCTAAGCTTCCTAAGGGTAGGATATTTAATCTTTCTTGTCCCGAACGTGAAGCTATGAGAGTGTATATCCAGGAATCCCTGGCCAAGGGTTACATTCGTCCCTCTTCTTCTCCGGTAGGTGCTGGCTTCTTCTTCGTGGGGAAGAAGGATGGTGGTCTTAGGCCATGCATTGACTACCGTGGCCTGAATAAGGTCACGGTAAGGAACCAGTATCCCCTTCCTTTGATTCCTGATCTCTTTAATCAGGTTCAGGGGGCCCAATGGTTTTCTAAATTGGATCTACGGGGGGCGTATAACCTTATTCGCATCAAAGAGGGGGATGAGTGGAAGACTGCGTTTAACACGCCCGAAGGCCATTTCGAATACCTCGTCATGCCCTTTGGGTTGTGTAATGCCCCTGCGGTCTTCCAGAATTTCATAAATGAGATTTTGAGAAATTACCTGGGGATTTTTCTGGTAGTGTACCTTGATGACATACTGGTGTTTTCCAAGGACTGGTCCTCCCACGTGGAGCATGTCAGGAAGGTGCTCCAGGTCCTTCGGGAAAATAAACTGTTTGCCAAAACCGAAAAATGTGTGTTTGGGGTACAGGAGATTCCATTTTTGGGTCAAATCCTCACTCCTCATGAATTCCGCATGGACCCCGCCAAGGTTCAGGCTGTGGCGGAATGGGTCCAACCTGCCTCCCTGAAGGCGTTACAGTGTTTTTTGGGGTTCGCTAACTATTACAGGAGATTTATTGCTAACTTCTCGGTCATCGCTAAGCCCCTTACGGACCTCACTCGCAAAGGTGCTGATCTCCTCCACTGGCCTCCTGAGGCTGTCCAGGCTTTTGAGGTCCTTAAGAAGTGCTTTGTCTCGGCCCCGGTGCTGGTTCAGCCCAACCAAATGGAGCCATTTATCGAGGAAGTTGACGCATCTGAGGTGGGAGTGGGGGCTGTCTTGTCCCAGGGTACCAGCTCCCTCACCCATCTCCGCCCCTGTGCCTACTTCTCCAGGAAGTTTTCGCCAACTGAAAGTAACTATGATATTGGCAACCGCGAACTCTTAGCCATTAAATGGGCATTTGAAGAGTGGCGCCACTTCCTGGAGGGGGCTAGGCACCAGGTAACGGTCCTTACCGACCACAAGAATCTGGTTTTCCTAGAATCTGCCCGGAGGCTAAACCCGCGACAAGCTCGATGGGCGTTATTTTTTACCAGATTCAATTTTTTGGTTACCTATAGGGCTGGGTCTAAAAATATTAAGGCTGATGCACTGTCGCGTAGCTTTATGGCCAGCCCTCCTTCGGAGGAAGATCCTGCTTGTATTTTGCCTCCAGGTATAATCATTTCCTCGATCGATTCTGATTTAGTCTCTGAAATTGCTGCTGATCAAGGTGCAGCTCCCGGGAACCTTCCTGAGAACAAGCTGTTTGTTCCCCTGCAATTCCGGCTAAGGGTACTTAGGGAAAATCATGACTCCGCACTATCTGGCCATCCAGGCATCCTGGGTACCAAACACCTCATTACCAGAAATTATTGGTGGCCTGGGTTGCCTAAAGACGTTAAGGCCTACGTCGCCGCTTGTGAGGTTTGTGCTAGGTCCAAGACTCCCAGGTCCCGACCAGCGGGCTTACTGCGTTCGTTGCCCATTCCCCAGAGACCTTGGACACATATCTCCATGGATTTTATCACCGATTTGCCTCCATCCCAAGGCAAGTCGGTGGTGTGGGTGGTGGTGGACCGCTTCAGTAAGATGTGCCACTTTGTGCCCCTCAAGAAACTACCCAACGCCAAAACGTTGGCTACCTTGTTTGTCAAACACATCCTGCGTCTCCATGGGGTCCCTGTCAATATTGTTTCGGACAGAGGGGTACAATTTGTTTCATTGTTTTGGAGAGCCTTCTGTATGAAGTTGGGGATTGATCTGTCCTTCTCCTCTGCCTTCCATCCTGAAACCAATGGCCAAACGGAGAGGACTAATCAATCTCTAGAACAATACTTAAGGTGTTTTGTCTCTGACTGTCAATTTGATTGGGTCTCTTTCATTCCCCTCGCCGAATTTTCCCTTAATAACCGGGTCAGTAACTCGTCAGGGGTCTCTCCTTTTTTTTGTAATTTTGGGTTTAATCCACGGTTCTCCTCCGTTTCACCTGGTAGTTCCAACAATCCTGAGGTAGAGGTCGTTCATCGGGAACTGTGCACAGTCTGGGCCCAGGTTCAGAAAAACCTAGAGGTGTCCCAGAGCGTACAAAAAAACTCAGGCTGATAAAAAACGTTCTGCTAACCCCCTGTTTATGGTCGGGGATCTGGTGTGGTTGTCGTCTAGGAACTTGCGTCTCAAGGTTCCGTCCAAGAAGTTTGCTCCCCGGTTTATTGGGCCGTATAAGGTCATTGAGGTCCTCAATCCTGTCTCCTTCCGGCTGGAGTTACCCCCGTCTTTTCGGATACACGACGTGTTTCATGCCTCCCTCCTCAAACGCTGCTCCCCGTCCTTGGCTCCCTCGAGGAGACCTCCTGTTCCCATCCTCACCCCGGAGGGGGTGGAATTCGAGGTGGCCAGGATTGTGGACAGCAAGATGGTCCAAGGCTCCCTCCAGTACCTGGTCCATTGGAGAGGATACGGGCCCGAGGAGAGGACTTGGGTACCCGCCCGGGATGTTCACGCTGGGGTATTGGTCAGTAGGTTCCACCTGCGTTTCCCCAGTAAGCCAGGTCCACTTAGAAAGGGTCCGGTGGCCCCTCATAAAAGGGGGGGTACTGTAAAGGATCTGCCAGGCACAGCGGGGTTAACTCCCAGAACTAATCAGTCAGCACCTGAGAATACATCCCTGAGACTGACTCCTGCTTCTACCATTCAGGCTGGCAGGCTTAGGAGTGGGAGAGCCTATCGTAACCTGGCCAGACTCAGCTAGCTCCCGCCCTCGGTCTATTTAAGCCTGCACTTCCTGTCCCTCGGTGCTTGTTTTTGCTTGTGTTTCCCCCTTGTGGTTTCCTGGCCCAGCTACAGCTCCTGCTATTTTTGATCCTGCTCCATACAGACCCTGGCTTACCGACTACTCTTCTGCTTTTCGTTTTGTACCTCGCACACTCCTGGCTTGACTCGGCTCGTTCACCACTCTGGTTGCTCACGGTGTTGCCGTGGGCAACGGCCCCTTTTCCTTGCTTGTGTTCCTTGTATGTTTGTCGTGTTTGTCGTGCACTTACTGAGCGCAGGGACCGCCGCCCAGTTGTACCCCGTCGCCTAGGGCGGGTCGTTGCAAGTAGGCAGGGACAGAGTGGCGGGTAGATTAGGGCTCACTTGTCCGTCTCCCTACCCCCTGCCATTACACATACCCCATGAACAGGGATGTGGGGCTGTACGGAGCTTTCTCGAAACACGAGGCGTCCAATTCAAAGCGCATAATGAACTGGTTTTGACCCTATTGAACTTTGTCCTCACCAAAAACAATTTTTTATTTGGGGGACAACTCTTCCACCAGCTCAAAGGTACAGCTATGGGCAGCCCATGTGCCCCCAGCTATGCTATCTTATATCTGGGCTGGTGGGAGGATCAGGTGGTCTTTGCAGAGAACATGGCATCATATACCTCGTTCATCATTCTGTGGGCAAGATTTATAGATGACGTGCTGATACTATGGGATGACTCTATCGACCGTTTTAATCAATTTGTCGACGACCTGAATGTGAACGACTTAGGCCTATATTTCACATCAGAGATAGGGGAAACGTCAATCAACTTTCTGGACATTACGGTGACTAAGAATACAATGGGAAACTTGACCACGAGCCTGTTCCGTAAACCTACGGCCACTAATAACCTACTCGCATGGGATAGCCATCACCCAGTACCTCTCAAAAGGGGGATCCCCAAAGGACAGTATTTAAGACTCAGGCGAATCTGTTCCAGCCTGGGGGACTTCATGGAGAAATCCCAACAACTTCGTAAAAGATTTGGGAGTAGAGGATACCCAGATAGGACATTGAGGGATGCTTATCATCATGCATTATCTGTGAACAGACCAAGCTTACTGGTCCCCAAATCAAAAGAGGTGGAGACACTCCCGCCAATTAGAATAGTAGGTACTTTTGACCACAGACATAGGGAGGTCAAAAACATCCTATGTAAATATTGGGGGATCCTAACGGCCGATCAAGATCCAAATAAAGTAGTACATTCCCATCCACTGATTACCTTCAGGAGGGGAAAAAATCTCCAAGACCGTTTGGTCCATAGTCATTTCAAAGAACCTCCCTCCCAATCGACATGGCTCCCTAATAGACCATTAGGCACCTTTAAATGCGGCGCCTGCAAGGCGTGCAGATATATCGCTAAAAGTAGCACATTCATCAGTGCAGCGACTGAAAAAATCTATGAAAATAGGGAATTTGCCAATTGTAGAACTAAGGGGGTCATTTAAATGGCTACCTGTGCCTGTGAGCAAAACTATATAGGCAAAACAATTCGGGAATTTTGGAGGAGAATCTTGGACCACATCGGCAACATACGTAGGAAAGATGATACTTGCTTAGCAAGACATATGAGAGAAAAACATACAGATAAACAAGATGAAATTACATTCAAAGTCATAGAAGTGATCAGACCCTCTATCAGAGGAGGTAACCTAGACAGGTTACTTTTACAGAAGGAATGTAGATGGATTTATCGTTTGAAAACACTACATCCATATGGAATCAATGACTATATGTCATATGTAAGCTTTATCTAAATTTCAGCATAATACATGACATATAATTCCATATCCACCTTTAATACAAGAAGATAAGGGATTATGTGCTACTAATAATATAATCCGATGGGAGGAAACCTCCAGCTCACCAGCTCGCCTCCTGACAGTCCTGCTTCGCCCGGATCTCCGCAACGGTCCACGGTAGGCAATAGTACAAAAAGAAAGGATTTGATCCAGCGCTGCAGTGATGTTCTTTAAAAAGGAACGTATTCCCACTTTTATTGGTATCAATAAGACTTGTTAAAATGTCAAATAACAGGCTTGGCGTCAAGGCAGTATTCGGTAGGTGTAATGGGCCTACGCGTTTCAAGCACGACTGGTGCTCTTAGTCTTGGCATTCATGAATGAATGCCATGACTAAGAGCACCAGCCGTGCTTGAAACGCGTAGGCCCATTACACCTACCGAATACTGCCTTGACGCCAAGCCTGTTATTTGACATTTTAACAAGTCTTATTGATACCAATAAAAGTGGGAATACGTTCCTTTTTAAAGAACATCACTGCAGCGCTGGATCAAATCCTTTCTTTTTGTACTAATATAATCCGATATCAGCATCAAAACACAAGGGATGTACCACTAATAATATGACTCGATATCTGCATCATAATACAGATCAAATAGGGGACTATGCGCTATTAATAACATGATCTGACATCTACATCAAACATAACTAGAAAAGGGATGTGCTGATATATCACTGTATATCACTCCCTGAAATATATACTGCATAGACACCCAGGGCATTGGAATATGCCATCTATTATATGTGCTGATAGCCTGACACACGCTATATATTATCCCATACTGTTATAATATATGCATTGGGCAGACAGATTCAGACAGGTCTGGCATCACTCACTATGTATATAGTGAATCCTGGTGCTGTCTCTCTGCTCTAACGTGGAGGAACAGTCTGTACAGCACATTGCTGCAGTTTAGTGTGGAGAGACAGGGCATGCCCATTTCCAACAGGGCTGACTCTGGTACTCGGACCACGCCCCCTCATGACATGAAGGGAGGCTGCAAGGGTGCAGACCATTGATTGGCCAGCACAGCCACACCCCCAAAAATCGGGGCGGATTCCAGCAAAGACGTGATGCCAGTTCATTGGCTGAAGATAACAGTGAGCTCATGAGGAGGCGGGTACTTGGTCTTTAAAAGACAGAGCATTTTGCCACTGACAGTGGCTAGCAACTATGTCCACGTTTGATCATAGAATCAGTGCATTGTCTACACAGACCTCTGGAATGCCAGAAGGTCTAATCTATTAACTCTGTGAGCCCCTGATGAATTACTGTAGAGTTACTTATGAGTAAGGAAACGCGTAGGGCTAGATAACTACAGATAGGCAGGATTAGTGTTTTGCTAAACACGAGATCCTCACAGTGGAATCCACAGCAGCAGCAGCTGAAGCTGTATCAGCTCCTGGCACGTACTGGGCTTGATAAAGCAGCTGATCTGCTAATAAGAGAGCTGCACAGAGATCTCTATAGCAGCAGTAGCTGAAATACAAGAGATTCATATAGAGGAACTCCTAGAGCAGCTGCTCATGCTGCATCAGATCCTGGCACACACCTTGTGACATGGAGGGTACCGGTCCCAACTTGGAACTAAAATATTTAAACATAATATTTTAAAAAAATATATAAAAATATAAAAATATATAAAAACCAGGAAAATTCTAAAATAAAATATAAATACTAGAGTGTGATGGTATTAACCATTTAAATTTCATCCTTGTCCTATCTGAACTTATTACATATGTCAATGTAAAGTGCGCAAGCGCTAGTGAACAAACTTTATGGATACAATTGTATCACTATCTTAAATTGCTAAAAAGTGAAATAAATCTCACATTAAACGTTAGGCTCTAACCAAAAAATTCCCATTGGTATTCATCCAGTGAAACACATATATTACTCAAGGGAAAAACCACGTATATTTACTATTGCACAGTGAATAATATACTGTCTGATTACCACTATATCTAATCCTCCTACACTGTGCATTCGCTCAGAAAATGGGGGCACACAGTGTAGGAGGTTTGAACGTTGAACCCCTTCCTTTTTCCTGGCACTAGCCAGGAGAAAGGAGGGGGGATTGTGTGAGGACAGTAGAGCGAGTGTGTCTACTCCAAATTTGCAGCATAAAGCAATGAGGTTGCTTTACCACATTGCCAATGCTGCAATTTTGGGAATTGCTCCCTCTAGTGACCAGCACATGGAAATGTTATAAATTAGAATCTAATTTATAATATTTCCTGACTTGTGAACAAATTAAAACAATGTGTAATCATTTATATACTAACTGATTAACTGAAAAAAATAATAATAATTCTAGCGACACATTCCCTTTAACTATGATCATACTATTTTATCATTGGTCTCTAAGACCTTACTTCTATTTATTATCCTTTACACATTTATAGGTTTGTTCTTACACCTATTGTAATCCTCTTGTCGACATTCATTCTGTCTGTACCATTCGCATAACCTCGATTGTCTTGTATTTTGATTATACTTTAAATGACACAATCCTTAGGCCTCGTGCACACTTCCGACACAGTTTTCACGGCCGTGTGTGACGGATTCGTGTGCCCGTTTTAGCGGCCGTGTGCACTCCGTGTTTCCGTTTCCGAGCGCCGAGCATGGTACTGTCCAGGGTGCTAAAAGAGTTAATGGGCTGCACTGATCGGCGGTAACTCTTTCAGCACCCTGGACAGTACCATGCTCGGCGCTTGGAAAATAAAATGTTAATGTAATAAAAAAAATAAATAAGTTCATACTTACATTCCTCCTGTCCGGCCTCCAGCGATGACATTTCATCCATGTCGCCGCTGCAGCCAATCACAGGTTGTAGTGGCGGTCACGCACGTCAGGATGACGTCAGAAGGCCGGCCTCCAGGGATGAAGCCTCTGCAGCCAATCACAGGCTGCCGTGTCAGAAAGGAAGGTCGGACTGGATAAAGAAGAGGGACTCGTCACCAAGACAACGACCGGGTACGTATGAACTGCTGTTTATTTTATTTTTAATCAGCAGCCTCTTTTCTCTATCAGTGATTGCTAGGCAACGGCTCCGTCACACACGGACGGCACACGGATGCCTTCCGTGTGCCTTCAGTTTTTTTGATGGCCCCATTGACTTGCATGGGCCTCACGGTCACGGAATCTCGGACCAAAGTAGGACATGCTCTACTTTGGATCGGAACGGAGCAACGGGACCGTCAAAAAAACTGAAGTGTGCATGTCCCCATTGAAATGAATGGGTCAGTGTGCTAGCCGTCAGAAAAACGACTAGCACCCTGAAGGAAAAAACTGAAGTGGGCATGGGGCCTTGAACAATCTTAGTGATTGCATTAACCTTTAACCTTATGACAAGGCATCATGACTCAGCTTCATTTTGGCAGGTTTTCCACTTATTTTATAATTCTGTATGTATATAACCCCTTGCAAGGGGCTCCTTTTACCATTTGTATTTTACCTGAGGAAGAGGATGGCACAGCCTCGAAACGCGTAGTATCTTATACAAATAGAGCATATGGAAATAAGAGTTGGGGGATCCTTGACTCTTAGACTCGTTGGACAACATTAAAACTCCTTAAAGCACTCCTAGCAGCGCCAGGGTGATATCCGTTTTCTTTCTGCTATTTCTTCTAATTATTGTTCGTGTCACAGTAAAAAATATTTTGCTTCTCCAAAGTCGTAGGCATGTTGTGTAAATCAAATGGTACAAACCCCCCCCCCCCCCCCAAAAGAAAAAATCAATTTCAATTCCAGGTTGTAATGCAACAAAACAGGAAAAACACCAAGGGGAGTAAATACTTTCGCAAGGCACTCTAATACCGTCATACCATGTCTAACATACATTATTCTATGAATTCATATTTAAGAAGTTAAAAAGTGTAACTTTTGGAACCCTTAAGTGAAAAAAAATGGTAACTGCATCTTATAATATAGAGTCTTTTACATCAATTGCTAATGCTTATAAACAGTGTAATTCCAACAACAAAAAATATTAGGGAATTGATAATCATGTGGCACTGGGCAAGGGATACAGGTGCCTGGATCTAGGAGTCTTTTGTTTAGGCAGCTCCCTAACAATTGATTTACCTCAAAATCAGACTCTTTAAGAAAGGGATTTTAATTTTCCTGGGCAACCATCCCGGAGAGAATACATTTACATGTTCCTAAATTCAGAGCTGGTTGTAATGGAATATATCGGCTTTTGCTGCATTTATTAGTAATTCGGTTGCAAAAGAATGCTGTAAGAGATTTAAAACGACCCCATGTAGTATTACATTCGAATAAATTACGAAATCATAATTCAAGCAGTACAATTGCGATACCCAGTGTCCTTTTAAAAGATAAAAACTTGGTAATTAAAATTCTCTTCTCAATTCTACAGTATATCTTTGCTGCTTTATTGTATAAACTGTTGTACAGACATCAACATATCTTGATAAAATATTAAGGGCCATATTATAAAAAAAGATGTGAAAGTAATCTAAAGCACACACTTAAGAACCAAGATTTCCATTTGTAGGATTAATAAGTAATATAATAAATCAGCAACATTGAATTACAGAAAAAAAGAATATTAATGAAGTCTCGGTAACATAATAAATCAGCAGTGGCAAGTCAAGTTAGTTTGTATACTGTCAGTGAATGAGCACAAAGGAGAAAATGATTTTCTTGAAATCCGCTTGTAAAACATTTATTATACTGTATAGCGTTGATGTCTTTTATCACATCTCTATTCTGTCTCTTCTTTTCAAATATTAATCCTGCGGTATAATAAAGCCTCTCAGCCGGGGCGAAATATCAGTAATATGTAAAAATAAGAGCATGAACTAAAAAAAATGAGAGGCATAAACCTAAACTGCAAAGCATGTCACAAATCTAAGCGAACACAATATTGCCTCTATAGGAAAAAGTGGAATATAAGACTAAGTCCCAATTCACACGAACGTGTTTAACGTCCGTGATACGCACGTGAAAATCACGTGCGTCGCACGGACCTATGTTAGTCAATGGGACCGTTCAGACATTGCGTGATTTGCACGCAGCGTGTAGGCTGTGTAAAACTCACGACATGTCCTATACTTGGCCGTTTTTGGCGCATCATGCACCCATTGAAGTCAATGGGTGCGTGAAAATCACGCGCAGCACACGGAAGCACCTCCTGCATTTCTTTTTCTAAACATCAAAACCGCAGTCACGCAGCAAACACTTATGACACACGGAACTGCAACGCGCAAAATAACGCAGCGTTTTTTTGCGCGCGCAAAACGCACACGTTCGTGTGAATAAGGCCTTACATAGGTCAATTGTTGACGGAACCATAGCTGCCTATAATAAAATGAACAATTCTATTTTCTCATGCTTGGATTCATTTGCATGAAATTTGCTGTTTATGCTAATTCTACTCATATATACATAGGTGTAACTTAAAGCTCTGGGGCTCCAATGCAAAATCTGTAACAGGGCCCTGAGTTCAACACAGGAATCAGTAAACCCCAAAAAAGATGTTTGAATCCTGGAAAAAAACAAACAAATGAGAAACACTATGTCAGTAAGGCCGGATTCACACGAGCGTGTTCGGTCCACGATATACGGTCCGTATGTTGGCAGTATTTCCCAGATCTAACACACTGCAGGGAGCCGGGCTCTTATCGTCATAGTTATGTATGACGCTAGGAGTCCCTGCCGGAAAACTTTCCTGTACTGTAATCATGTTTTCAGTAGGGGACAATTTTCCCGCAGCGAGGCAGGGACTCCTAGCGTCATACATAACTATGACGATAAGAGCCCGGCTCCCTGCAGTGTGTTCGGTCCGGGAAATACTGCCGACATACGGACCGTATATCGTGGACCGAACATGCTAGCGTGGATCCGGCCTAAAATTCAGGGACAAATCTACAGTGGATGCAGAGGTTGTGGTCACACCTGGCCCCTGGAAAATGTGGGGGACCAAAGGGACCTTCTGCCCCATAAGGGGAAACCAATACTACGAATGGCACAATATAGTTTAGAAGCCCTGTTACAGATTTCGTATTGGGTCCCAGAATTTTTCCAAGTTACGCTTCTGGATAAATTGCTCAGTAAAATCTGTGTTTAAAAAGAAATCTATAGCTAGAAGAGTTCCTTTAAAACCCCAGCAACACTGTGGCGATCTTTGTGATGTGAGTTTCTCATACTTGGAAGCAAGTTTTCCAGAGATAACAAAATGAGTTTCCTTTACTCCGGGGACTAATAAGTAATCACTGGGATCAACAGCAAAGCCTCAAATTGTGTTTCACTGGACCGTGGCACGAGGGAAGTGATTATCATCATGATTGATGATTTAAAGGGTATGCCCAGTTTTAAACCATTTTTTTTGTATTGCTTTAATGTATCTAAAATAAATAATTAACTGCAAATAGTCTTGACTACAATTTTTTTGTTTTGTTTGTACAGCTCCTATTTGGACTTACTGTATGTGTCTCCATGTTTAGAGACTACAAACAAACCCAGTGTAGTCTGATCCTGCAGTCACCAGAGGTGTAACCTGGGCCCCAATACAAAATCTCTAACACAGCCTCCACCTACCATATGCCATTTATAATACTGGCTTCTTCTTATGTGGCAGATCGCTCCCTTGACCCACTCACAGTGGTGTCGCTAGTATCGGGCTTTTGGTGACCAAGCCCCAGATATTTGGCCCGATGCTCCGGATCCCCAGGTGACGGTCTGCCACATTCAGTGGCATAGCTATAGTGGTCGCAGCGGTCGCAATTGCGACTGGTTCCCGAAACCAGTGGTTCCCGTGGCCCCCCGCCTATAAAAGTTACTATAGTAACTGGGGTCTGTGTAACAAATGACACGGGCCCCTGTTACTATAGTAATAACAATATACTTACCCTCCTCGTTCCCGAGCGCAGCGGAAGTCCTGACGTCTTCCGGCATAATGACGCTGGATGGCGTCAGGACCTCCGCTGCGCTCCGGAGCCAAAGAGCAGGGTAAGTATAACATTACTGTCTGCTGGGGCCCTGTATCTACCTTGTGGAAGTCTTAGATAAAGGGTCTAACAGACAGTAGCACACCTGGGCCCTGTATCTAAGTCTAACATGTGGTAGACTTAGATACAGGGCCCATCAGACAGGATCAGACATGGTATGATCCTGTGTGCTTGGCTCTGTATCTAAGCCTATCACATGGTAGGCGTAGATACATGGCCCATATGTGATCCTCTCCGATGGGCCTTGTATCTAAGCCTACCACATAGTAGGCTTAGATACAGGACCCCAGTAGACAATAATCTTATACTGCATAAGATTACTGTCTGCTGGGGCCCTGTATCCAAGCCTCGCATGTGGTAGGCTTAGATACAGGGCCCAGCAGACAGGATCACACATAGTGTGATCCTGTCTGCTGGGCCCTGTATCTAAGCCTATCACATTGTAGGCGTAGACACATGGCCCATGTGCAATTGTCACGATCCGTGAGTTTTTGCATGGCCGGCCTTGGATACGTTCGACCAGTGCGGTCGCACAGTGGGGCGCCAGCGGGTGTGTGTATCCCCGCGTCGTTGCAACTACCAGCGGGGATTTACAGACTAACTGCAGTCTCCTTTCCACCCGGGCGCTTCTTAACTTAGTGGCCGTTGCTACTGCTGTAGCAGCCATAGCGGCTACTAGCGGTGACAACGGGCATGAGGGCGGTGGCGCCGCTAGCAGCTGCTGCGGCTACTATAGCGGTAGCGACGGCACTATAGCATAGCAGGGAGGTATCTCTCTGCTCTGCTATCTACTATCGCCACTGTAGCTTTTATTTAATCTAGCTGAAAGGATTAATCCTTTAGCTAGAGTAAATAAAAGTTATATCTTAGTTTATGTCCACACATTTATTTGATAGCTGAGAAAGCTGGGTATTTTGTGTGCTCCTGCACAGTTGTCCTTTTTTGAATGTCTATTGCCCGCCAGCTATCAGGGTCATTTCGTAGTCCTTGCACTACAAGGGGGCTGTGGGCAGTGTGGCACTACGAACCAGGGGGCTGTGGGGCACTACCAACAAGGGGGCTGTGGGCTGTGTGGCACTACCAACCAGGGGGCTGTGGGCAGTGTGGCACTACCTACCAGGGGGCTGTGGGCTGTGTGGCACTACCAAACCAGGGGGCTGTGTGACACTACCAACAAGGGGGCTGTGTGGCACTACCAACCACGGGGCTGTGTGGCACTACCAACCAGGGGGCTGTGGGGCACTACCAACCAGGGGGCTGTGTGGCACTCCCTACCAGGGGGCTGTGGGCTGTGTGGTGCTACAAACCAGGGGGCTGTGGGCAGTGTGGCACTACCAACCAGGGGGCTGTGGGCTGTGTGGCACTACCAACAAGGGGGCTGTATGGCACTACCAACCAGGGGGCTGTGTGGCACTACCAACCAGGGGGCTGTGTGACACTACCAACCAGGGGGCTGTGTGGCACTACGAACCAGGGGGCTGTGGGCTGTGTGGCACTACCAACCAAGGGGCTGTGGGGCACTACCAACCAGGGGGCTGTGGGATATGTGGCACTACCAACCAGGGGGCTGTGTGGCACTACCAACCAGGGGGCTGTGTGGCACAACCAACCAGGGGGCTGTGGGGCACTACCAACCAGGGGGCTGTGTGGCACTCCCTACCAGGGGGCTGTGGGCTGTGTGGTGCTACAAACCAGGGCGCTGTGGGCAGTGTGGCACTACCTACCAGGGGGCTGTGAGCTGTGTGGCACTACCAACCAGGGGGCTGTGGGCTGTGTGGCACTACCAACAAGGGGGCTGTGTGGCACTACCAACAAGGGGGCTGTGGGCTGTGTGGCACTACCAACCAGGGGGCTGTGTGGCACTACCAACCAGGGGGCTTTGGGGCACTACCAACCAGGGGGCTGTGGGCTGTGGCACTACCAACCAGGGGGCTGTGGGCAGTGTGGCACTACCTACCAGGGGGCTGTGGACTATGTGGCACTACCAACCAGGGGGCTGTGGGCTGTGTGGCACTACCAACCAGAGGCTGTGTGGCATTACCAACCAGGGGGCTGTGGGCTGTGTGGCACTACTAACCAGGGGACTGTGGGGCACTACCAACCAGGGGGCTGTGGGGCACTACCAACCAGGGGGCTGTGTGGCACTCCCTACCAGGGGGCTGTGGGCTGTGTGGCACTCCCTACCAGGGGTCTTTGCGGCACTCCCTACCAGGGGTCTGTGCGGCACTCCCTACCAGGGGGCTGTGCGGCACTCCATAGCAGGGGGCTGGGCGGCACTTCCTACCAGGGGGCTGTGTGGCACTCCCTACAGGGGGCTGTGTGGCACTTCCTACAGGGGGCTGTGTGGCGCACTCTACAGGGGGCTGTGTGACACTCTTTACAGGGGGCTGTGTGGCGCTATCTACAAGGGGGCTGTGTGGCGCTAGCTACAAGGGGGATGTGTGGCGCTACCTACAAGGGGGCTGTCTGGCGCTACCTACAAGGGGGCTGTCTGGCGCTACCTACATGGGGGCTGTCTGGTGCTACCTACAAGGGGCTGTGTGGTGCTACCCACAATGGGGCTGTGTGGCGCTAACCACAAAGGGCTGTGTGGCGCTACCTACAAGGGGCTGTGTGGCGCTACCTACAGGAGGAATCTGTGAGTGGTGGGCTGATGGTCATTTTACTGTGAGTGGTGGGCTGATGGTCATTTTACTGTGAGTGGGGGGCTGATGGTCATTTTACTGTGAGTGGTAGGCTGATGGTCATTTTACTGTGAGTGGCGTGCTGATGGTCATTTTACTGTGAGTGGGGGGCTGATGGTCTTCAAGTGGTTTCCGCCTCTGACCTCCAATTGAAATTAATAGGAGGCAGAAAATACCTGCGGCGCTCGCTTGGAGCTTTTTTTCCTGCGTCTTTTGCATTAGCTTCAACAGCTTAAGAAAAATCACAAAAAAAAGGTCACACAACGCTGTCAGTTGTTGAAGGAATTTTGAGGCAGATTTTTTTGGACTTACAAAAAATGTGTGGGAACATAACCTATGAGTGTAGTGCTTGTTCTTAGCCGTTTTCTGTCTTTCTCAAAACAATTTTTGGTAGGAGGGCCCTAAGCAAATTTTATTTTTCCAGTGCTGCCTTGAGTCTGAAAAGGTTGGGAAACTCTGTACTAGGCTACAGGATCCTGTCATGGAGCAGCTCAGTTCGTCATGGGAACGGGGCCTAGGTGAGTACAATTTTTGTTTGGGGGCACTGTCTACAAGGGGGAGGTGGAAGACTGTATGGCACTGTCTACAAGGGGGAGGTGGGGGACTGTATGGCACTGTCTACAAGGGGGTGGTGGGGGACTGTATGGCACTGTCTACAAGAGTGAGGTGGGGGGCTGTATGGCACGATCTACAAAAAGGAGGTTTGGGGATTATGGCACTGTCTACAGGGAGGCTATATGGCAAAATCTACAGGGGGGCACTATACTGTGTGGGGGCCACTAAGCGGACATTATACTGTGTAGGGGTACTACAGGTGGCATAATACTGTGGGCACAATTAGAGGACAAAATACAGTGTCCTTGAAGGGGTTGTAATATATTATTAAATATTATTATTATACTGTATGGGGGCACTAAAGGGGCATTCTAATTTTTTTATGGGGCATTTTTTTTAAATGATGGGGTGGGGCGCTGAAAGATCAATTCGCACAGGGCGCCATCTATCCTAGGGCCGGCCATGGGTATGTGGACCCACTAGTCCACACCACCGTAGCGGAGTAGCAGCTGGCCAAACAACAGTGTACCAAGTCTATACAAAGTCCAAGCACAAGGGTATCTGTAATAGTCCAAACAGTAGCAGCGGCTTAGGTACAGATGGGACTTTGACGGCAGGTGATGCAAAACGTGGCGGAAGGTACCATGCATGGCGCGCGCACACCCTAGTGGTCACTGCAGGGATGAGAGCTCTGGCATCTCCTGGGTGGGAAGCACTGGCCCGGACAAAGAAGTCTGCAGTCGTGGCCATCGGGAGGTAAGCGAGAGTGACAGTCCGTGACCGCGGACATTACAGTGATCCTGTCTGATGGGCCTTTATCTAAGCCTACCACATAGTACCAGACAGTAATCTTATACTGTATAAAAAAAATAATTTCTACTTTTGCACCCCATATAGCTACACCCATGTCATTCTCCCCTCTATCTTATTTTTTTGCTAATCTACCAGATGTGTGTTATTTTTAGGGGTCTAGTTTGTAGTCTGTAGCCATAGGGACACATACGACTGCATAGGAGCTGTACTCACAAAATGGTGGAATATTTTGAATCAAGACTATTTGCAATGTTGCTTCATTTTATATTATTTTTTTTTGTATTTTAGATACCAGGAGCTGGCTGGCAAATTTTAGCCTGGGGGGCAAGCAAACAGCACTGGCCCAAGAGTAGCGGCCCATTTTTAACCAGTATTTTTACTTCTGCCAACCATATAAAGATGTTAGAGATGACTGGGCTTTACCTATTCCCTACCCTCTAAGCAAACTCATCATCCACAGTTCCCCAGATGGTAAAAATGCTAATCTTGGTGCTCCACACAATACAAGTGCCTCCTTAGTAACCAGGCCCCCATTATTAATAGTGCCCACACTGTAATAATGCCCACTTCGTGCCCCATACAGTAATAATGCCCCCTTTGTGCCCCAATACAGCAATAATGCCTCCTTTAGTACCCCAACACAGTAGTAATGCCTCCTTTGTGCCCCATATAATAACAAAATCTCCTTTAGTGTCCCCTTTGTGATCCAATACAGTAATAATGCCCCTGTAGTGTCCATGGCCGCGGGCCGTCGGGTTTACTCACCTCCCGGCGCCCGCAGCCATGGATCTGTGAGCGCTGGTCCCCATCTCCCTCCTAGGAGACGCCAGCGCTCACTTCCGCTCCGTTTGGCTGTGTCCCGTAGGGTGCGCACGCACGCACGCTCGCGCCCGGCCTTAAAGGGCCAGCGTGCGCAATTAGGAAATCGTCATCATCATCAACTGCCACGATTTTCGGGTCTATAAGAAGGCCCCTGGCCTTCTAATCCTTGCCTGAGCGTTGTTAGTTTTCCCAGTCTGTCTTGCAAATGGTCCCTTAGTGTTTCCCGTTCCTGTTGTTACCCGTGCCTTGTTCCCCGTTCCTGTTTCCCGTGCTTTGCCTTAGTATCAAGTCGTGCCACGTCCTGTGTTATCTGCCACGTCCAGAGGAATCTGCCATGTCCTGTGTCATCGGCCACGTCTGGAGGAATCCGCCACGTCCTGTGTCATCTGCCACATCTGGAGGAATCCGCCACGTCCTGTGTCATCTGCCACGTCCAGAGGAATCTGCCACGTCTGGAGGAATCCGCCACGTCCTGTGTTATCTGCCACGTCCGGAGGAATCCGCCACGTCTGGCGCAACTTGCGGCTCCTGTGTCATCCGCCACGTTTGGCGCCATCTGCTGCACCCATCTCATCTGTGGCAGAGCTGCGGCCACCATCTGGACTATTCAGGTACCCTTGTGCGGGACATTGTATTTCTGGGGTGTCCTGTTGTTTGGCCAGCTGCCTCCCAGCTGCGGCGGTACGCCCTAGTGGCTCCACTAACCCGCTTCGTGACAGTACGCTCAGGCCATGGACCCCGCTTGTCAACCTGAGACGTTGACTACACAAGCCATGCTGGCTGAGATGGAGGATCTCCAGTCACGACAAGACCAGCTTCTCCTGTCGGTGAACGCCATAGCCCATCGGCTGCTTGCTCCAACCACAGTCATAACCGCACCCGTTCCTGCGGTTCCGCCTGCTACACTTCCTGTCTGTACCGGTACCAACCCCCTGTGTTTCTTGCCGCTACCTCCACGCTATGACGGAGATGCGAGGTCCTGCAGGGGATTTTTGAATCAGTGCCTGATCCATTTCAGACTACATGCCAGGTCCTTCTGTTCGGATGACGTCAGGATCGCCTTCATCATCTCTCTCCTTACCGGCAAAGCCCTGGCATGGGCCAATCCTCTGTGGGAACATCAGGGACCAGAGACCCGGGACTTGCAGTGCTTCTTACAGACCTTCCGCTCGATCTTTGAGGAACCTGGGAGAGTTTCTTCCGCTGCTGCATCCTTGCTGACCCTACACCAGGGAGACATCTCCGTGGGCGAGTATGCCATTCAGTTCCGTATCCTGGCTGCTGAATTGACCTGGAACAACGAGGCTTTGGTGGCTACATTCTGGTAGGGACTGTCTTCAGGGATCAAGGACGAGCTGGCTGCTCGCGATCTGCCATCTACCCTGGACGATCTTATCCTACTCGCCTCCCGTGTCGACATGAGGATCCGGGAACGTTCCCAAGAGGTTCTACGGGTGAGAGAACTTCTCAGGCTGGATTCTGCTGTCCCGCAATCCTCCTCAGTCGCCCCACCAGAGGCCCCGATGCAGAGTAATTATGTTAAATTGTCTACCCAGGAGAAACAACGCAGACGCACTTCTGGACTTTGTTTGTATTGCGGCCATGGAGGCCATATTGTGCGTCTGTGCCCCCAGAGGCCGGAGAGACCCCATTGCCTAGGATTGGTTGGAGAGACAACCCTAGGTGGAACGGAATCTAACAGAGGATTCGCTTCCAAATTGACTATTCCTGTGACCCTGGTATCCGGCGACAGGACGCATCAAGTCTCTGCCTATCTTGACTCTGGCTCTGCTGCAAATTTCATCCAGAAAGAGCTGGTGGATCATCTTCAGTTGCCCACAGTTCCCCTGGAGACATCTTTGGCTGTTGCCTCAGTTAATGGACTACCTCTGCCTGATCCCATCATCTCTAAAACCAAGCCGTTGAAGCTCCAGGTTGGAGTGCTTCATTCTGAATTTCTTTCTTTCCTTGTTTTGCCCAAGGCCATCAATCCTGTTCTGCTGGGCCTGCTTTGGCTTCGACTACATGCCCCAGTCCTGGACTGGAATTCTGGAGAGGTTCTCCAATGGGGCTCCAAGTGCCATGGTCGTTGTCTGTTGCAGATTCATCCTGTCAAGCCTTCTCTGCCTCAGTCGCTGTCGGGACTGCCTCCCCATTTTGCTCAGTATGCAGATGTTTTCAGCAAAAAGGAGGCTGAGATGCTGCCTCCACATCGCACCTATGACTGCCCCATTGAACTGGTTCCTAATGCCTCTCTCCCCCGTGGACGGGTATATCCTCTCTCCTTGCCTGAGTCTCTATCCATGTCGGCCTATATCAAGGAGAATCTGGAGAGGGGTTTTATACGAAAATCTTCCTCCCCGGCCGGGGCTGGATTCTTCTTCGTTAAAAAGGGGCCTCAACCTGATCACAGTCAAGAACAAATACCCATTGCCACTCATCTCTGAGCTATTTGATCGCATACGAGAGGCCAAAATTCTAAGCTAGACCTGCGTGGGGCTTACAATCTAGTCCGGATTCGCCGGGGTGATGAATGGAAGACGCCATTTAACACCCGGGACGGGCACTATGAATACCTGGTGATGCCCTTCAGACTGTGTAACGCTCCCGCAGTGTTTCAGGAGTTCATTAATGATATCTTCCGGGATCTACTCTATGTCTGTGTTGTTGTTTAACTCGATAATATTTTGATTTTCTCCCCAGATCAGACGACTCATCGGAGGCATGTCCGTCAGGTTCTACTACGATTAAGGGAGAATCATTTATACGCCAAGCTGGAGAATTGCGTCTTTGAGAAGAGTTCTCTGCCCTTCCTGGGCTACATCATCTCGGATCAAGGCCTCAAGATGTATCCTGAGAAAGTGAAGGCTGTCCTGGAGTGGCCACGTCCCCAAGGCTTAAGGGCCATACAGCGGTTCCTGGGATTCGCCAATTTCTACCGGCAGTTTATTCCTAACTTCTCTTCTCTGACGTCTCCCATCTCGACCCTTACCAAGAAGGGTGTGAACGCAAAAGTGTGGACTCCAGAGGCAGAGTCCGCATTTATTAGCCTCAAGAGAGCCTTCACTTCAGCCTCGATCCTCCATCATCCTGACGTATATCGGCAGTTCTCACTGGAAGTGGACGCTTTCTCTGTCGGTGCAGGTGCACTTCTGTTCCAGAGGAGCTCCAAAGGAAAGGCAGTAGTATGTGGCTACTACTCTAGACTGTTTTCTTCTGCTAAGCGCAATTACTCCATTGGAGATCGGGAGCTGCTGGCCATCAAATTGGCTCTGGAGGAGTGGAGACATCTTCTGGAGGGCGCTGCTCTCCCCATCCTGATCTTCACCGACCACAAGAACCTCACTTACCTTCAGTCCGCTCAAAGACTGAATCCTCGTCAAGCCAGGTGGTCGCTGTTATTCACCCATTTTCTGTTTGTGCTCCACTACCGTCCCGCGGACAAGAATGTGAGGGCCGATGCCCTGTCCAGATCGTTTGAGACGGAAGACACGGTGGAGTCCCTTCAGACCATAATAGAGCCGTCCTGCATTGTCACTGCTAATCCTCTGCAGGTTAGAGACATCCCTCCTGGGAGGACTTTTGTTCGGTTGGCAGACAGGAGAAGAATTCTCCGCTGGGGACATAGTTCTAAACTTGCTGGGCACGCCGGTGTCCGTAAAACCCGAGACCTGATTGCTCGTCACTTTTGGTGGCCCACGCTACCTAAGGATGTTCTGGACTTTGTATCTTCTTGCACGGTGTGTGCCTCTAACAAAGTGACTCACTCCAAGCCTGCCGGTCTGCTTCAACCTCTGCCTGTACCCAATGCCCCCTGGCAGCACATTGCGATGGACTTCGTCACAGACCTTCCCCCCTCAGCAGGATGTAACACTGTCTGGGTGGTGGTGGACCGGTTCTCTAAGATTTTATCCCGCTGACCGGCCTACCTTCTGCTCCTCGTCTGGCGAGTCTCTCCATTCAGCACATCTTCCGCTTGCATGGCTTGCCTCTTCACATTGTGTCCGACCGGGGGGGTTCAGTTTACCTCAAGGTTCTGGAGAGCCCTCTGTAAAATCTTGGATGTGAGATTGGACTTTTCCTCTGCCTATCACCCCCAGTCCAATGGGCAAGTTGAGAGGATCAACCAGATCATGGAGAATTATCTCCGCCACTTCATCTCTTCACAGCACGATAACTGGGTACAGCTTCTTCCATGGGCCGAATTTTCTTACAACAACCACATAAGTGAGTCCACCACTTCCACTCCCTTTCACATTGTGTACAGTCAACATCCCAGAGTCCCTCTTCTTGTATCAACTTCATCTCAGGTACCCGCTGCTGACTCTGCATATGGGGACTTCCTGCAAATCTGGCAACAGACCCGGTCCTCTATTTTGCTGGCGGTAGATCGCATGAAGCGAGAGGCGGATACTAGGAGTAGAGAGCCGCCTCAGTATCTTCCTGGGACTAAAGTTTGGCTGTCCTCACGGAACATTCGTTTGAAGGTACCCTCATACAAGTTCGCTCCCAGGTTCCTTGGTCCTTTCGAGATCCTGCAACAGATCAACCCTGTCTCCTATAAGCTGCGGCTGCCTCCTACCCTCAGAATCCCTAACTCCTTCCATGTGTCCCTCCTGAAACCAGTGGTCCTGAACCGCTACAGCAAGACTTCTAGTTTCACAGTTGCTTCCTGCGGTCCTTCTAATGTATTCGAGGTAAAGGAGATCCTGGACTGCAAAAGGGTAGAATGAAGGACTTTCTATTTGGTGGACTGGAGAGGGTTTGGTCCTGAGGAGAGGTCCTGGGAGCCAGAAGAGAACCTCAGTGCCCCTGCTCTCATTAAAAAGTAAGAGGGGGGATACTGTAGCGTCCATGGCCGCGGGCCGTCGGGTTTACTCACCTCCTGACGCGGCTCCTGTGTCATCCGCCACGTTTGGCGCCATCTGCTGCAACCATCTCATCTGTGCCAGAGCTGCGGCCATCATCTGGACTATTCAGGTACCCTTGTGGGGGAAATTGTATTTCTGGGGTGTCCTGTTGTTTGGCCAGCTGTCTCCCCGCTGCGACGGTACGGCCTAGTGGGTCCACAAACCCGCTCCGTGACAGCCCCCTTTGTGCTCTCATATAGTAACAATGATTCCTTTAGTGGCCCCTTTGTACAATAATATAGCAATTACCTCCACACAGTCATAATGCCCCTTTTGTGCCACCATACAGTAATAGTGCCCCGTTTAGAGCCCATACACAGTAATAATTCCCTATTTGCTCCAAATAAATGGCATCCTCTGCATTCTGATTTCTGGAAAAATATCAACCCTCTGCCACCATTTGACAGGGGCTTGTATGGGGATGGGGCGCTGGGAAATTGCCCAGTTTGCCCCTTAACACCGCCCTTGTAGAACTCTGCTACCTGTCAATGGAAAAATCTGATGACTTTTCTGTTGACAGGTACCAGAGCTACATGAAAGGGAACTATTTTTCATTGACCTCTAGTTTAAATTCCTGCGCAGGGGAAAAGAAAGAAGACAGAGGACTGCTATAGGAGAGGATACGTTTTTTAGTTTTCATACTGCTAATTGCTTTTTGAAGGTTCCGCTGGACCATTTGGACTACGTCGTAGATCCGTTGGAATACTTCAATGATCTACACATTTTTTTTTTTTTAATAAAATGGTGAAAGAGGGTTGTGTGGGGGAGTTTTTAATTCAATAGAATAAAAATTCTTATGTTTCTGTGTTTTTAATACTTTATTACCGCTTTAGTAATGGCCGTTGTTTGATTGACAGCGTCCATTACTAAGGCGGGGCTTAGTATTAGCCAGTAAAAAGGCTAGCACTATTATTACCCCTATCTCACCTCTACCAGGGGTACCGGGAAGAGCCCTGTACAGTCCAGTACCCAATCATCTTAAGTGATGGTCGGGTACTGGGGAGGCCACAGACTGGTATGATCAGGCTGGAAAGGGACAAAACCCGTGGCACTTCCCATCCTAGTAATGCTAGGTTGCACCTGCTTTATTGTATCTGGCTGGTAATGAAAAAAGGGGGGACCCCATATTTCAATAAATAATTTAAAAAAAGGATGTGGGGTCGCCCGCATTTTTCAGTACCAGCCAGATACAATAAAGTAGCCACAATCTAGCATTACCGGGGCGGGAAGGCTCACAGTTTTTGGCCCTTCCCGGATTGATAATACCAGACTGCGGCCGCCCCGATGCCCGGCCATCAATTCAGATGGTCATGTACTGGATTGTACATGGCTCTTCCCGGTACCCCCGGTGACGGTGGGTACCATGGTAATAATGGGGGGTTAGTGTTAGCCTTTCTACTGGCTAACACTAAGCCCCGCCTTAGTAATGGACGATTTCAATCAGAAAACGGACATTACTAAGGCGGTAATAAAGTATTAAGAAAACACAGACATAAGGATTTTTTTTATTGAAATGAAAACTCCCCCACACAACCCTCTTTTACTATTTTATTAAAAAAACAAAAAACAAAACATAGTTCATTAAAGTAGTCTGACGAATCTATGACATAATCCAAACAGTCCAACTGAACCTGCAAAACAAAAAACAAAAAATATCAGTATGAAAAGTTAAAAGATGTATCCTCACCTACAGCAGACTTCTGTCTTTTTTCTTCTCCCATGTGCCGCAATAGAAACTAGGTCAATGAACTCTAGTTTCTATTGTGGCGCACGGAACCTAGAGATGTAGCAGAAATATTAATAGGTATGAATAATTCTTGCGCATCTGAGAGGTCCTGGGAACCAGAATAATCGAATTCAGGGACTCCTGAATTTACAGAAGAGTCCCCAATTAGCCATGTGACCGGGATTACTAACGACCACATTGAAGTTTTAGGGCATGGCCCCACGTGGCGTATTTCTTCCGCAACTGTCCGCATCAATGCAGATTCTGTTGGGGATCTGCCCAAAATGTGCAGTAAATTGATGCGGACTGGCCGTTGCGTATTGAGGTGAAAGTACTTCCCTTCTCTCTATCAGTGCAGGATAGAGAGAAGGGACAGCACTTTCCCTAGTGAAAGTAAAAGAATTTCATATTTACCGCCCGTTGTCTTGGTAACGCGTCCCCCTTTCGGCATCCAGCCAGACCTCCCTGGATGACGCGGCAGTCCATGTGACCGCTGCAGCCTGTGATTGGCTGCAGCCGTCACTTAGACTGAAACGTCATCCTGGGAAGCCGGACTGGAGAAAGAAGCAGGGAGTTCTCGGTAAGTATGAACTTCTATTTTTTTTACAGGTTGATGTATATTGTGATCGGTAGTCACTGTCCAGGGTGCTGAAACAGTTACTGCCGATCGCTTAACTCTTTCAGCACCCTGGACAGTGACTATTTACTGACGTCATCTAGCAACGCTCCCATAATTACGGTTGCACACACGTAGTCACCCGTAATTATGGGTGCACACACGTAGTCACCCGTAATTATGGGTGCACACACATAGTCACCCGTAATTACGGGAGCCCCATTGACTTCCTCAGTCTGGCTGTAGACCTAGAAATACATAGGTCCAGCCAGAATGAAGAAATGTCATGTTAAAAAACCAATACGCTCCGCAGCACACATAACATGTACATGACATCTGTGGACTTCATTGCGGAATTTAGAATCTCCATTGAAGTCAATGGAGAACTTCCGCAATGAGTCCGCAACCAGTCCGCCACACGTCCGCAACAACCATTGTATGCTGCGGACACCAAATTCCGCACCGCAGCCTATGCTCCGCAGCGGAATTTTCCGCATCGTCTAAACGAACACTACTAAAAAGCAGTGGAAGGCAATGGAGAAACGGGTCCTCTGCGGATTAACGCTGCGGAATGTCCGCAGCGGAATTCCAGAGCAATTCCGCCACGTGGGGCCTTGCCCTCACAGTTAGGTCCAGGATTATTTGGACAGTGACACAATCTTCATGATTTGGGCTCTGCATGCCACCACATTGGATTTGAAATGAAACAACTGAGATACAATTGAAGTGTAGACTTTTAGGTTTAATTCAAGGGGTTGAACATAAATATCCTGTGAAACGTTTAGGAATTGCAACCATTTTTCTACACAGCCTCCTCATTTCAGGGGCTCAAAAGTAATAGGACAAATTAACATTACGATAATTTTTTTTTTTTTTTATATGAATCCTTAGATACTTTGTAGAGAATTCTTTACAGGCAATAACTGCCTGAAGTCTGGAACCCATGGACATCACCAAACGCTGGGTTTCCTCCTTTGTGATGCTTTGCCAGGCCTTTACTGCAGCTGTCTTCAGTTGTTGCTTGTTTGTGGGTCTTTCTGCCTTAATTTTTGTCTTAAGCAAGTGAAGTGCCTGCTCGATCGGGTTGAGATCTGGTGATTGACTTGGCCATTGCAGAATATTCCACTTTTTTGCCTTAAAAAATTCCTTGGTTGCTGTCGCAGTATGTTTTGGGTCATTGCCCATCTGTACTGTGAAGCGACGTCCAATAAACCCTGCTGCATTTGGTTGAATCTGAGCAGAAAGTATATCCCTGAAAACTTCATAATTCATCTGGCTGCTTCTGTCTTCAGTCACATCATCAATAAACAATAGTGACCCAGTACCTTTGGCAGCCATGCATGCCCATGCCATCATACTGCCTCCACCATGTTTTACAGAGGATGTGGTGTGCTTTGGATCATGAGCAGTTCCAAGCCTTTTCCATACTTTCTTCCTCCCATCATTCTGGTACAGGTTGATCTTAGTTTCATCTGTCCAAAGAATGCTGTCCAAAGAACTGGGCTTTCTTCTTTAGATGTTGTTTGGCAAAGTCTAATCTGGCCTTTCTATTTTTGGGGCTGATTAATAGTTTGCACCTTGTCGTGAACCCTCTGTATTTGCTCTCATGAAGTCTTCTCTTTATGGTAGACTTAGATACTGATACACCTACTTCCAGGAGAGTGTTCTTCACTTGGGTAGATGTTGTGAAAGAGTTTTTCTTCACCATGGAAAGGATTCTGCGATCATCACCACTGTTGTCTTTCGTGGACGTACATGACTTTTGGAGTTCACGAGATCACCAGTGCGCTCTTTTATTTAAAAAATGTACTAAACTGTTGATTTGTCCACTCCTGACATTTGTGCTATCTCTCTGATGGATTTCTTCATTTTTTCCAGCCTAACGATGGTTTGTTTAACTTGCATTGACAGCTCCTTTGACCTCATGTTGTGGGTTCACAGCAATAGCTTCCAAATGCAACTGCCACACCTGGAATCAACTCCAGACCTTCTACCTGCTTAATTGATGATGGATTAACGAGGGAATAGTCCATGCAGCCTATTAACCCCTTCACGACTGCCATACGACTATATACGTTTCAACTGCCGATGCCCTGTGCAGTTGTCACGTATATAGACGTTGACAGCCTGGAACTGGTTTAATGAGTGCAGTGCTGCTTCAGTGTGAGCAGCGCTGCACTCTCATGCCGGCCGGGGCTTTGAGAGCCCCGGAATACACCCCCCACCGTAGATAGCGCCACACAAACCCCCTTTAGGTAGTGCAAAACCCCCTGTAGATGGCACCACCTAAGCTCCCTCCAGCATCAGAATCCCCGGCCAGCGCTCTGGCCAGGTATTCCCCTCCTAGAGGGAGCCCCTGCCATCTCCCCATCCCCGCTGTAGATAGTGCCACACCCTGCAGATAGTAACCCCCCGCTGTAGATAGCATCACACCCCCATTATACAGTAGATAGCTCCACCTGAACTCCCTCTAGGAGCGGGATCCCTAGATCACTCTGGCCGGGGATTCCGCTTCCAGATAGAGCCCCTGACGTCACTGTCCATTTGGACAGTGATGTTAGTGGCTCCCACCAGGAGCGGAATCCCCAGCTGACACTCTGGCCGGTGATTCTGCTACTGAAGAGGCCCCTGGTGTCACTATCCACATATGCACAGTGACGTCAGGGGCTACTCCTGGAGCAGAATCCCCGCTCTGGCAGGGGGATACGCTTTTAGAGTTAACCCCTGACATCACTGTCCATATATGGACAGAGACATCAGGGGCTCCCAGTGGGAGCAGAATCCCCAGCCAGAGGGATTCCACTCCTACAGGGAGCTACAATGGTGCTATTCACAGGAAGGGGGTATCATTTCCGGGGGGGGGGGGGGGTTGCGCTATCTGCAGGGGGATGTTACTAAATTCAGGGGGTGGGATGTTACTATCTGCAGGAGGTGGCGCTACGTACATTGGGGTGGCAATATTTGCAGGCGGCGGCACTATATACAGGGCGTGTGGTGCTATCTACATGGGGGTGCTGTATACATGGGCACTCTGTGGCACTATCTACATGGGCACTGTGGCTTTATATTGGCACTACCTATAGGGGACACTGTGGTGCTGTCTACATGGGCATAGTGTGTGGCACTATGTGTGCGCTATCTACAGGGAGAACTGTGGCACTATGTGGGCACTGTGGCACTATTTACAGTGGGCACTATCACTATCTATGTGGGAAATGTGGCACTATCTACAGTGGTATTGCGTCACTATCTACATGGGCACAGTGGTGTTTATAGGGGGTAGGGACAAAAAAACCCTAACGATTAAAATTCGGCCATTTTTTTAACGTCCATGAAAAACAGATGACAAATGGCGGCTAAAAATGGACAGATGACTGGGAAATGGATTCAAATTTTGAGACACATTGATGCAAAACAGCCGTGAAAAACTGACAGTTGATCCGTTGTTGACTGCATTTTTTTCACTGTCGTGTGTGTATAGCCCTCTTCACTCTCCCCTCACAGCGATCCAGGGTGATGGAGAGAGAAGAAGACTAATTGTTACAGAGCTATACAGTGTATGTATATATATATATATATATATATATATATATATATATATACACACACATGTAATATAGAAAAATAAATATAAAAAATGACAAAAAATTTTTTTTTTTCACATTCTTAGTGTTTGTGTGCTCGTAATAAAAATTACAAACACAGAATTAATTAAACTAATCTAGAAAATGAAAGCCTCATAAGTCTTGTAAAAAAAACAAAGTAAAAGTAGTTGTGATATTCAAAGTAATTGCAAAGATATTATCGTTTAAAGAAGTGAATATCAGAAATTGTAAATTTGACCTGGACACAGCGGCATCAATGGCCCTTGGTCATGAAAGGGTTAGATAGCTGTAGAGAGAATTGTCCAATTACCTTTGGTCCCTTGAAAAAGAGGCAGCTACATATTAAAGAGCTGTAATTCCTAAACCCTTCCTCAAATTATGTGAATGTGAATATCCCAAAATTAAAGCTGAGAGTCTGCACTTTAAGCCCATATTGATTATATAACTGTATATCCAATATGTTTTGGTAAACAGCTAAAATGCCAAAACTTGTGTCACTGTCCAAATAATTCTGGACCTAACTGTAGGTAATGTTGGGGGCGGCAATTCAAATGAATTGCTTGGCGGTCCTGCATTTACAGCAGGCGGAACCTGACAATTTATTTGAATTGACAGGCAGCTCCTGCGATGACTAAATTTTCAATAAAATGTATTATTTTTTTTAGTTAAACAATTAGTGTATAGGTGATTAAACATTGTTCTAATTTTTTTAATTTTTTTTCATGAGTCAGGAAATATTATAAATTAGATTCTAATTTTTAATATTTCCCAGTGCTGGTCACTAGATGGAGCATTTCCCAAAATTGCAGCATTGCATGTGGTAAAGCAACCACATTGCTTTATGCTGCAAAATTTGAGAAAACTCACTCGCTCTAGTGAGCTTTCAGAATCCCCCCCTCCTTTATCGTGGCTAGTGCCGGGAGAAACGAGGGGATTGAACGGTCAAACCTCCTACACTGTGTGTCGCCATTTTTTGAGCTAACACACAGTGTAGTAGGTTTACATACACTAGTAAACACACAGTAAAACACTTACATACACAGAAATAACTTACCTGCTCCAGTCGCCGCCGCTCCCTCCGGTCCGTCCGCTCCGTCTGCTACCGCCGCTCCAAGTGCACAAGTCCGGAAGCCGCGACCGGAAGTAGTAATCTTACTGTCCGGCCGCGACTTCCGGTCTACAGGAAAATGGCGCCGGATGGCGCACAGTTCAATTTGGACTGTGTGGGAGCGGCGCATGCGCCGTTCCCACACAGACGGCGTACAGCATAGTGGATCGAACGGGCCCCGTTTGCATTCACTATGGGACTGTAGCTGCCATATTCCATGTCTGTATGTGTCGTTAATCGACACATACAGAAATGGAAAAAAAAATGCCAGCCCCCATGCGGAAGAAAAATATAAAAAAATAAAAAAAAGTAAAACACAAACACACAAATAAATATAAAAGTTTTAATAAAACACTAAAATCAAACTGATGTAAAAAAAATTTTTTTCGTGACACTGTTCGTTTAAAACATAACATAACTTCCCTTTTTCCCATCCCTTGGTTGAACTTGAAGGACATGTGTCTTTTTTGAACCGTACTAACTATGTAACATCAAATAAAAAATAACAATTTCGTAACACCTTTCCTTTAAGGCCTAATGCACACAAACGTGTTTTTTTGTCCGTGTGCTATCCTCTATTTTGCGGATAGCACACATACCCATGCACACGACCGTAATGTTCACGGATCTGTGTGGGTTCAGCGAGTCTGGCAACAAAAACACAGGACATGTAATTTTACTGTCCATATTTGTGGATCATGTGACCTACTAATGGGGTTTTAAGGGGGTTATAGCCTCTCTTTTTTTTTTGCGGATCACACGGATGTACTACGGAAGTTTTTTTTGCCAACAAATGGAACGCAAATACAATCACCACGATCATTTGCGTTAGGCCTAAGCAGCCAGACACCCCTCCCCTTGAGCATAAAAAGGACTGAGGGCTCTATGGAGGTTGGGGGATTATACTGCAAGGGAAGGGGTCTGAGCATCTGACTCTGACTGGTCTGTGGGGGGAAGTTATCCCCACCATAGAGTCCTCAGCAGTCAGTCAGATGCTGTGACATCCCCTTCCACCCGTGCAGCATGTCTGCTAGAAACAGGCCTCTCTTAAAGGCATAGCGGGCCACGGCAGTCTTTGGGAAGGAAGAATGAAAAAAAAACTGATGGTCGGACCTAAAAATATACTGGGGGATCGGCCGAGGGGGCACATGCCCCCCTGCCCCGGCCAAGCCCGCCCCTGATAGATACATGAGAGCAAAAAAGAAAATTCTCTTATCATCTTTTTATCCTTTCAGTCATTTATCCATCCAGGTACTTATCATTATCCTGCAGCAATTCACTTACCCTCACTTCCAGCATTCTTTTAACACAGGAGGTGTCCTTCCTAATATGCTGGGCCATATAGGAGTTACTATGCCTTCTACTACCCTGTTCTTCTGCAAAGAGAAAGAGAGATTGGCCAAAAATTTTTAGTTGGTACACCAGCACAAAGCCGCAACGCTTCCAATTTGATAGGGAGACCAGGACAGTAGCGTAACTAGACTCCTATGGGCCCTAGATAAAAATTTTGACTGGGCCCCCTACCTGTCCTGAACAGCCCGGATCAGCTACTCCATAGACCCACAGCATACAGTCAGCCATCGCTTAGCTGACATACTTTATTACAGTCAATATTCCCAGCAGGCAAGCATACTTTACCCACCTAGGCGTACGAAGGCGTACGAAGGTGCAGCATACAGTATAGGGCTCTGAGCTCTCAATCACTGTCCCCTAGACGTCAGCATTTCTGGGGTACATTTAACCCTTTGGTGCCACAGACAATTTTTGGTTTTTTAATTTCAATTTTTTCTCCCCGCTATCCAAAAGCCATAACTTTTAAATTTTTTCTCATAGCCGGATTAGAGCTTGTTTTTTGCAGTATTATTTGTAGTTTTTAATGCAGCAAATAATGTATTATATAATGCACTGGCAAACTGAAAAAAAAATTCTGTGTGGAGTGAAAGGGGAAAAAAATACAGATTCCAATATTACCTGTTGTGTTTTGTTTGTACAGCGTTTACGATGACGCAATACCGTGTCCAGGTCAAATTTTCCATTTCTGATATGCACTTCTTTAAACGATAATATCTTTGCAACCGCTTTGAATATCACAACTATTTTTACTTTGTTTTTTTTTACAAAACTTATGAGGCTTTCATTTTTTAGATTAGTTGAATTAATTCCATGTTTTAAATTTTTATTATGAGCATATAAATCACAAAAAATTAGAAAAAAAACACTTTTTTGTAATTTTGTATATATATTTCTCTATATTATATATATACAACAAAGAAAATCAAGAGCAGCACCATGCAGGAATGATCAATAAATGTGGGTGCCAGACTCAGGATAAAGGCTATATCTTTCGTAATAGTCTCCAAAAAAATAGGCAGCACCCCTGGATCTCCAAGTGAAAAAATCAAGTGATGAACTTTATTCCATTAGCCATATATGAGCACATAAATCACTACAAATTTGAAAAAATTATTTTGTATATAGATTTCTCTATAGTATATATATATATATATATATATATATATATATATATATATATATATACATATAGACACAAAAACGTCAGGCAGCACAAACAGCCATGAAAAACTGACAGTTGATCCATTGTTAACTGCCATTTTTTTCACGTTTGGTGAATATAGCCTTATATCCCTCTTATCCGCTCACAGTGATCCAGGGTGTATATATATATTGGGAACCAACCAATGTCCCGTCTATATAGAACAAATAAAACGGGCAGCACTCTGTAGAATTTCAGTGAACAAAAGTTGGGTACTTTATTACCCTAGTGCAACGTTTCAGCTCCCAATGTTGGAACCTTTCTTAGGGGAGATACAGACGGACGTTGCGTTTTTGCGCGCGCAAACAACGCTGCGTTTTGCGCGCGCAAAAACCATTTGACAGCTGCGTGTGTTATCCGTGTCTGATGCGCGGCTGCGTGATTTTCGCGCAGCCGCCATCATAGAGATGAGGCTAGTCGACGCCCGTCACTGTCCAAGGTGCTGAAAGAGCTAACTCTTTCAGCACCCTCGACAGTGAATGCCGAACACAACATGGAAAAACCTGTTGAAAAAAAAGAAAAAGTTCGTACTTACCGAGAACTTCCCGGCCGTTGCCTTGGTGACTCGTCATGTGACCGCTGCAGCCTGTGCTTGGCCTGTGATTGGCTGGAGCTGTCACTTGGACTGAATTGTCATCCCGGGAGGTCAGACTGGAGGAAGACGCCGGGAGTTATCGGTAAGTCAGAACTTTTTTTTTACAGGTTCATGTTTATTGGGATCGGTAGTCACTGTCCATGGTGCTGAAACAGTTTAACTCTTTCAGCACCATGGACAGTGACTATCTCCTGACGTCGCGTACCGATAATTTTTTTGCCGGGTTCGGCCAAAACGAGTTTGGCCGAACCCGGTGAAGTTCGGTTCGCTTGTCCGGCTTCGCTCATCGCAAAGACACTCCGTTTGGATGTTCGGAAACAGAAAAGCACGTGGTGCTTTTCTGTTTACATTCATCCTTTTGACAGCTGGTGCGCTGTTTCAGTCGGTTCGCACGGAACGTGCTTCCGTGCAACCTGCGTGGTTTTCACGCACCCATTGACTTCAATGGGTGCGTAATGCGCGAAATACGCAGAGTTATTGAACCTGTCGCGCTTTTTGCGCAGCAGACAAACGCTGCGCAAAAAGCACGGACTGTCTGTAGTGCCCCATAGACTTGTATTGGTCCATGCGTGCCGCATGAAAACCACGTGGCCCGCACGGACCGAATACACGCTCGTGTGAATCCCCCCTTAAGCAAATGAACTGGTGCAACAACAGAGTATATATAGACCAGTCTATCAATTACATAATAAAATGCAATCAAGATACAAAAGTGTTAATACAGAGTCACAAAACTGTACAGATAATCATACATGGTGGGTATGAGTGTAGTCAATACAAAACAATATTGAATTCAATATATGTGTTAAAAGAATAACGAGATCATCATAAAACAGTAAATAGGCAATCATTGTGCTAATGTGCACACATGTGAAGTGTTACAACAGGTGCAGGTGTGTAAAATATACTTAAAAACAATTTATCACCTCGAGGTATCCAATACAGGGTATATGGAATAAACGGCGCTCACAACTCACGAGTGCGCAGGCGTCAAGTGAGTAGTGATGCCAAATCACGGGTATATAGTATCGCGATGTGCAGTGGGTATCAAAGTAATGAAGTGGCCCTATTGTTTACTGGAATATCGTAATGAAATAGCGCATGTCCGCGCACGCGTGAAGGATAAATACCTAGTCCCGTTGGTAGCGGAAACTGCAGTAGCAGTAACGTATATATAAAAAAAAAATAGTAAAGCAGAAAAGTAAAGTCTGCTAAATGAGAATATTAGAACTAAGGACCATGATAACGTAATGAATGGGAATGGTCTTGAAGTAGGTCACTGGGGAGATCACAACCAATTATAGGTTAAAACATCATATGAGGTTAGCATAAGTCACAAATGTAAATATGTCACAGACAGTGACTTTGGGGAAAGACAGCCAATGATGTAGCATATACAGAGGGGACAAAGGACAATGGGCTGTAAAGATTACCTGTCCACGTCACTCTATCAAACCGTTTAGACAGGCACAATCGGTGTGTTGTACACATCCATGTGTCAAGATGTCATAAATGTGACCCCAAAGCGTTGTCAATAGAGGCTAGAGACCCATAAACAAATATTACTGGAATATCGTAATGAAATAGCGCATGTCCGCGCACGCGTGAAGGATTATAAAAATAATTCAAAGTGTGGACTCTAAAAAACATAAACATTGCTCCATAACAATATGCTAGTACTAAATCCCCCAATGATCACAAAATACACATGCATAATATAAACTTATAATAAAAAATAGTTAATTAAAATGTTCTTATGTGTCCTTGACCCATTCCGGACCCATGACAAAATATCTGTCATGATGAAAACTCCTCTAATGGCAATTAACTGCTTCAGTACTGTGATCAAAGAAGATTACAGCACTGAACAAGGGAGGGATTCGCCCCTGTAATGGTGATTGCTGATCCTGGGAGCATAATCGCCAGAGCTCGCTTTGCCATGGAGGCAGTCCAGGACCTGACAATGTTCCCCAGGGTTGTCTCATGTGAATCTCTATTGGGACATACTTGTAGCATGCCCTAATAGGTCGCCTGTGCATAATTTTATGCCCAGGCACAAATATTGCTGGTATAGCAGTAGATTGTAAATCTAAAAAATAAAATGTAAATCCCTGTATGGGACAAAAAAATAAAAATAAAAGTTTTGTTAAAGTAATAAAATACACACAATTTTTCTTTAAATAAAATACATATGACCTAAAAAATCCATATAATTGGCATTCCCATATGCGTAACAACCTATATTTTAAATATATACATGACATTAAGGGCACGGCCAGACGTGGCGGAATTGCTGGGGAATTTTGCGGCGGACAGTCCGCAGTGGAATTCTCCAGCGGCCGTTTTTTACATTGGTTTCAATACATTTTTAGGCAAGTTAGTTCAGACGTGGCGGAAAACTCTGTTGCGGACCATAGGCTGCAGTGCGGAATTTTCCCTCCGCAGCATGCACTTTCTATTGTGGAGAAGAAGCGGAATTTCACTGCGGATTTCAGCCTTTGCAATGCAAAAACTGAAATCTGTGGCAGTCCGCTGTGTTTTCTGCAACGTCTGAATTACCTGTCAAATATGCAAATGTTGGTGCAGATTCATTGCGTAATTGCCCCAAATCTGCACCAACATTTGCAGCGGAAAATCTCTGCCACGTGTGAACATGCCCTTAGGTTGGCAATGAGCAGGGTAGAAAAAATAAGGAGGAATTGGGAGGTTTTTTTTTGCTTGTAGCCTCAAAATAAATTTATAAAAGTTAAATGCTAATTCATACACTAACATGATAAACATAGAAAATACATGTCCTGCAAAATAAAGGCCTTATTCAGCCCCATTGACGCAAAAATAAAAAAGTCTTACAGTCCAGAATACTGAGACGAAAAAACAAAAAATGTGTGTAGTCCATGAGCCAAATAAATGCCTGTAAATACAATTCCAAAGTATAACAGCACATTAAAAAATATCTACAACAATATCAATACTTTATAAATTTCCATGTCCGGAGAAGTTCCTGTTTGAACTTATATGCTAGACTTCGCTTATTAATATTTTTATTTTGCGGTTATATTTTGTTTTGTAGCGTTTGTGTTGGTAGGACTTCTCCAAAATGGATTTGGGTATTTATTTTAAATAATCTCTGCAAATACAGCTTGAAATTATATTAGTCTGACAGTGACTGCTAGTACTATTTTGGAGTGTGGCTTTGCTGGAGCAAACCTCCAAGTTCTCAGTGGTTTACAGCTGGAGACATAATTTCATGAAGGCGCACGCTTGGACATCTAAACTTATATTTTTCCAGACATATAGCAGGATTCCACCATACTTCCCCATAGAAAAATGTCTGGTGATTTAACCCACAAAACCTACTAATTTTCTCAGATTGGCTATTCTTAGAATTTTAGGGACAGCACATGGTCATTTACAGAAACTTGGCAGGTCTCTAGAGACACTTGTACAGCTACAGCCAACCACAAAGGGAGATGATGTGGCTGGTGGATAAAGAGCCATTATGCTCATAGAACGGCCTCTGTGAGTGAATCTGCAGAAAAACAGTATAAAAATATGTTTACAAATGTGTGCACTGAAGCACATCCAATAATAAATATGTTTATGCTATTAGATGTTTCCTTTATTTCACTATGACATAGCAGATTTATAAAACAGCCTAACCATGCTAACAAGAACATTTACAGGAATATTCCACTTATTATTCTCTTTTGTTTTTAGGTCTGATTTTCTATAATATATTTTATGCTAATATTTTTTTTTTCTATTAATTAAAAACATTTTGCACTGAAATTATATAGTGTCCAGCAGAGGCGTAGTTAGGGGTTTAGCACAGGGGGGCGGGGGGAAACATATCTGAGTGCGCCCCAACCCAGTGGGCCCCCCTAACTAAATTTTAACAACTGAAGAGGTGCATTCTAGTTATATACCAGCCATCATCCCTGTAGATAACCCCCATCATCCTAGAATATGCCAGCCATCATCCCTGTATATAGCCCCTGTCATCTCTGTATGTACCAGCCTGGCTAGTATATACAGGTAGGATGGCGGTTATAAACAGGGATGATGGCTGGTATATACAGGGATGATGGGGGTTATATAAGGGGATGATGGCTGGTATACACAGGGATGATGGGGGTTACTACCCATCATTCCTGTATATAACCACCATCATCCCTGTATATAACAACCATAATCCCTGTATATAAACTCCAGCATCCCTGTACATACCAGCCAGGCCACCCCTGCTGTATAGGTTTGTACGGCGTAAAACTCCTGCTCCCAGCATGACCCGAACAATGGTAAGTATATGTTGGGAGTTCTTGTTTCACCAAAAAAAAAATCATACCACCCATCATCTCGCTGCAGATCATACAGTGACTACAGTACTGATTAGAGGCAGAATAAACATTTACATTAAGTGACTCACTGGTGATAATCTCAGATTCTAGTTGTTCTTTTTCTCTTTTGTACTCCAATCGGTCCAGACCTCTGTAATGATGGGGGTAAGGAAACAGACAAGTGAGCCCTAATCTACCCGCCACTCAGTCCCTGCCTACTTGCAACGACCCGCCCTAGGCGACGGGGTACAACTGGGCGACGGTCCCTACGCTCAATAAGTGCACGACAGACAAACAGACAAGGGTACACAGAAGCAAGGGAAAAGGGACAGTTGCCCACGGCAACACCGTGAGCAACAAGAGTGGTGAACGAGCCGAGTCAAACCAGGAGTATACGAGGTACCAAACGCAGAGCAGGAGAGTAGTGAACAAGCCGAGTCAAACCAGGAGTGTACGAGGTACCAAACGCAGAGCAGGAGGGTAGTCAGTAAGCCAGGGTCAATATGAAGCAGGGCCAAATGGTACAAGAAGCTGCAGCAGGGCCAGGAAACAAAACGAGAAGAATCACAAGCAAGGAGGAACAGGAAAGGCAGGTATAAATAGACAGAGGGCGGGAGCTAGCTCCGTCTGGCCAGGCTGTGATAGGCTCTCCCACTCCTAAGCCTGCCATCCTGAGTGGTGGAAGATGGAGTCAGTCTCACAGACATAGAAGCAGGTGCAGACTGATTACCTATGGGCGTGGATACAGAAGCTGTGCCTGGCAGATCCTTAACACCTCTATGATTACTTCTCACGGCCACAGCCCATTTCTGCAGTTTCCCGCTCAGATGTCATCAGCTTCTCACTTTTCAAACATTTCTGCACTTATAAATGAAGATAAAATTCTAATGGTGCCACACACTACCCCCTAAATATATTAGCGCCATACACTTTACCTCTAATTATAATAGCACAATACACTGTGTCCCTGATTATAATAGCACCATCCACTGTGTCCCTGATTATAATAGCACCATACACTGTGTCCCTGATTATAATAGCACCATACACTGTATCCCTGATTATAATAGCACCATACAGTGTAGATAGTACCCCACATAGATCCCCCTGTAGATAGTACTCACATACAGCCCCCTGTAGATAGTGCACCACATATATCCCTCCTGTAGATAGTGCCCCACATATAGCCCCCTGTAGATAGCGCTCTACATATAGCCCCCCTGTAGATAGCGCTCTACATATAGCCCCCTGTAGATAGTGCCCCATATATAGCACCCCCTGTCTATAGTGCCCCACATAAAGACCCCCCTGTAGATAGTGTCCCACATATAGCCAACCCTGTAGATTGTGTCCCACATATAGCTCCCCCATAGATAATGCTACTCACACTTTTAAGTGAAAAAAAAACAAACTTTACATACTCACCTTGAGCTCACCCGCGCCGTCCTGTGTCAATGCAGGCCTGCTCTCTTCTGAGCAGGTCTGCTGGGGCTGAACGACGCTTGCGTCGTTGAAGGGAGCTGATTGGCAGGGCAGAATGACTTGCCCCGCCAATAATCGCCTTTCAACAACGGAAGCGCTAGCGTAGTTAATGCGCTTATTGGCAGGGCAAGTCATTCGGCCCTGCCAATCAGCGTCATTTTAAGGCGCTGAATAGTCGGGCATGGAAAGGCCCGGCCATTCTGTGCTAATGCATGTAATTGTATCTGCATCCTGTAGACGCAGGTACAATTAGTGCAGGAGGGGGTGGCAGCAGCTGGTTTCAGTTGCACCGCCACCCCCTCAGACCGGCAGCAGGCTGCCCTGTGTGGTGTGGCCTTGGCTGGAGCGGCGGTCATGGCGGGGGCGGCGGTCATGTCGGAGCCAGTTCGAGGTGGGTCCCACCATCTCAATGGGCCGGGGGCCACCGAACCCCCCTGCCCCCCCCCCCTCCCACTAGCTAAGCTACTAGTGTCCAGATTATTATGACCAGTATGGCATTCTAGGTGAGTGGTTTGTTAATACACAAATATTGCTGATTTCAGATCACTGAGAGGCAGAAGAAAGTAAATGTGAAAGCATTCAGCAACTAAAAGACATAATGGGTACTAATAAAGGTGTTGGAAAACAATGCCATGTCTGACATGGTGTTGTTCTTACTGATGGCAGATTCATCAGTAGGGCATGCAATATGTTGATGAATCTGCCTCATACTGCAGTGAGTGAGAAACTGGTGCACCATTCGTGCGCTGTGTCAGTATTAATATACCTCCCCCCATTGTCTGTGATAAACAACTATTTAGATGCTGGAGCTGTGTGGACGGCTGTTATATTTTCTGTGGTATGTGTATATTTATTCACTTTTGGATGGCCCGGATACGCCAGAACAAGAGTAACTTTTTGTTAGCGGCTCCCCACTCTGGCTAATATAGAATGGGGGTCCTGACCAGGGGACCCATTTCTGTGACGTTTGTATATGGAGAGGTGTTATCTTGCTGAGACAACCCCTTTAATCCCTTTATGACCAAGCCATTTTAGGTCTTTAGGACTAAACAAAATGTAGCAATTGTTCTTGGCATTACAGATCTATTACCTTTTTTTTACGTTTCATCAATGCTGCAATATGGAGTCTTGCTTTTTTTGCAGAACAAGTTGTAGTTTCCACAAGTACCATTTTGGGGAACATATATGTTAATGTTTAGATTTTGTTCATTTAATTTAGTTTTGTTTGTTTTTTGCTTTTTTTAATGTAGTTTATTAGGCCTCATTCACACGGCAGGGTTTCCCGGCCGGGTGCCGGCCGTTCATAAATCGGCCGGCACCCGGCTGCATTAGGAATAATAGACCCCTAATGGGGCTATTCACACGACCATTTTTTTGACGGCCGGGAAAACCGTCCGTCAAAAAATAGGACATGCTCTATCTTCGGCCGGGTACCCGGCCGCCCGGCTCCCATAGGAGTCTATGGGGCCGGGTAATACACGGCCATCACCGGGATGTGTCCCGAGTGATGGCCGGGTTTTCCGGCGCTTGCGCTCTATCTCCTCCTCCTCACAGCGCAGAGTGCATGTGAGGAGGAGGAGTTGATGCCATTCTGACGAATGGCATCGCTGTACACTGTGTGGCAGGGCCGGGGTGTACAGCAGGTGGAAGGGAGCGCTGTGCTGGCTCCCTTCCCCTGCTTGTTTTAAAAGCGCCCTGGCCAGGCGACACCTTTGATGGCGCCGCTAGCAGCAGCAGCTGCCACTACTGCAGCGACGCCACTATAGCAGAGCAGGGAGGTATCTCCCCGCTCTGCTATGTGCTAGCCGCACTTTAGCTCCTTGAAGGAGCGGAATCCCCGTGTTTTCGGGGATTCCGCTCCTGGACAGAGCGCTTGATGTCTCTGTCCATATCTGGGCAGTGACATCAGGGGAAACTCCTGAAGCGGAATCCCCGAGCACATGGGGATTCCCCTTCAGGAGTTGCCGCTGATGTCACTGTCCAGATCTGCCCGGCCCGGCACGGATGCAAAACTTTATGCAAACCGGCCGGGCAGAATGGCCGATTTTACCGGCCGGCACTCGGGCTCGGGCGCAACCCGTTCGTGTGAATCCCACCTTACTGACCTAAAATAAGTGTTTATATTTATAGTACATGTTGTAAGGGCTAAGGCCTCATTCACACGACAGGGTCCGAGTGCCGGCCGGGAAAATCGGCCGTTTTTGGCAGATTTTCACGCCCGGTTTGCATCCGTTCCGATTCCGTTCCAGGCCGTGTTGCCGTTTTTACCGGCCGATTTGGACCCGATTTGCATCCGTTTTTTTCCCTGTCCGTTTTAAAATCGGATGAATTTCATTTCAATTTGTTGCCACACACAGCCCTTTGTAGATAATGCCACAGCCCCCCTGGTAGGTAATGCCACCCAGCCCTCTGTAGGTAATGCCACCCAGCCCCCTGTAGGTGATGTCACACAGCCCCCTGTAGGTAATGCCACCAAATCCCCTGTAGGTAAACCACCAAGTCCCCTGTAGGTAATGCCACCAAGTCCCCTGTAGGTAATGCCACACAGCCCCCTGTAGGTGATGCCACACAGCCCCCTGTAGGCGATGCCACACAGCCCCCTGTAGGCGATGCCACACAGCCCCCTGCAGGCGATGCCACCCTGCCACCTGCAGGCGATGCCACCCTGCCCCCTGTAGGTGATGCCACCCAGCCCCCTGTAGGAATGCCACCCTGTCCCCTGTAGGTAATGCCACCCAGTTCCCTGTATGTAATGCCACCCAGCCCCCTGTAGGCGATGACACCCAGCCCCCTGTAGGTGATGCCACCCAGCCCCCTGTAGGTGATGCCACCCAACCCCCTGTAGGTGATGCCACACAGCCCCCTGCAGGCGATGCCACCCTGCCACCTGCAGGCGATGCCACCCTGCCCCCTGTAGGTGATGCCACCCAGCCCCCTGTAGGAATGCCACCCTGTCCCCTGTAGGTAATGCCACCCAGCTCCCTGTATGTAATGCCACCCTGCCCCCTGTAGGCGATGACACCCAGCCCCCTGTAGGTGATGCCACCCAGCCCCCTGTAGGTGATGCCACCCAGCCCCCTGTAGGTGATGCCACACAGCCCCCTGCAGGAGATGCCACCCTGCCCCTGTAGGCGATGCCCCCCTGCCCCCTGTAGGCGATGCCACACAGCCCCCTGTAGGCGATGCCACACAGCCCCCTGTAGGTGATGCCACACAGCCCCCTGTAGGTGATGCCAGACAGCCCCCTGCAGGCGATGCCACCCTGCCCCCTGTAGGCGATTACACCCAGCCCCCTGTAGGTGATGCCACCCAGCCCCCTGTAGGTGATGCCACCCAGCCCCCTACAGGCGATGCCACCCTGTCCCCTGCAGATGATGCCACCCTGCCCCCTGTAGGTGATGCCACCCTGCCCCCTGTAGTTGATTCCACCCTGCCCCCTGTAGGTGATGCCACCCAGCCCCCTGTAGGTGATGCCACCAAGTCCCCTGTAGGTGATGCCACACAGCCCCCTGTAGGTTGCACCCATCCCCCCCTTCCAGGAGAAGTCACTGACTTCAATGTCCATATATGGACAGTGTAGTCATTGACTTTTCCTGGAGAGGAATTCCCTGCCACAGGTCGGGAATTCCGCTTCAGAAGTGAGTGACGTCACTGTGTTCATATATGGACAGTGTAGTCACTCAATTCTCCTGTAGCGGAATCCCCGGCCATAGAGTCGGGGATTCCTCTGCAGAAGTGAGTGACTTCGCTGTGTCCATATATGGACAGTGTAGTCACTCACTTCTCCTGTAGCGGCATCCCTGGCCATAGAGTCGGGGATTCCGCTGCAGAAGTGAGTGACTTCGCTGTGTCCATATATGGACAGTGTAGTCACTCACTTCTCCTGTAGCGGAATTCCCGGCCATAGAGTCGGGGATTCCGCTGCAGAAGTGAGTGACATCGCTGTGCCCATATATGGACAGTGTAGTCACTCACTTCTCCTGTAGCGGCATCCCCGGCCATAGAGTCGGGGATTCCGCTGCAGAAGTGAGTAACTTCGCTGTGTCCATATATGGACAATGTAGTCACTCACTTCTCCTGTAGCGGAATCCCCGGCCATAGAGTCGGGGATTCCGCTGCAGAAGTGAGTGACATCGCTGTGTCCATATATGGGGATTCCGACTCCTACAGGGAGCAAAAAAAGACCCTCCTCCTCCTCACATGCATTCTGCGCTGTGAGGAGGAGGAGAGAGTGCGCCAGCGACGGTGGACCCGGCCATCACTCGGGACACATTCCGGTGATGGCCGTGTATTACCCGGCCCCATAGACTTTTATGGGAGCCGGGCGGTCGGGTACCCGGACGAAAATAGGGCAAAATAGGTTTTCCCGGCCGTCAAAAAATCGGTCGTGTGAATAGCCCCATCTATTCTATTATTGGTCTATTGTTCCTAATTCAGCCGGGTGCCGGACGATTTATGATCGGCCAGCACCTGGCCGGGAAACCCTGTCGTGTGAATTCTGCCTAAGGGGATGCCAAATATGTAAATATTATATTAATTTATATGTGTTTTATACAATTATATATATATATATATATATATACAGGGTGGGCCATTTATATGGATACACCTAAATAAAATGGGAATGGTTGGTGATATTAACTTCCTGTTTGTGGCACATTAGTATATGGGAGGGGGGAAACGTTTCAAGCTGGGTGTTGACCATGGCGGCCATTTTGAAGTCTGCCATTTTGTATCCAACTTTAGTTTTTTCAATGGGAAGAGGGTCATGTGACACATCAAACTTATCGATAATTTCACAAGAAAAACAATGGTGTGCTTGGTTTTAACGTTACTTTATTCTTTCATGAGTTATTTACAAGTTTCTGACCACTTATAAAATGTGTTCAAAGTACTGTCCATTGTGTTGGATTGTCAATGCAACCCTCTTCTCCCACTCTTCACACACTGATAGCAACACCACAGAAGAAATGCTAGCACAGGCTTCCAGTATCCGTAGTTTCAGTTGCTGCACATCTCGTATCTTCACAGCATAGACAATTGCCTTCAGATGACCCCAAAGATAAAAGTCTAAGGGGGTCAGATTGGGAGACCTAGCGGGCCATTCAACTGGCCCACGACGACCAATCCACTTTCCAGGAAACTGTTCATCTAGGAATGCTCGGACCTGACACCCATAATGATATAAATAACTCATGAAAGAATAAAGTAACGTTAAAACCAAGCACACCATTGTTTTTCTTGTGAAATTCTCGATAAGTTTGATGTGTCACATGACCCTCTTCCCATTGAAAAAACTAAAGTTGGATACAAAATGGCCGACTTCAAAATGGCCGCCATGGTCAACACCCAGCTTGAAAAGTTTCCCCCCTCCCATATACTAATGTGCCACAAACAGGAAGTTAATATCACCAACCATTCCCATTTTATTTAGGTGTATCCATATAAATGGCCCACCCTGTATATATATATATATATGTATGTTCTCTAAAAAAAAGTGTCTGGTGTCATATTTCATTTACTAGATTCGTTTTTTTAAGAATTGAATTCTTATTTATTTATTATTTGATACCATAAAGGAACTTTCACTTCCATCAATGTTTTAATTACAATATACTATGAATGACAATATATTTTGCCTCTGTTATGCCCTAATGGGATTTTACAAGAGACAGCCCTGGAGACTTTTATCTGGTCCTAGGCTGTCTTCATAGTAATGCCAGCCCTAGCAAGCGTTTTTTATTATTATTTGCAACATCATATAAAATAACAGCTTGCCTTAAGATTAACCGGTTTAGGACCGGGCTATTTTGAGCCTTCAGGAACAGACACCGTTTAAGCCCTTTTTAGCATGTGTTAGTTAAACGGCTATAACTTTTTTATTTGTTGGGCTAGCGACGTGATTTTTGATATATTATATGTCTATTTTAGGGTAATTGGGTCAGGGCTAGCGTTACGGCAATAATTGGCGGGGGGGGGGGGGAAGGTTTTTTTTGGGGTGGGTATTTTATTTGTATTTATTCTAAATATTTTTTCTACTTTTTTTTTTACTTTTATTTTTTTAATTATTATGGCCTGTCCCTCAAAGGTCAGAAAAGACCTTTTGTGGGATTTTATTTATTTTGTTTTTCTTCTTTTACACCATGTTTTTCAACTGTAAATGGGGCTGCACAGTGGAAATCAGCCCTCTTATTGTCACTAATAGGGCGGTGCTGGGTCTAGTTAGATCCAGCAGCAGCCTGCCACTAACGGCACCCGGTGATCATGTGACCAGTCACATCATCCCCGGGACCAATAGAGGCAGCGAGATCAGAGAAGATAGAAGCAGCGAAAGCTGCTTATATCTTCTCCTCAGGGTCACTGCTGGGGACCCAACTTTCAGCTGCCTGAATGCTCGGGCAGCAAGCTAAAACCTGCTCCGTAAATAGTCTATTGCGCGGGTTTTAAGGACCCTGACCGCCGGATGTATGTACACAGCTGGCGGTCGGGAACCCGTTAACAAAGACCAAAAAAATGTAAATACAGTTAGTATCCAACTTCCCCACTATCCCACTCCCCAGCACAAGAGACATTAAGAAAAAAATAATAATAACAAAAAAAATGCAATACCAGACACAGCCCATGGACAGGTGTGGCACTGTTTCTGGATGAAAACAACTATGTTTTTTTTCTAATTCTGGACAACCACTTTAAGGTTATCATACCTCATTACATATCTAAAATATGACAAGAAAAGGCATTTAATTATATAACTAATCAATATTTTGAGTCATTAAATTTTAATATGTGACTATCATTAGTCTTTCTCTGTTGGGCTAAAATCCTGACACCTCCATATTCCCTGTAATTAGTCCAGAGACTTAGTGAGCTGCAATAGAAGGCTCAGACTGTCAGTCCAGAAACAAACAGAATAAATCCATCAGTGGAGTTTGTTCAGAAGGTAACAAGCATTTAGTGGAGTCAATATTGGACAGTTCACAATGTTTTATGGATCTGTGCCTTCCTCGCATACAAGACACATTGAGGACATTGTAAACATTTATTAGAGACAATAATGTACTGAGCACAAAGTCTCCATTGACTGGTTTTAGACAGATTGCGCTATGTTCAGTTCTATTCTATGCAGCAATAGCCATAAAAAACAGTGGCAGGCTTTTATGCACCAATTGATCCATTTTGAAATAAAATTGCATTCAAAGTAATGGAACAAGTTATCTTACAGAACACTTCTATATCAGTCTGTATTGCCGCTAGAGCTTAGCCAAGGTGATGAATTGCTGCAGCTTTTCTATTGTCTTCTAGATCTTGACTCAATGGTGTTAATAATTAGTTTTAAAATCATATATGTACAAGTTATAAATAAACACTCAACCACCACTAGGGGGAGTATAGGAGCTTACTGCATACTATTCATTGTTGAGTTCAAAGTATAAACAGTATCTAGTAAGCGTATAAGCTCCCTCTAGTGGTGGCTGTACGTAGCCAAGTGTGTAACGTCCGCAGACTGCAGACTCCTCTCATCCTGCCGACACCTTCCTTCCCAGAGATGCCAGCACATGCGGCTGTCCTGGCCTGCAGTGACTACTAGAGTGCGTGCGCGAGCTCAGTCCCGGCCTTAAAGGGCCAGCGAGCACGCATGTTTAGAATTGTCTAATCACCCTGGACTATTAGAAGGGCCCTGCCCCTTCACTCATTGCCTGAGCGTTGTTGTGTTTTTCCGTGTCAATCTAGCAAATGGTCCCTTAGTGTTCCTGCTACCTGTATCCTGTATCCCGTGCTACCTTGTTCCTGTGCCTTAAAAGAGTTGGTGTCGTGTTGTGTTACACCATGCCTAGTGACGGCTGCCAAAGTCCCATCTGAGCCTAGCCACCGCTACTGTCTGTACTACCACAGGTACCCTTGACTATAGACTTTACTTGGTACACTGTTTGGCCAGCTGCTATCCCGCTACGGCGGTACGGCCCAGTGGGTCCACATACCAATAGATCGTGACAAAGTGTTTATCATTTAAAGAAGCACTCCCACAAAACTTTTTATTCTCTGGCCCGTTGGAAAGGCACATCATGTAAATTGTGGTGATGGTAATTTTCTTACCGGTGGGCATATTTGTGAGTTACCCCTCCCTTCTGGTCCTCAGCTGTGTCATGTGACCAGCAATAGGACTCTCCAACTGTCTCATGTGTGGACAAGAAGTCAGTTTCTCCATTTATTCCTATAAGGCTCACATCGTGGCTGTGATAGTAATAAATAGAGACCTGAAAGGAGTGGATTACTCACAAATATAGCCACTGGTAAGAAAATTACGTTCACCACAATTTACATAATGTGCCTCAGTAATGGGCCAGAGAATAAAAAATATTGTGGGAGTGCGCCTTTAATGGCACTCCAATCTCTATAAAAATATATTAAGAAATTCATCAGGACAGAATTTTGGACCTATAAAAAGAAATGGGGCCTCATTCATCAAAACTGTCATAATAATAAAACTGGACTTACCCATAGCAGCCAAAGAGCAGCTTTCATTTTAGAGGAGTGAGAGAAATAATCTTAGAAACTATATTAGTAGCCCCATTTGAACCCCTGAGGACGCTACGTTCGCGAAACATGTGGGGGGGTTGGGGCTTCTTTCCATGTTTTAATCGCAATGCTCCACTGACAGTCAGTTACAGTTACCACCTGATCAAATAATTACAGTGCACTGCAGGCGCTGTTCACATACATACATATTATACTGCACTGACTGATTGCATCTTAGGCATGCACATTTTTCACTGCCAGTGAGCATTGGCTAACTTTTAACAAGTGTGATTTTTTGTTTTGGTTTAATTATTTACTTACCTATTTAATTATATCTAATAAAAGTTATATTTTATCTTATTTCATACCTCAATAGCTAGCTGGAAATAAGGGCATTTTTTTTGCTAAACCGCAAATTAGTTAATTTTGTGAAATTAAAACTCGGCTCTGATTGGTTGCTTATGACAATCAAGCTAGTTTTACTGTTAGACAGTTTTGATAAATGAGGCACATAGTGTTAGAAGGTGGACATTTAACTTTAACCCCTTAAGGTCCAACCCATTTTTGACCTTTAGGACCACACAAAATATTATGATTTTTAATCTTAGCATTCTGGAACTAATACCTTTGAGGTTCTCTTTGCTGACCTATATCGCCGATTTCACTGGTCCTTCATGTATCAGGGTATGTCAGCTCCCTTGCCTTATTGAGGGTGTATTTTGTTGCCCCTATTTATTATTCTTTATATTTGTTTACTGGGGTACACAATCCTGTACGATGTTTTTACACTGATTGGCCAGTATTTACCTTAGTGATCCTAATATAGTCTGCCCTTTGCACCGTTCACTATTTTAGGTCCATGCATATACATATTTTTACTATATGTGCTGGTCTTTATGCAATATTGACTATTTAACTAATATTATCTCTATATTTAGCTTATTGCATTTCATTATAGTGACAAAGCAGTGTTTATAGGTAGTTGTTCAGTATGTCACGTAGCATTTTTTCCATCTTGCCCTTACTGTACCTTTTTCTAATTATGGTCCTGTTTTAACAGTTCTTCGACTACTATGTATTGTATTTGACTCATATATATTATAAATGTAAAAAATGTTGCTATTTCTGGGCTGTTTACTCTTTTTTGTTTGCATATAGATTGTCTAGTTTTACTTAGACAGTTTTGATAAATGGGGCCTATAGGGTTAAAAGGTGGCCATTTTTGGCTTTTAGGACCACACAAAATATTATGATTTTAAGACTCGGCATTCTGGAACTAATAACCTTTTTATTTTTGCATCAACGCAGCAAAATCGGATCTTAATTTTAGCAGGACAAGTTGTAGATTCTACATGTACCATTTTGGGGTACATACCATTTAATTTTTGCAGCAAATATGTAATCGTTATATGTGTTTTATACAATAAAATGTATATTATTTTAAAACAAATTTGTTTTGTCATTTTTTTTATGACAATATACTGGCAAATTCATGTATGCCAATATATTGTGTGTGTGCATATCAATATGAAAAGGAATTTGTAAGGATATACTACTGGGACTGCAGATAACAGTTAAAAGGGCCCTGTTCTGAAAAGGTTAACTGCCGGGATCTGTTTTCTCCGATCCTGACAGTTGCGGCAGGAGTGCAGCTGTGTATTACAGCTATCCTCCTGGCAGCGTTATGGCAATAACCTTGATGTAATAGTATGTAATTTGCTCGGATTGCATGGAGAGCAGTAGTGTAGCTAGCAGGGTGGGGGGGAGAAGGGGGACGGTGGCCCAGGGCCCACTGAGATGGTCTGGGGGGGGGGCGGTGGCCCACGGCTCCTTGCTCCAGCATTCACTTTGTAATGCCACTTCCAGCTGTGAGCGGCTCGACGCAGACAGGCGCGCTGTAGTGACGTCATCGTGCCTATCTGCGCAGAGCCACAGACTGCACAGGCCTGAGGAGCAGAGAAATCTCCTCCACCCGTCGTGAGAACAGGGATAGGTAAATGTTTATTATTTTAACATTTTTTTAGGCAATATATTGTGTGGTGGCAGCAAGGGGGCATTTCACTGGGTATGGGTTGGGGCTGCAATAGGGAATTTTACTCTATTTGGGCAACTTTGGAGGCATTATACTGTATGGGGCAGCTATGGGGTCATTATACTGTATAGGGGCAACTCTGGGGTCATTATACTGTATTAGGGCAGCTATGGGGGCATTATACTATATGGGGAAGCTATGGGGGCATTATACTGTATGGGGCAGCTATGGGGGCATTATGCTGCATGTGGGCAGCTATGGGGCGTTATACTGTATGTGGGCAGCTATGGGGCATTATATTGTGTGAGAGGCACAACGAGGGCATTATACTGTGTAGGGACAGTTATAGGGGCATTATAATGTGTGGGGACAGCTATAGGGGCATTATACTGTGTGGCAGCAATGGGGGCATTATACTGTCTGAGGCACTATATGGGCATTATACTGTTAGGGATCTGCCAGGTACTTCATCTAGCTATACTCCTGGGATTAATCAATCCACACCTGAGGCCAGACCTGTTCGACTGACACCATCTCCCACCAACCAGGGTGGCAGGCTCAGGAGTGGGAGAGCCTATCGCGGCCTGGTCTCTCGGAGTTAGCTCCGCCCCCTGCCCTTTATTACCTGCCCTGTGCTCTCCCTCAGTGCTTGTAATTCTTTTGGATTCCTGGCCCCACTGCTGCTTGCTCCAGCCTGCTTCTGCCGTGCTTCTGCCTTGCTGCAGTTCTGCTTGACCTGCTTTGCTTGCCCTGGCTTGCTTCTGTCTCCGTGCCCGCTCGGGTGTTCTCACTTCGTCCTGGTCCTGACTGTTCGTTCGCCGCCCTGTTTCCTCGTGGCGTTCCGTGGCTACTGCCCCTTCCCTTGCGTGTTCCCCGTTTGTCTTCCAGTGCACTTAGCCAGCGTAGGGACCGCCGCCCAGTTGTACCTCGTCGCCTAGGGCGGGTCGTTGCAAGTAGGCAGGGACAGGGCGGTGGGTAGATTAGGGCTCACTTTCCCTTCACCTCCTTCCTGCCATTACATATACTTTGTGGGGACAGCTATAGGGGCATTATACTGTGTGGGGACAGCTATAGGAGCATTATACTGTGTGGGGAGGCACTATAGGGGCATTATACTGTGTGGGGACAGCTATAGGGGGTATTATATAGTGTGAGGAGGCACAAACGGGGGAATTATACTATGTGGGGGTGTACCATCCGCGGTCGCAGACTCCTATCATCCTGCAGACGTCTTCCTCCCCAGAGATGCCGGCAAATGCGGCCGTCCTGTCCTGCAGTGACCACTAGGGTGCGCGCTCGAGCTCATTCCCGGCCTTAATGGGTCAGAGCACACACATGTTTTAGATTGACTGATTGCTCCCATGATCACCCTGGACTAAAAGAAGGGCCCTGCCCCTTCCTTCATTGCCTGACCTTTGTTGTGTTTACCGGTGTTAGTCTTTGCAAATGGTCCCTTAGTGTTTTCCAGTTCCCAGTGTTCCCGTTCCTGCTACCTGTATCCTGTATCCGGTGCTACCTTGTTCCTGTGCCGTAGAGAGTTGGAGTCGTGTTGTGTCGTATACAACGCCTGTTGTATTTCACCGCGCCTGGTGTCTGCCTGCTGCCAAGGTCCCTTCCAAGGCTGCCATCGCTACTGTCTGTATTGCCACAGGTACCCTTATTCAAACTATTGACTTTGCCTTGGTATCCTGTTTGGCCAGCTGATGTCCCGCTATGGCAGTACGACCCAGTGGGTCCACACACCCATCATAACAGTAAGCTCAGGCCATGGACCCTGTTGGTCAACCCAAGACCATGACGACGTCACAAGTGAAGCGAGTGGATATGCTAGACCTCCGGTCTCAACAGGACCAACTCCTCCAGGCGTTGAACATTAGGTCCCCCAGCACCTGCTCCTATTGCCTCTGCTGTTCCTCCTGCTACACCTCCTGGCAGTACGGACCCTCCGACTACACCTCCTGGCAGTGCTGACCCCCGATTCTCTCTGCCACTACCAGATTGCTATGACGGAGACTCGAGGACCTGCAGGGGATTTCTAAACCAGTGCCAGTTCCACTTCAGTCTGTATGCCAGAGCATTTTCTATGGACGGCGCAAGGGTCGCTTTCATCGTCTCTCTCCTCACTGGCAGGGCCCTAGCATGGGCGAACCCTATCTTGGAACGACAAGGACCAGAGACCCGTGTCTTCCAGGGGTTGCTACAGACATTTCACACAGTGTTTGAGGAGCCTAGAGGAGTCTCGTCGGCAGCTGCCTTCCTGCTGAACCTTCGTCAGGGAGACACTTCCATGGGCGAGTACGCCATTCACTATCGCACCCTGGCGGGAGTGTTGTTATAGTACAATGAGGCCTTGGTGGCTACATTCTGGCAGAGACAGTCCCCTGAGCTTAAGGACGAGCTTGCCGTCTGAGATCTGCCATCTACCCTTGATGACCTCATACTTCTGGCCGCCCGGATCGACATAAGGATCCGAGAACGGTTCCAAGAGGCTGGGAGAGAGGGAGGACTCCCTAGTTCGACTCCTACATTTCAGCAACCCCTGCTGTCCTTATAAGCTGTTCCTCCGTAGGAGTCTTTGAAGATGGACCATCTCAAGCTGTCTACCCAGGAGAGACAACGCAGACGCACCTTGGGACTCTGTCTGTATTGCTGCCTTGGAGGCCATCTTGTGCGTCTGTGTCCCCACAATCCCTAGAGCCTAGGCTTGGTTGAAGCGACAACTCTGGATGAAGAAGGACTTTCTTCTAAATTGTCCATCCCCGTGACCATCGTATCCGGCGAAAAGACGCATTGGGTCTCTGCCCATCTGGACTCTGGCTCCTCAGCTAACTTCATTCAGAGAGACCTGGTGGATCTTATCCAGTTGCCCACAATCCCCCTGGAGAGGCCTTTGATCATCGCCTCAGTGAATGAACTGCCTCTGCCAGACCCGATTGTGGCTGTGACCAAACCACTGAGGCTCCAAGTGGGAGCCCTTCATTCTGAGCTCATCTCGTTTTTTTTGTCCTGTCCAAGGCCGCCTACCTTGTGCTGCTGGGCCTGCCCTGGCTTCGACTACATGCCCCAGTTCTGGACTGGAATTCTGGTGAGGTTCTCCAGTGGGGTTCCAAGTGCCTCAACCGCTGCCTGGGGAAGATCCATCCGGCCCAGTCTCCACTGTCTCAGTCATTGGCAGGATTGCCTTCTCACTATTCACAGTTTGCAGATGTTTTCAGCAAAATGGAGGCGGAGACGCTGCCCCCACACCGGGTGTATGACTGCCCTATTGAACTGGTTCCTGATGCATCCCTTCCTTGTGGAAGGGCATACCCTCTCTCCTTTCCAGAGACTCAGTCTGTGTCTGCCTATATTAAGGAGAATTTGGAGAGGGGCTTCGTACGAAAATCCTCCTCCCCGGCCGGGTTCTTCTTCGTCAAAAAGAAGGACGGATCTCTTCGACCCTGCATCGACTACTGGGGCAGATCACGGTCAGAAATAGATATCCGTTGCCACTGATTTCTGAACTTTTTGACCGCATACGAGGAGCTAGACCTGCGTGGGGCTTACAACCTAATCCGGACTCAACGGGTTGACGAATGGAAGATGGCATTTAACACCCGAGACGGGCACTATGAATACCTGGTGATGCCCTTGGGTCTGTGTAACGCTCCCACGGTCTTTCAAGAGTTCGTTAATGACATTTTCAGTGACCTCCTCTATGTCTGTGTTGTGGTCTATCTCGATGACATCTTAATTTTTTCTCCAGACCCGACGACTCATCAGAGACATGTCCGTCAAGTTTTGCTGTGATTAAGGGAGAATCGCTTTTATGCCAAGCTGGAGAAGTGCGTGTTTGAGAGAAATGCTCTCCCCTTCCTGGGCTACATCATCTCAGATCAAGGCCTCAAGATGGACCCCGAGAAGGTAAAGGCCGTCCTGGAATGGCCACGTCCTCAAGTCTTAAGGTCCATACATTTCCTGGGATTCGCCAATTTCTACCGGCAGTTCATCCCAAACTTCTCCTCACTGACAGCTCCCATCTCCACCCTCACCAAAAAAGGCATGAACGCCAAGGTGTGGACTCCAGAAGCGGAATCCGCATTTAATAGCCTAAAGAGTGCCTTCACGTCAGCCTCTACCATCCATAATTCTGATGTATCTCTGCAGTTTTCGTTGGAGGTGGACACTCCCTCTGTTGGTGCTGGCACACTTCTGTTCTAGCGAGGTCCCAAAGGCAAGGCAGTGGTATGTAGCTATTACTCTCGACCAGGGATCGGAAGTTACCGGCCATCAAATTGGCCCTAGGGGAGTGAAGACATCTACTAGAGGGCACAGTTCATCCCATCCTGATATTTACTGACCACAAGAACCTCACTTATCTCCAGACAGCCCAACGACTGAACCCCTGTCAAGCCAGGTGGTCGCTGTTCATTGCCCGGTTCCAGTTTGAGCTCCACTACCGCCCTGCCGACAAGAATGTGAGAGCCGATGCCTTGTCCAGGTCGTTCGAGACAGAGGACACCATGGAGTCCCAACAAAATATCATTGATCCATCCTGCATTATCTCTGTCAACCCTCTGCAAGTAAGAGACATCTCTACAGGGAGGACTTTTGTGCGCTTGGCAGACAGAAGGAGAATCCTTCGCAGGGGACACAGCTCAAGACTGGCAGGTCATATGGGTGCCCGTAAGACCCTAGACCTAATTTCCCATCATTTCTGGTGGCCCACATTGCCCAAAGACATCATGGACTTTGTCTCGTCCTGCACGGTGCGCGCGGCTAACAAAGTTGCTCACTCCAAGCCTGCTGGCCTGCTCCAGCCGCTGCCTGTGCTCAATGCTCTCTGGCAGCTTATAGCAATGGACTTTGTTACGGACCTGCCTCCCTCTGCTGGATGCAGTGTGGATTCTCAAAGATGGCTCATTTAGTTAGGCTGACCGGTCTACCTTCTCGACTGGCCGACCTCTTCATCCAACACATCTTTCGCCTGCATGGCTTACCTCTGCATATCGTGTTGGATCGGGGGGTTCAGTTCACCTCTAAATTTTGGAGAGCCCTCTGCAAACTCCTTGATGTAAAGTTGGACTTTTCCTCAGCTTACCATTCCTAGTCGCTAATGGCCAAGTCGAGAGGATCAACCAAATAATGGAGAACTATCTACAACACTTCATCTCCAGGCAGCATGATGAGTGCAGCTTGTTCCTTGGGCCGAGTTCTCCTATAACAACCACACAAGTGAGTCCATTGCTTCTACACCATTCTTTATTGTCTATGGCCAACATCCACGAATTCCTCTCCCTGTGTCCGCTACGTCCCAGGTGCCTGCAGATGACTCTGCATTCAGGGACTTCCTACAGATCTGGCAGCAAACCCGATCCTCTATTCTGCTGGCAGTCGACCGCATGAAACGAAAGGCAGATACAAGGAGAAGAGAGCCTCCCCAGTTTCTTCCAGGTACCAAGGTCTGGCTGTCCTCAAGGAATATCCAGCTGAGGGTGCCGTCGTGCAAATTCACTCCCAGGTTCCTAGGACCCTTTGAGATCCTCCAGCGGATCAAACCGGTCCCTTATAAGCGTCGGCCCACAGAATCCCCAACTCTTTTCACGTGTTCCTTATGAAGCCTGTGGTCCTGAACCGCTACTTTAAGACTCTTAGCCCTGCAGTTTCAACCAGCGGTTCTGCCGAAGTATTCGAGGTCAAGGAGATCTTGGACTTCAAGAAGATAAGAGGAAAAGCCTTTTACTTGGTGGATTGGAAAGGGTTTGGTCCAGAAGAGAGGTCCTGCGAGCCAGAGGAGAACATCAAGGCTCCTTCCCTCATTAAGAAGATCCTCTCTCATTCTGGCCCCAAGAAGGGGGGGGGCGTAAGAGGGCGGATACTGTAACGTCCGCGGTCACAGACCGCAGACTCCTATCATCCTGCAGACGTCTTCCTCCCCAGAGATGCCAGCACATGCGGTCGTCCTGTCCTGCAGTGACCACTAGGGTGCGTGCTAGAGCTCATTCCCGGCCTTAATGGGTCAGAGCACACACATGTTTTAGATTGACTGATTGCTCCCATGATCACCCTGGATTATAAGAAGGGCTCTGCCCCTTCCTTCATTGCCTGAGCTTTGTTGTGTTTACCCATGTTAGTCTTTGCAAATGGTCCCTTAGTGTTTTCCAGTTCCCAGTGATCCCGTTCCTGCTACCTGTATCCTGTATCCCGTGCTACCTTGTTCCTGTGCCGTAGAGAGTTGGAGTCGTGTTGTGTCGTATACTAAGCCTGCTGTATTTCACCGCGCCTGGTGTCTGCCTGCTGCCAAGGTCCCATCCGAGCCTGCCATCGCTACTATCTGTATTGCCACAGGTACCCTTATTCGAACTATTGACTTTGCATTGGTATCCTGTTTGGCCAGCTGCTGTATGACTACGGCAGTACGGCCCAGGGGGTCCACACACCCATCTTGACAGGCGGCCACTAAGGGGTTATTATACTGTGTGGGGGCCACTAAGGGGTCATTATACTCTGTGGGGGTAGCTATGGGAGCATTATTCTGTGTTTAGCGAAACCATAGGGGCATTATCCTGTGTGGGGATAGCTGTAGGGGCATTATACTATGTGGTTAATAAAAAAATAGAAAAAGACCCTAGTAGTTGGCGGGTAAAAAACTTTGAATATATAGAAAAATTGCCAGAGGCAATAAAAACCCATTTTTTTCCCCCAACTACTTGCTACCTAGTAGAAAAGTTCAATTGTGAAAAATACCTCTATTTAAAGGGACAGTGTCAAGATTTTTTTCAATCAATTTATGTGTTTTTATTTAATAAAATATTATATTGACTTTATTTAATTTTTCACACACAAAGTTTTTTTTAATTAACACTTTCTTACTGTACTGGGGGCTGCCATGTTTTATTTCATCTGTTTATGTGTCTCTTAACGACACATACACAAATGGAATAAGGCAGCACAGTGCAGAGGACACAATGAACAGTAGCCGTTCATTGCACCTGCCATCTTGCTTGTGTTTAGCAGAGCTGAGTGTGTGTCTGTGTGTAGCAGTGCTGTGTGTGTCTGTGTGTAGCAGTGCTGTGTGTGTGTGTGTCTGTGTGTAGCAGGGCTGAGTGTGTGTCTGTGTGTAGCAGAGTTGTTTATGTGTGTATGTGAGTAGCAGAGCTGAGTGTGTGTGTCTGTGTGTATCAGTGCTGTGTGTGTCTGTGTGTGTGTAGCAGAGCTGAGTGTGTGTCTGTGTGTAGCAGAGTTGTGTGTGTCTGTGTCTGTGTGTAGCAGAGATGAGTGTGTGTCTTTGTGTAGCAGCGTTGTGTATGGTTGTCTGTGTGTAGCAGAGCTGAGCATGTGTGTCTGTGTGTAGCAGTGCTGTGCGTGTGTCTGTGTGTAGCAGAGTTGTGTATGTGTGTCTGTGTGCAGCAAAGTTGTGTATGTGTGTCTGTGTGTAACAGAGCTGAGTGTGTGTGGAAAGGAATTGACTTAACATTTCTTTATTTACACAACGTGGTTTTTAAAAATGCGTGTGTAAAAAAGCGTGTTGTATGTAATAACAGCGCACTTTTACAATTATATATGTAAAAAGCGTAACCAAGCGTTTTTTGATGCGGTTTTGTGGCATGTAAAATGCGCAAAAAAAGCGTGTCAAATACACACCATGTGAACCTGTCAAATAAAAAGTCATTCACTTCCCTTTCATCATTCTAAGGGTATGTTCACACGCAGTGTTTTCAGACATTTTTCGGGCCATAAACGTCCCGAAAAACGGCTGAAAAATGGGAAGCAGAATGCCTACAAACTTCTGCCCAACATGTGTCTGTGTGTAGCAGTGCTGTGTGTGTGTCTGTGTGTCGCAGAGTTGTGTATGTGTGTCTGTGTGTAGTAGAACTGAGTGTGTGTGTCTGTGTGTAGCAGCGTTGTGTATGGTTGTCTGTGTGTAGCAGAGCTGAGTGTATGTGTCTGTGTAGCAGTGCTGTATGTGTCTGTGTGTAGCAGAGTTGTGTCTGTGTGTAGCAGAGCTGAGTGTGTGTCTGTGTGTAGCAGTGCTGTGTGTGTGTCTTTGTGTAGCAGAGCTGAGTGTGTGTGTCTGTGTGTAGCAGAACTGAGTGTGTCTGTGTGTAGCATTGCTGTGTGTGTCTGTGTGTAGCAGTGCTGTGTGTGTCTGTTTAGCAGAGCTGAGTGTGTGTCTGTGTGTAGCAGAGTTGTGTATGTGTGTCTGTGTAGTAGAGCTGAGTATGTGTGTCTGTGTGTAGCAGAATTGTGTGTGTCTGTGTGTAGCAGAGCTGAGTGTGTGTCTTTGTTTAGCAGCGTTGTGTATGGTTGTCTGTGTGTAGCAGAGCTGAGCATGTGTGTCTGTGTGTTGCAGTGCTGTGCGTGTGTCTGTGTGTAGCAGAGTTATGTATGTGTGTCTGTGTGTAGCAGAACTGAGTGTGTGTCTGTGTGTAGCAGCGTTGTGTATGTGTGTCTGTATGTAGCAGAGCTGAGTGTGTGTCTGTGTGTAGCAGCGTTGTGTATGTGTGTCTGTATGTAGCTGAGCTGAGTGTGTGTCTGTGTGTAGCAAAGCTGAGTGTGTGTCTGTGTATAGCAGAGTTGTTTATGTGTGTCTGTGTATAGCAGAGCTGTGTGTGTGTGTCTGTGTGTAGTAGAGCTGAGTGTATGTGTCTGTGTAGCAGTGCTGTGTGTGTCTGTGTGTAGCAGAGTTGTGTATGTGTGTCTGTGTGTAGCAGAGCTGAGTGTGTGTCTGTGTGTAGCAGTGCTGTGTGTGTATGTGTTTAGCAGTGCTGTGTGTGTGTGTCTGTGTGTAGCAAAGCTGAGTGTGTGTCTGTGTGTAGCACAGTTGTTTATGTGTGTCTGTGTATAGCAGAGCTGAGTGTGTGTGTCTGTGTGTAGCAGTGCTGTGTGTGTGTCTTTGTGTAGCAGAGCTGAGTGTGTGTGTCTATGTGTAGCAGAACTGAGTGTGTCTGTGTGTAGCATTGCTGTGTGTCTGTGTGTAGCAGTGCTGTGTGTTTGTCTGTGTAGCAGAGCTGAGTGTGTGTCTGTGTGTAGCAGAGTTGTGTATGTATGTCTGTGTAGTAGAGCTGAGTATGTGTGTCTGTGTGTCTGTGTTTAGCAGAGCTGAGTGTGTCTGTGTGTAGCATTGATGTGTGTGTCTGTGTGTAGCAGTGCTGTGTGTGTGTGTGTCTGTGTGTAGTAGAGCTGAGTGTGTGTCTGTGAGTAGCAGAGTTGTTTATGTGTGTCTGTGTGTAGCAGAGCTGAGTGTGTGTGTCTGTGTGTAGCAGTGCTGTGTGTAGCAGAGCTGAGCATGTTTGTCTGTGTGTAGCAGTGCTGTGTGTGTAGCAGAGCTGACTGTGTGTGTCTGTGTGTAGCAGAGTTGTGTGTGTTTGTCTGTGTGTAGCAGTGCTGCGTGTGTGTGTCTGTGTGTAGCAAAGTTGTGTATGGTTGTCTGTGTGTAGCAGAGCTGAGCATGTGTGTCTGTGTGTTGCAGTGCTGTGCGTGTGTCTGTGTGTAGTAGAGTTGTGTATGTGTGTCTGTGTGCAGCAGAGTTGTGTATGTGTGTCTGTGTGTAACAGAGCTAAGTGTGTGTGGAAAGGAATTGACTTAACATTTCTTTATTTACACAACGTGGTTTTTAAAAATGCGTGTGTAAAAAAGCGTGTTGTATGTACTAACAGCGCACTTTTACAATTATGTATGTAAAAAGCGTAATCAAGCGTTTTTTGATGCGGTTTTGTGGCACGTAAAATGCGCAAAAAAAGCGTGTCAAATACACACCATGTGAACATGTCAACTAAAAAGTCATTCACTTCCCTTTCATTATCCTAAGGGTATGTTCACACGCAGTGTTTTCAGACATTTTTCGGGCCATAAACATCCTGAAAAACGGCTGAAAAATGGGAAGCAGAATGCCTACAAACTTCTGCCCAACATGTGTCTGTGTGTAGCAGTGCTGTGTGTGTGTCTGTGTGTAGCAGAGTTATGTATGTGTGTCTGTGTGTAGCAGAACTGAGTGTGTGTGTGTGTCTGTGTGTAGCAGCGTTGTGTATGTGTGTCTGTATGTAGCAGAGCTGAGTATGTGTCTGTGTGTAGCAGTGCTGTGTGTGTATGTGTATAGCAGTGCTGTGTGTGTCTGTGTGTAGCAAAGCTGAGTGTGTGTCTGTGTATAGCAGAGTTGTTTATGTGTGTCTGTGTATAGCAGAGCTGTGTGTGTGTGTCTGTGTGTAGTAGAGCTGAGTGTATGTGTCTGTGTAGCAGTGCTGTGTGTGTCTGTGTGTAGCAGAGTTGTGTATGTGTGTCTGTGTGTATCAGAGCTGAGTGTGTGTCTGTGTGTAGCAGTGCTGTGTGTGTATGTATTTAGCAGTGCTGTGTGTGTGTGTCTGTGTGTAGCAAAGCTGAGTGTGTGTCTGTGTGTAGCACAGTTGTTTATGTGTGTCTGTGTATAGCAGAGCTGAGTGTGTCTGTGTGTAGCAGTGCTGTGTGTGTGTCTTTGTATAGCAGAGCTGAGTGTGTGTGTCTATGTGTAGCAGAACTGAGTGTGTCTGTGTGTAGCAGTGCTGTGTGTTTGTCTGTGTAGCAGAGCTGAGTGTGTGTCTGTGTGTAGCAGTGTTGTGTATGTATGTCTGTGTAGTAGAGCTGAGTATGTGTGTCTGTGTGTAGCAGAGTTGTGAGTGTGTGTCTGTGTTTAGCAGAGTTGTGAGTGTGTGTCTGTGTTTAGCAGAGCTGAGTGTGTGTGTCTGTGTGTAGCAGAGCTGAGTGTGTCTGTGTGTAGCATTGATGTGTGTGTCTGTGTGTAGCAGTGCTGTGTGTGTGTGTGTGTGTGTGTGTGTGTGTCTGTGTGTAGTAGAGCTGAGTGTGTGTCTGTGAGTAGCAGAGTTGTTTATGTGTGTCTGTGTGTAGCAGAGCTGAGTGTGTGTGTCTGTGTGTAGCAGTGCTGTGTGTGTCTGTGTGTAGCAGAGCTGAGCATGTTTGTCTTTGTGTAGCAGTGCTGTGTGTAGCAGAGCTGAGTGTGTGTGTCTGTGTGTAGCAGAGTTGTGTGTGTGTTTGTCTGTGTGTAGCAGTGCTGCGTGTGTCTGTCTGTGTGTAGCAGAGTTGTGTATGTGTGTCTGTGTGTAGCAGAACTGAGTGTGTCTGTGTGTAGCAGTGCTGCATGTGTGTGTCTGTGTGTAGCAGAGTTGTGTATGTGTGTCTGTGTGTAGCAGAGCTGAGTGTGTGTCTGTGTGTAGCAGTGCTGTGTGTGTATGTGTTTAGCAGTGCTGTGTGTGTGTCTGTGTGTAGCAAAGCTGAGTGTGTGTCTGTGTGTAGCACAGTTGTTTATGTGTGTCTGTGTATAGCAGAGCTGAGTGTGTGTGTCTGTGTGTAGCAGTGCTGTGTGTGTGTCTTTGTGTAGCAGAGCTGAGTGTGTGTGTCTATGTGTAGCAGAACTGAGTTTGTCTGTGTGTAGCATTGCTGTGTGTGTCTGTGTGTAGCAGTGCTGTGTGTTTGTCTGTGTAGCAGAGCTGAGTGTGTGTCTGTGTGTAGCAGAGTTGTGTATGTATGTCTGTGTAGTAGAGCTGAGTATGTGTGTCTGTGTGTAGCAGAGTTGTGGGTGTGTGTCTGTGTTTAGCAGAGCTGAGTGTGTGTGTCTGTGTGTAGCAACGCTGAGTGTGTCTGTGTGTAGCATTGATGTGTGTGTCTGTGTGTAGCAGTGCTGTGTGTGTGTGTGTGTGTGTGTGTCTGTGTGTAGTAGAGCTGAGTGTGTGTCTGTGAGTAGCAGAGTTGTTTATGTGTGTCTGTGTGTAGCAGAGCTGAGTGTGTGTGTCTGTGTGTAGCAGTGCTGTGTGTGTCTGTGTGTAGCAGAGCTGAGCATGTTTGTCTGTGTGTAGTAGTGCTGTGTGTGTAGCAGAGCTGAGTGTGTGTGTCTGTGTGTAGCAGAGTTGTGTATGTGTGTCTGTGTGTAGCAGAGTTGTGTATGTGTGTCTGTGTGTAACAGAGCTGAGTGTGTGTGGAAAGGAATTGACTTAACATTTCTTTATTTACACAATGCGTTTTTAAAAACGTATGTGTAAAAAAGCACGTTGTATGTACTATCAAGCGTTTTTTGAGGCGGTTTTGGGGCACGTAAAATGCGCAAAAAAACCGTGTCAAATACACACCATGTGAACCTGTCAACTGAAAAGTAATTCACTTCACTTTCATCATTCTAAGGGTATATTCACAAAACGTAAACGTCACGAAAAACGGCTGAAAAATGGGAAGCAGAATGCCTACAAACATCTGCCCAACATGTGTCTGTGTGTAACAGTGCTGTGTGTGTGTCTGTGTGTAGCAGAGTTGTGTATGTGTGTCTGTGGGGTATTACCGTACTCGGGAGAAATTGCTTAACAAATGTTGTGGTTCTTTTTCTGCTTTGTTTTTTGAGAAAATGAAACATTTTGCGCTAAATCTTATTGGAAAAAAAATGTTCAGTTTTATTTTCACTGCCCAATTCAAATAAAGTCTATGAAACATCTGTGGGGTCAAAATGCTCACTACACCCCTAGATTAATTCCTCAAGGGGTCTAGTATCAAAAATGGAGTCCCTTTTGGGTAGTTTCCACTGTACTGGTACCTCAGGGGCTTTGCAAATGCGACATGGTATCAAGAAACCAATCCAGCAAAATCTGTGCTCCAAAAGCCAAATGCCTCTTCTTCTGTTCTGAGCTCCACCATGTGCCCAAACAGCAGTTTATGATCACATATGGGGTATTGCCGTGCTCCAGAGAAGCTGCTTTACAAGGGGTTCTTTTTTTTCTTTATTTGTTGAGAAAATGAAAATGAAAAATTGTGAGCTAAAGCTACGTCTTATTGAAAAAAAGGGATTGTTTTTATTTTCACTGCCCAATTCTAATAAATTCTATGAAACACCTGTGGGGTCGAGATGAATTCCTCAAGGGGTGTAGTTTCGGGGTGTAGTTTCCTAAATGGAGTCACTTTTTGCGCGTTTTCACTGTTTTGGTCCCTCAGGTGCTTTGCAAATGCGACATCGCCGTCACAAACCATTCCTGTTAAATTCGAGCTCCAAAAGCCAAATGGCGCTCTTTCCCTTCTAAGCCCTGCCGTGTGTCCAAACAGACATTTATTACCACATGTGGGGTATTGTTTTACTCGGGAGAAATTGCTTTATAAATTTTGTTGTGCTTTTTATCCTTTAGTCCTTGTGGAAATGAGAAAAAATGAGCCAAACCTACATTTTCTTTGAAAGAATGTCGATTTTCATTTTCAGGGCCTACTTCCAACAATTTCTGCAAAAAACCTGCAGTGTCAAAATGATAACTATACCCCTAGATAATTTCCTCAAGGGGTGTAGTTTCCAAAATGGGGTAACATGTGGGGGTTTCCACTGTTTTGGTCCCTCAGGCGCTTTGCAAATGCGACATGGCATCTGCAAACCATTCCTGCTAAATTTGAGGTCCAAAAGCCAAATGGCGCTCTTTCCCGTCTAAGCCCTGCGGTGTGTCCAAACAGCAGTTTATTACCACATGTGGGGAATTGTTTTACTCAGGAGAAATTGCTTTACAAATTTTGCAGTGCTTTTTCTCCTTTAGTTCTTGTGGAAATGAGAACAAATGAGCTAAACCTACATTTTCTTATAAAGAATGTTGATTTCCATTTTCAGGGCCTACTTCCAATAATTTCTGCAATAAAAATGTAGAGTAAAAATGCTCACTATACCCCTAGATAATTTCCATAAGGGGTGTAGTTTCCCAAATGGGGCCACTTTTAGGGGATTGCCACTGTTTACGCACCGCAAGAGCCCTACAAACCCAACATGGTGCCTAAAATATATTCTAATAAAAAGGAGGCCCAAAATCCTCTAGGCGCTCCTTTGCTTGTGAGGCCGGTGCTTCAGTCTATTACCACACTATGGTCATATGTGGGATATTTCCTAAAACTGCAGAACCTGGGCAATAAATATTGAATTGCGTTTCTCTGGTAAAACTGGATTAAAATTGAATATCTGCAAAAACAATTAATGAAATTTGTAAATTTCACCTCTACTTTGGTTTAATTCCTGTGAAACATCTAAAGTGTTAAGAAACTTTCTAAATGCTGTTTTGAATACTTTGAGGGGTGAAGTTTTTAAAATGGGGTGACTTTTTGGAGGTTTCTAATATATAAGGCCCTTAAAGCCACTTCACAACTGAACTGGTCCCTGTAAAAATAGCCTTTTGAAATTTTCTTGAAAATGTGAGAGATTGCTGCTACAGTTCTAAGCCTTGTAACGTCCTAGAAAAATAAAAGGATGTTCAAAAAAAGATGTCAATCTAATGTAGACATGTGGGGGATGTTAATTAGTGACTATTTTGTGTGGTATGACTGCCTGTCTTACAAGCAGATACATTTAAATTTAGACAAATGCTAATTTTTGCAATTTTTCGCAGATTTTGCCAGTAACATAAAGTCCAATGTGTCACGAGAAAATAATCTCAGAATCGCTTGGATAGGTTAAAGCATTCCGAAGTTATTTCCACATAAAGTGAAACATGTCAGATTTGAAAAATGAGGCTCTGTCAGGAAGGTCAAAAGTGGCTAAAAAGGGAAGGGGTCAATACTTTCCACCATGTGGAAGAAAAAAATAAAACTGCAAAAAACTTCAAAAATATAATAGAAATAAGTAACTTACTTAAAAAAAAAGGTTTAATTTGTGACACATTCTCTTTAAATCAAGTAGGAACAAATAACATAGAATTTAAAACTACGTGTGCCGACCAAAATATGTATACACTCTGAAGCTAAGTGAAAAATAGATGCTACTGCGCATGTCTGAGGACTTAGAAAAAATTATAGAAAAAATCAGATGAATAACAGGCAGTCCATATATACATTCCGAGACTAGGTTGAAAATAAGCGCTACTGCGCATGTTAAAGGACTTAGAAAAAATCGGAAAAATTATTCGAAAAGTCTAAATGCGCTCTAAGGTTAAATTAGAAATGAACGATACTGCGCATGTCAAGGACTTAGTAGAAATCAAACAAAATTCACTAGAGCGCAAATATAAGGACTTCGAAAAAATAACTTGTATGACAAAAGTACCGCAAATACTTTAGAGAATAAGCTGAAAATAAGTTGACATGTGCAGTAGCATCTATCTTTCACTTAGCTTCAGAGTGTATACATATTCTCGCACTATCTGTTTGATGATTTTTTTCGAAGTCTTTTGACATGCCCAATAGCACTTTTTTGTAACTTAGTCTCGGAGTGTGCCTCCGCCATTAGTGTGCAGATGAGGGCGTTCGCATGGCATTGGCTGTTCCATACTAGCCCTCTATTGGCCATATGCCAAGTCTGTCATGAGGGAAGGAGGTTTCTTGGCAAAGGGATAGACGAGATTGTTTACATGTTACTATACACCTTGTTCAATCTAGGTGGTAGATGATAAAGTGGCTGTTTTGTTTGGTGCGTGCCATTATATGCCCCCAAACCCCTGAGAACGCTGCATCTGCAGCGAAACATGTCGGGGGGGCTATATTAATCCTATTTTAGAGCAATGTTAACAGCTAACCTTTACTATTGACCACAGTTAGTAGCTTTACTTAGTGGTAACTGATCTATACTATTGACTACAGCTAGCACTTTTACTCAGTGCTTATGATTTGCATTGGGTTATTCTTATCTCTTGTATGGCATAGGAACCTTGATACTATTAGGGCATGCCCAGACGTGGCGTATTTCTTCCGCAACTGTCCGCATCAATGCCGCACAGAATCTGCGTTGCAGATTCTGTTGCGGCTCTGCCCATAATGGGCATTAAATTGATGCGGACTAGCCGTTGCGTATTGAGGGGAAGAGGGCTTCCCTTCTCTCTATCAGTGCAGGATAGAGAGAAGGGACAACACTTTCCCTAGTGAAAGTAAAAGAATTTCATACTTTCCGGCCGTTGTCTTGGTGACGCGTCCCTCTTTCGGCATCCAGCCCGACCTCCCTGGATGACGCGGCAGTCCATGTGACCGCTGCAGCCTGTGATTGGCTGCAGCCATCACTTAGACTGAAACGTCATCCTGGGAAGCAGGACTGGAGGAAGAAGCAGGGAGTTATCGGTAAGTATGAACTTCTATTTTTTTTACAGGTTGTTGTATATTGTGATCGGTAGTCACTGTCCAGGGTGCAGAAACAGTTACTGCCGATCGCTTAACTCTTTCAGCACCCTGGACAGTGACTATTTACTGACGTCGCCTAGCAACGCTCCTGTAATTACGGGAGCCCCATTGACTTCCTCAGTCTGGCTGTAGACCTAGAAATACATAGGTCCAGCCAGAATGAAGAAATGTCATGTTAGTAAAACCAATACGCTCCGCAGCACACATAACATCTACATAACATCTGCGGACTTCATTGCGGAATTTTGACTCTCCATTGAAGTCAATGGAGAAATTCCGCAATGAGTCCGCAAAAAGTCCGCTACACGTCCGCAACAACCATTGTATGCTGCGGACACCAAATTCCGCTCCGCAGCCTATGCTACGCAGCGGAATTGTCCGCAACGTGTAAACGAACCCAACCACAAAGCTGTGGAAGGCAATGGAAAAACGTGTACGCTGCGGATTTCCGCTGCGGAATTCCAGAGCAATTCCGCTACGTGTGGTCATGCACTTACTGGTCGGCACACATTGTAGTTTGAAATTCGATGTTGTTTGTCCCTACCTGATTTAAATAAAGGTATTTTTTACAATTTAACTATTCTACCAGGTAGCAAGTAGTTGGGAAAAAAACGTGTTTGTATTGCCTCCGGCAATTTTTATATATATATTATACTATGTGGAGCACACTAAGGAGTCATTATACTGTGTGGGGGGCTCACTGGGTTGGTGCCCACTCAGATGTGTCCCCCCATGTACTAAACCCCTAGCTATGCCTCTGATATTGGATAGCAAATGTGTCGGTGTATGTTATCTTACTGGGCACTTGGCAAGGCTTCGAACTAAAGGTGTCCAATTTGGCCTAAGGATGACTCTGTTTCCAAGGCTGATTTTTTGGCACCATAGTGTCTTTGCAGAGGCCTTGCGGTGTTGGATCATAAAAATACTCCTAAAATGACCTAATCTGGGAAAGAAGACCCCACAGGGTAATTACCTATAGGTATAGTTTGCCCCTTGGTTATTAATTTTTTCCAGCTTTTTGACGAAATCTAACAATAAATGGAAAAAAAAATATGAAAAAAATATAAATGTATTATTTCAAGTATCCATATGTTGCCCAAAGAGCAGGTTACTGGACAAAATTACCCAATACAACATTGTCCAATTCTGCCCGTGCATGACGTACATGTACATGTACTTGTTTTAATTCTTACTGTGCACTTGGCATGGACTAGAACGAAAGGTGCCCAATTTGGCTTAAGGATGACTCTGCTTCCACAGCTGATTTTCAGGCTCCATAGTGTCTTTGCAGATGCCCCATGGTTTCCAAACATATAAAATACCCCTAAAATGACGCAATCTGGGAAAGAAGACCACACTGGGTATTACCTATTGGCATAGTGTGTCCCAGATTTTATTTTAGATTTTTGATGAAATGTGACATATATTATAAAAAATGTTTATGACACTATGTATTATGATTTGCCTGAAGATGTTCATCTAAGGATATAGTGAAGATTAAAAAAAAACAAGAAAAAAGTTTTTTCCTAACAAATGTAGAGAACGCCCCAAAACCCCTCCCCCCCCCCCACACACACACAGAGAATCATTATTCTGACAGGTTCACTTTAGCAAAAGGAATCCCTCCCTATTTCGGCTCTCCCTAAATATTTTTCTTGCTTCAGTAATTTGCCACTGTATGATAGGTCTCAAAACATGGGTAATTACACAGTCCTGGTTTTGAAGAGCAAAAGGGGCAAAAAAACGTGTATCCCTTCTTGTTTTCGGCAAACCCGGCATCTCTTTTGCGGATACTTCTGCGTTTCAGTGGCAGGGACAGGATGTAAAAAGTGACGCTCTGTGAGTCCCTTGACATCTTCTGACTCATGAAGTACTACTTCCCCACTTTCAAATAAAAGATGTTCAATAATTTTTCTTGGAATTCCAGATATATCATAGTTCCCTGAGCCTTTTTGTAAATTATTTAGGAATTAAAAGTAGAAACCTGCATCAGATATATTGCCACCTTCTTGTACTAGGTTCTATTTTTGATCAAATAAGGTTGGAGAGCCTGGTCTGAAAAGTCAACGCCACCAATGAACTTATTGTACTCTGTAAGGTTATGTGCGCACACAAAATCAAAAACGTCTGAAAATACGGAGCTGTTTTCAAGGGAAAGCAGCTCCTGATTTTCAGACGTTTTTTAATCAAACTCGCGTTTTTCGCTGCGTTTTTAACGGCCGTTTTTGGAGCAGTTTTTCTATAGAGTCAATGAAGAACGGCTCCAAAACCGTCCCAAGAAGTGACATGCACTTCTTTTTTGTAGGCGTCTTTTTATGTGCCGTTTTTGAAAAACAATGGACAGATGTTTGGAGGTGTTCTGCATCCGATTTTTCAGCCGTTTTTCAGTATGATTAGGGCCAGAAAAACGGCTGAAAACACTCCGTGTGAACATACCCTAAGGGTATGTGCACACACAAACTCAAAAACGTCTGAAAATACGGAGCTGTTTTCAAGGGAAAACAGCTCCTCATTTTCAGACGTTTTTTAATCAAAGACGCTTTTTTCGTTGGTTTTTTTTAACGCCATTTTTGGAGCTATTTTTCTATAGAATCTCTGAAAAATTGCTCCAAAAACGGCTCAGGAAGTGACATGCACTTCTTTTTCATGGCCGTTTTTTTACTCGGCCGTTTTGAAAGACGGCCGCGTAAAAAACGCCCCGTCGGAACAGAATGCCGTTTTCACATTGAAATCAATGGGCAGATGTTTGGAGACGTTTACGGCCCGAAAAATGGCTGAAAATACTCTGTGTGAACATACCCTAATACAGAGCGGTTTCTGTCTGTCCGCAGTAGCGCCTCTTTCTCTGACAGTGACTTTGGTGTCAGCATGTATAGTGCTCAGCATAAAAACCTCTCTCCGATCATTGCACTTAAGTGCAAGAAGTTCATCACTTGCGAAAGCAAATGATTCCCCCTTTGCCGGGCGCATTTAGAGAAGTTGTGGTGGCAATTCTTTGCGGTTTCTGTTAACCATCCCACAGGCCCGTGTTTTGTCTGCGTGAAGACTTTCAAAAGTGGCACGCTAGAATAAAAACTGTTTGGGTATGTTTACACGCAGTGACCAAAAACGTCTGAAAATATGGAGCTGTTTTCAGGCGAAAACAGCTCCTGATTTTCAGACTTTTTTGCAGCAACTCTTGTTTTTCGCTGCGTATTTTACGGCCGTTTTTGACATGCACTTCTTTTTCGCGGGCATCTTTTTATGCGCCGTATTTTGACAGCGACGCGTAAAATTAAGCCTCGTGGGAACAGAACACCGTAAAACCCATTGAAAGCAATGGGCAGATGTTCGTAGCCGTATTAGGGGCGTTTTTTCAGGCATAATTCGAGGCGTAAAACGCCCGAATTACGTCTGAAAACACTGCGTGTGAACATACCCTTAGTGTACACTCTGTAGCCTTTGTGAAGAAACAGCTGCAAAAGGTCACAGACAAGTTTTAAACCGGCACCAAAGTTTTGTGGGCATCCTGGGGGATTTATTTCACAGTCTCTGCCCTCATAAATATTGAAGCTGCATGTGTAACCGGTGTTACTCTCACACATTATATAGCTTTACGCCATACCTCGCTCTCTTTGATGGTATGTACTGCCTAAAATACAATCGCCCCTTAAAATTTACAAGGGATTCATCCACACTCAAGTACATGTCATGAGTGTAGGATTTTAGAAATGAGTATTTTAGCGCAGTAATAAAGGGCATCAGTTTGTGAATGCGATCGTGCCCTGCATCGCTTTTGGCAGGCTTTCTAAATTGTTGTTAAAATGAAGTAAACGGATTAATGCCTCATATCTGCTCAGGGACATTATTGAAGAAAAAACTGGGGTTGCATGAATAGAACTTGTAAGCACTAGTAAGCACTAGTGGACGATTTTTTTTTACAATGCTCATATTCAGAATGAGCCCTATATTTTTTTTATTTCACAGACATTTGTAGGGACCCAGATCCTTGCATACCCACAGGAAGGCTTTTGCATCAAAGACTGCCTTGCATAGAGGTTACTCTGGTCCACAATTAATTGCAAAAGCTCATCCATAAAAATAAAAACATAAAAAAAATTGTGTGGGGCAAAATTTGTGATGTCGTTGTTTATGCCCGGAGCGGACCTAAATTGGGGCACCTGAGGGATAAAGTTTGCAGCCGGATCCCCAAAAATTGGCGGTACTATAGGATTTCTAGTTCCCGCAAATGCGCCTGTAGCTTCAGCAACAGCGGCATCCTCCATAGTGCTATGAGGAGCTGTGACGGTAAAGTCCGAAGCAGTACTTGCAGTGTCATTACTGCTTATTTCTTCTGAAGCGGTTTCTGTGTCACTGCCTGAATCAGCGTAAGCTTGGTCTGTGCTGTAATAACACGCGCCATTATAACACGTATAGTAAAACTATAACTGTAATCTTTTTTTTTTTTTTATTCTATTTTGGGGTTTTATTGAAATGTAATTTTTTTAAATAAAAGAACAAAGAGTTACTGAATGTCCGTAGAATAAGGGGAAGCTATTGGCGTAATAAATATGTAACCCTAACTCCAACCCTAACACTAATTAATATGAACCTAAAAAAAAAGGAGCGGGGATTTTATTACAATTTAACGTGTAGGAATTTGTTCTATGTCACTTTGTAACTTCTCTCCACAGGTCTCTGTCTTTTCTCTCACAAAACTTCAACTGAGAGGAGAGGCAGCGAGCAGAGGAGAGCAAAGCCCGCTGTTTACTGTTCAGCGGGTGGGGATCGCTGTGATAGGCTGTTTAGAGTGATCACATCTTCAAGGACCTATCAGAGATGTCCCTAATGTTATCTCCAAGCCCCCAGCTGTAAGCTAACAGCTGGGCCATGGAGATGTCAGCGCTGCTTGCACCGAGATTGCGTTCTAAAGTGCCTCTGTGAAAAGGCGGTGCTTTAGAATAAAGCCCATTAATAACTGCCGTGAACAGTCATTAAGGGTTTGGACTAACTTTCACATATACTTACTTTTAGAAGGATCTTGTTTTCTCCTCATCAGCACTCCGGTCACGTGGCACCGCCCCATCGCAATTCAGGAATTCTGATGTTATCCCAGCCATTCAGCGCTCTTCCCTACTTCCGGAGAGATGCCTCTTCCATCATCAATGATTTAAGCTTAGTGGGCTGTCCCATTCGATCAGGCATCATCCGGGCGCATGCGCGGTTCAAAGAATGTCTCTTCGAACCACGTATCTTCAGTATGGAAATCAAGGTGTACTGGGCAGGTTTGAAGCGACCAGTGACTCGAGAAAACCAGTGCATGCTGGGAGCGTACCAGGAAGCGGAAAAGAGGGATGTAAACAAAGTGCTGCAAGATAACAGGAGAAGTTTTTAGGACGGAAAGGACTTGAAATGGAAAAAAGGGTATTGGGGAGTTTATGTTAGGAAAATAAAGGTGGCCGCAAATAGATAAAAAAAAAGGATCTGATCTCGGAAAACCCCTTCCATTGTAATATAATCATCAAAATTCATTGACTTCCCTACTCAATGTTCTATTTCTCGACATCATTGCCTTTTGTGGTTTCTGTCTAAATCAGAGGCCAAGGAACCAAATGCCTGCTGGTGAAAAGATTTATCCTGCTGACATACTGTATTTTTGTATTTTTAAGACAATGCCCTCATACTGGAAATGTACACTTCAAATATTTCTATTCAGGTTAGGTAAATGCTAAAATCACGTGGCACCAACCCCCTGGCATAGGAAGGATGTTTTATAATTTCATAGAGCCGACTTTCCAAAAGAAGCACAGTGTCCCGAACAGTTTGGGCGTTGTCATACAAAACAGCTCACCCTTGGACAGCAACTCCTGCTTCTTTGTTTATTACACATATCCCGCCATAAATTGACCAACTTTACGATGACTTTTAACTGACAAAGCACATTTCACATACAAAAAATAATTGAGTGAATTTCTTGAATATTTGCTTTCGTCCATTCACACAGCATGGTAGCCTTTGCTAAACTGGCTGTATTAACAACAATTGACCTGAGTGTTTAGATGTTTCCGGAATCTTGTGACAAAATGTTACAAGATTCGCAAAATGTTACATGACATCACACTTATACTTAGCAGAAAGAACATCCATGAGAATAAACTAGGCAACCTTTTTTATGACTTTCTCTCATAGCAATATGTTTATGTTCAGTTGGGATAGGCCCTTTTCAGTTAGATCTTCTGAAAAATTAACATTGCAATATTTCAGTTCATGTAATAACCTGATGTCTGATAAGGCAATTAAAGGGGTTGTCCAGTTTCAACAAATTAAGGTTATTTTTTGTATTATTAAAATTTATACAATTTTACAATATACTTTCTGTATTAATTCCTCGCAGTTTTCAAGATCTCTGATTGTTGTTATTCAGTAGGAACATTAATTGTATATTCCAGTAGATACAATTCTGTCCATGGCCATGTGATGGACACACAGGAGCGGTGTCTTGTAACAATCCCAGCACCTGTGTGTCCATCACAATGTTCCTACTGAACCTGCGAGGAATTAATACATAAAGTACATTGGAAAATTGTATAGCTTTTCATTATAAAAAAATAAAATTAATTTGCTAAAACCAGACAACCCCTTTAATTTGGGGACAGATTACTATATGCAAGGAATGTACAGCCTCCAGGCACTATGCTTAATCCTTAAAACAACAGGGAACGACCTGTTTGTCCCCCTCCCCCGTGCATCGTGATCCCTGTTTTTTAGGCTCACTTATTCAGACTAATGTGACTTCCTTCTACAAATACAAGATGTGCATATCTCCCTTCTTCCAACTTTGTATGTTTTTTTTTATTAACCACCTACTACTTCCCAGATCTTCAAAACTTGATATAATGATATAATACTTGAAAAAATTGAATAATATAGAATAGACTGTTCACTACTATTTTCCGTGTTTTTTAAGTTCCCCATTGTATTGTTGTTGTTGTTGTTATTATTATAATAATAATAATTATTATTATTATTATTTATGCCAATGCCTATTCAATGCCACTTTAGGCCCTGTTCATACGGAGGATTTTGCAGGCAAAAAAAATCTGCCTCAAATTTCATTCAAGCACTTCCTTGCCGCGGACAAAAAATGCAGCGAAAAACACTTTTTCTGCCTCCCATTGATTTCAATGGGAGGTTAGAGGACATGGCGCTTTTCTTTCCCGCAATCGGCTAACATCTGCCGCAAAAAAAAACACGCCTGTCTCTCATTTAAATCAATGGGAGGCGGATTCGGCCACTGATTTTGACACAATTTCCGCGTCAAAACCAGCGCCAGAAAACTCTTTGTGAACTGGGCATTAGTGTTTGAACATTTGAGAAAAAAACTGTATGGACAGAATGGGGATGTAATAGAGATCGGATAAATTGAGAACACAATATACAAGATATGGATCAACTCTAGAAGTCAGAGGTAACATCCAAACAGTGATGATAGTAATAGGGGTGGAACTATGAGCAGCCTAGAAAACAATCCCAACAACAGCCATGGTATATATATATATATATATATATGTATATATATATATATATATATATATATTCGTCCAATAAGAGACAGCACAGGGGCTAATAAAAAGCCGTTTTTTCCTATCACAAATTGGAGTGCTGTCTCTTATTGGACGAATATTGAGGATCTGGGAGCAGTGATCGGGCTCCTGGGACGTGCACCCACCTATATTCCTGACTGGTGCTGCTGGATGGTGGACATTCTATATATATATATATATATATATATATATATATATATGATATCTATATAGATATATATATATACTACTGTTCAAAAGTTTAGGGTCACTTAGAAATTTCCTTATTTTTGAAAGAAAAGCTGTAATGACAGGGGTGGGGAGACAGACAAGTGAGCCCTAATCTTCCCACCACTCAGTCCCTGCCTACTTGCAACGACCCGCCCTAGGCGACGGGGTACAACTGGGCGACGGTCCCTACGCTCAATAAGTGCACGACAGACAAACAGACAAGGGTACACAGAGCTAGGGGGAGAAAGGGCAGTTGCCCACGGCAAAACCGTGAGCAACAAGAGAAGTGAACAAGCCGAGTCAAACCAGGAGAGTACGAGGTGCCAAACGCAGAGCAGAAGAGTAGTAAACAAGCCGAGTCAAACCAGGAGTGTACGAGGTACCAAACGCAGAGCAGGAGAGTAGTCAGCAAGCCGGGGTCAATAAGAAGCAAGGACAATGGTACAAGAAGCTGCAGCAGGGCCAGGAAACCAAACAAGAAGAATCACAAGCAAAGGAGGAACAGGAAAGGCAGGTATAAATAGACAGAGCTAGCTCCGTCTGGCCAGGCTATGATAGGTTCTCCCACTCCTAAGCCTGCCACCCTGAGTGGTGGAAGATGGAGTCAGTCTCACAGACATAGAAGCAGGTGTAGACTGATTATCTATGGGCGTTAACCCCGAAGCTGTGCCTTGCAGATCCTTTACAAAAGCACAGTTTTTTTTCAATGAAGACAACATTAAATTAATCAGAAATACACTCTATACATTGTTAATGTGCTAAATGACTATTCTAGCTGCAAACGTCTGGTTTTTAATGCAATATCTACATAGGTGTATAGAGGCCCATTTCCAGCAACCATCACTCCAGTGTTCTAATGGTACATTGTGTTTGCTAACTGTGTTAGAAGGCTAATGGATGATTAGAAAACACTTGAAAACCCTTGTGCAATTATGTTAGCACCGCTGTAAACAGTTTTGCTGTTTAGAGGAGCTATAAAACTGACCTTCCTTTGAGCTAGTTGAGAATCTGGAGCATTACATTTGTGGGTTCGATTAAACTCTCAAAATGGCTAAAAAAAGAGAGCTTTCATGTGAAACTCGACAGTCTATTCTTGTTCTTAGAAATTAAGGCTATTCCATGCGAGAAATTGCCAAGAAACTGAAGATTTCCTACAACGGTGTGTACTACTCCCTTCAGAGGACTGCACAAACAGGCTCTAACCAAAGTAGAAAGAGAAGTGGGAGGCCCCGCTGCACAACTGAGCAACAAGACAAGTACATTAGAGTCTCTAGTTTGAGAAATAGACGCCTCACAGGTCCTCAACTGGCAGCTTCATTAAATAGTTCCCGCAAAAAGCAAGTGTCAACGTCTACAGTGAAGAGGCGACTCCGGGATGCTGGCCTTCAGGGCAGAGTGGCAAAGAAAAAGCCATATCTGAGACTGGCTAATAAAAGGAAAAGATTAATATGGGCAAAAGCACACAGACATTGGACAGAGGAAGATTGGAAAAAAGTGTTATGGACAGACAAATCGAAGTTTGAGGTGTTTGGATCACACAGAAGAACATCTGTGAGACACAGAACAACTGAAAAGATGCTGGAAGAGTGCCTGACGCCATCTGTCAAGCATGGTGGAGGTAATGTGATGGTCCGGGGTTGCTTTGGTGCTGCTAAAGTGGGAGATTTGTACAAGGTAAAAGGGATTTTGAATAAGGAAGGCTATCACTCCATTTTGCAACGCCATGCCATACCCTGTGGACAGCGCTTGATTGGAGCCAATTTCATCCTACAACAGGACAATGACCCAAAGCACACCTCCAAATTATGCAAGAACTACTTAGGGAAGAAGCAGGCAGCTGGTATTCTATCTGTAATGGAGTGGCCAGCGCAGTCACCAGATCTCAACCCCATAGAGCTGTTGTGGGAGCAGCTTGACCGTATGGTACGCAAGAAGTGCCCATCAAGCCAATCCAACTTGTGAGAGGGCCTTCTGGAAGCATGGGGTGAAATTTCTCCCGATTATCTCAGCAAATTAACAGCTAGAATGCCAAAGGTCTGCAATGCTGTAATTGCTGCAAATGGAGCATTCTTTGACGAAAGCAAAGTTTGAAGGAGAAAATTATTATCTCAAATAAAAATCATTATTTCTAACCTTGTCAATGTCTTGACTATATTTTCTAGTCATTTTGCAACTCATTTGATAAATATAAGTGTGAGTTTTCATGGAAAACACAAAATTGTCTGGGTGACCCCAAACTTTTGAATGGTAGTGTGTGTATATATATATATATATATATATATATATATATATATATATATATATATATATATGTCATCATAGCTGTATTTTAATTGGCATAGGGAGTAAAGTGGATTTAATAAGCGTCTGGTCAAAAATTAATGATATCATAGTAATCGCATACTAAACAAAGTAATAGAGACTTATGTGAGCGACTACCTATAATTTACATTTGTTCTTTTTAATTTGCCAATTTCATTTATTTCCTGTTCTTAAGCAGCCACCAAACCCATCAACCTCCATTTGCCCAATTACAGTATTAAAAATATCCTGGATTAAATAAAATAATTTAAGTAATTTCAACCAATTTATATGAGGTACAAATTGAGTTGATGCCAATGTTATTATTCACTGACTTTGCTTTATTTTTGGCTATGCAGTGTGTAATTGCACCGTTCCCTGCAATCAGTAAGGAGCCTGCATCTGTCACTCTGCGATACTGTTACAAGCTGAGTTTACAGTTCTTGTAATTAAAGAGCTAGATCACATCTGATTGCGGCCCATAGGTAATGATATCATACGCTGATTATCGAGTCTAACATCAAGTGTTAATAATATGGTAGCTGGACACCTGACAACTGCCTATCTTTTATAAATACCTTAAAGTGACCATTCCATAATATTAGATTACACTACATGGACAGAAGTATGTGGACACCCTTTTTGTAGGGGAAAACAAGTGACCTGTTTTCTATCTCGTGTGTGTGTGTTGTCCTTCTGTGATATATAACACTACTATCTATCCCCTGTACTCTTGGTTGTCTGCATTACCATTTGCTATCCTCTAGGTGATGGGGCCATCCTTGTCTTTGCTATGGGGCCCTATAAATCCCAGTTACTCCCAGCTGGGAATATTTTTATTATTAAGCTGATTGATAGAATCCACTTAATATTAAAGAGGCTCTGTCACCACATTATAAGTGCCCTATCTCCTACATAAGGAGATCGGCGCTGTAATGTAGGTGACAGTAATGCTTTTTATTTAAAAAAATGATCTTTTTTCACAACGTTAGGAGCGATTTTGGTTTATGCTAATGAGCTTTCTTAATGCCCGTACTTTTACTTTCGACCAAGTGGGCGTTGTACAGAGGAGTGCATGACGCTGACCAATCGGCATCATGCACTCCTCTCCATTCATTTACACTGCACTAGCGATATAGTTATATCACTATGTGCAGCTACATACACAAGCCCTAACATTACTGTAGTGTCCTGATAATGAATACACATGAAATCCAGCCTGGACGTGATGTGTACTCAGAATCCTGACACTTCTGACTCTTTTCTGTGAGATTCCAGCAACGGATACGAAATCCCGCGAGATTACGAGGTAAACGAGATTTCGTATCCGTTGCTGGAATCTCACAAAAAAGATTCAGAAGTGTCAGGATTCTGAGTACACATGACGTCCAGGCTGGATAGTCATGTGTATTCATTATCAGGACACTGTAGTAATGTTAGGGCTTTTGTATGTGGCTGCACATAGTGATATATCTATATCGCTAGTGCAGTGTAAATGAATGGAGAGGAGTGCATGATGCCGATTGGTCAGCGTCATGCACTCCTCTGTACAACGCCCACTTGGTCGAAAGTAAAAGTACGCCCACTTGGGCATTAAGAAAGCTCATTAGCATAAACTAAAATCGCTCCTAACGTGAAAAAAGATCGTTTTTTTAAATAAAAAGCATTACTGTCACCTACATTACAGCGCCCATCTCCTTATGTAGGAGACAGGGCACTTATAATGTGGCGACAGAGTCTCTTTAACCCCTTCAGGACCAAGCTCATTTTGGCCTTCAGGACCAGACCCATTTTTTCAAATCTGACATATTTCACTTTATGTGGTAATAACTCCGGAACGCTTTTACCTATCAAAGCGATTCTGAGATTTTTTTCTCGTGACACATTGGACTTTATGATAGTGGAAAAATGTGGTCGATAAATTCAATATTTACCAGTGAAAAACACCAAAATTTGGTGAAAAATTGCAAAAATTAGCATTTTTCTAAATGTAAATGTATCTGCTTGTAAGACAGGCAGTTATACCACACAAAATTGTTGCTAATTAACATCCCCCACATGTCTACTTTAGATTGGCATCGTTTTTTGAACATCCTTTTATTTTTCTAGGACGTTACAAGGCTTAGAACTTTAGCAGCAATTTCTCACATTTTCAAGAAAATTTCAAAAGGCTATTTTTACAGGGGCCAGTTCAGTTGTGAAGCGGCTTTTAGGGCCTTATATGTTAGAAACCGCCAAAAAGTCACCCCATTTTAAAATCTTCACCCCTCAAAGTATTCAAAACAGCATTTAGAAAGTTTCTTAACCCTTTAAACGTTTCACAGGAATTAAAGCAACGTAGAGGTGAAATTTTCAAATTTGATTTTTTTTTGCAGAAATTCAATTTTATTCTATTTTTTTTGTAACACAGAAGTTTTTACCAGAGAAACGCAACTCAATATTTATTGCCCAGATTCTGCAGTTTTTAGAAATATCCCACATGTGGCCCTAGTGTGGTAATGGACTGAAGCACCGGCCTCAGAAGCAAAGGAGCACCCAGTGGATTTTGGGCCTCCTTTTTATTAGAAAATATTTTAGGCACCATGTCAGGTTTCAAGGGCTCTTTCGGTGCCAAAACAGTGGAAATCCACCAAAAGTGACCCCATTTGGGAAACTACACCCCTTGAGGAAATTATCTAGGGGTATAGTGAGCATTTTGACCCTGCAGGTTTTTTGCAGAAATTATTGGAAGTAGGCCGTGAAAATAAAAATCGTCATTCTTTCAAAGATTATGTAGGTTTAGCTAATTTTTTCTAATTTCCACGAGGACTAAAGGAGAAAAAGCACCACAACATTTGTAAAGCAATTTCTCCCGAGTAAAACAATACCCCACATGTGGTTATAAACGGATGTTTGGACACACGGCGGAGCTTAGAAGGGAAAGAGCGCCATTTGGCTTTTGGAGCTCAAATTTAGCAGGAATGGTTTGCGCAGGCCATGTCGCATTTGCAAAGCCCCTGAGGTACCAAAACAGTGAAAACACCAAAAAAGTGACTCCATTGAGAAAACTACACCCCTTGAGGAATCCATCTAGGGGTGTAGTGAGCATTTTGCCCCCACAGGTGTTTCATAGATTTTATTAGAATTGGGCAGTGAAAATAAAAAAAATCCTTTTTCTTCAATAAGACGTAGCTTTAGCTCCAAATTTTTAATTTTCTCAACAAATAAAGGAAAAAAAGAACCCCAACGCTTGTAAAGCAACTTCTCTGGAGTACGGCAATACCCCACACGTGGTCGTAAAATGCTGTTTGGGCACACGGCAGGGCTCAGAAGGGAAGGAGTGCCATTTGCTTTTGGTGTACAGATTTTGCTGCATTTGGTTTCTGGTCGCTATGTTGCATTTGCAAAGTCCCTGTGGGACCAAAACAGTGGATCCCCCCCAGAAGTGACCCCATTTTGGAAACAACACCCTCAAGGTATTCACCTAGGGGTGTAGTGAGCATGTTAACCCCACAGGTGTTTTGCAGAAATTCGTGTGCACACGATGTGGGAGAATGAAAATGGGAATTTTTCCTTAGATACGCCAATATGTGGTGCCCGGCTTGTGCCACCATAACAAGACAGCTCTCAATTATTATGCGGCGTTTCCCTGTTTTAGAATCACCCTACATGTGGCCCTAATCTTTTGCCTGGACATTCGACAGGGCTCTGGAGTGAAAGAGTACCATGTAAAATTGAGGCCTAATTTGGCGACTTATAAAGTATTGGTTCACAATTGCAGAGGCTTTGATGTGAAATAATAAAAGAAACCCCTGAGAAGTGACCCCATTTTGGAAAACTGCACCCCTCAAGGCATTTATTAAGAGGTGTAGTGAGCATTTTCACCCCACAGGTCTTTTCCATAAATGATTGCGCTGCGGAAGGTACAAATTAAAATGTTCCCTAGATATGCCAATTCAGTGTCAAATATGTCATGACCAGCTTGTGCCACTTTTTTTTTTATATACACCGTTCACCGTACGTTATAAACTACATGTTACCTTTATTCTGCGGGTCAGTACGATTCCGGCGATACCAAATTTATAGAACTTTTTTATAACTTTTTGCACAATAAAATTACTTTTGGAAAGAGAATGTATTTTTTCTCTCGCCAAGTTGTGAGAGCCATAACTTTTACATTTTTTCATCGATGGAGCTGTATGAGGGTTTGTTTTTTGCGAGACGAGGTATAGATTTTATCGGTACCATTTTTGGATACATGCGACTTTTTGATCACTTTTTATTTCAATTTTTGGAAGACAGTGACCAAAAAAACAGTAATTATGGCAGTGTTTTTGAGTTGTTTTTTTACGGCGTTCACTGCGCTGGATAAATAACATAATATTTTTATAGTTCAGGTCGTTACGGTCGCTGCGATACCAAATATGTATGGCTTTATTATTTTTTTCAATAATAAATGACTTGATAAGGGAAAAAGGGCGATTGTGTTTTGTGTTATTATTTGAAACTTTTATTGTATGTTTTCCAACTTTTATTTTTACTTTTTTTACACTTTTTTTTACACTTTTCTTTAGTCCCACTAGGGGACTTGAATGTCCAACTGTTTGTTTGATGTTCTAATACATTGCACTACCTATGTAGTGCAATGTATTGGAACTGTCAGTTGTTCACTGACAGCAAGCGAATCAGGCTCCGCCTCTGGGCGCGGCCTAATCAGCTTACGTAATGGCAGACAGGAGTCCATTGTTAGGGCTCCTGTTGCCATGGTAGCAGTCGCCAGCCTTGCCATCGCATGGCAAGGCTGCCGATTTTCTACAAACCTCTAGGATGCAGCGATCACAATGGATCGCTGCATCGAAGGGGTTAATGCCAGGAATCGGAGCTAGCTCCGGTTCCTGGCGATAGATCGGGGTGTCCGATGTTACCGGAAGCCTCCTGGGCCCCGCCGACGACGGGGCATAGGAGGATTCCGTTACAGGCTGATCGGGAGGTAAGCATTAGCCCTCCGATCGCCTTTGCAGCCACCGGCAACCCAGCGATCACGTTGCATGGGTGCCGGTGGCTATAAACTCCTCACATGCTGCGATCTCTATTGAACGCAGCATGTGAGGGGTTAATCGGTCGGATCGGAGGCTAGCTCCGGTCCTGGCCGATACCTTAGGGTGCCAGCTGTAACATACAGCTGTCACCCGGCGGTGATGTCGCTGGCTCAGCTCCTGAGCCAGCTTCATCTCCATGACGTACATTTACGTGAAAAGGCGGTAAGCCACCGATTTTAATGACGTTTATATACGTGATCCGGCGGGAAGGGGTTAAAGACTGCCTGGTCCTACTAGTGCTGGATTATAGAAATATTATTATAATATTGTCTTCTACAGAAAGCAAATTATTGGAAAATATTTTGAAATGTCCAAGCTGTAAATGAAAGGTAAAAAAATTGTTCAAGGTCAACCTAATCATTTTTTTAAACAAAGGATATAGCTTTCAGAGAATACAATATGTTAGATAAAGGTCTATACTGAGTATTTACAGCAAGCAGTGCCCTCTGCTGGAATGAAATTATTGTTTAAAATATTTTTGATTTTGAAGTTACAGAATGATTTTTGTATCATCATGTTGCCTCTTACCACCTTGAAGTTCATAAGGATCAAGCAGTACTCTTATTATTATTTTTTTACTAAAATATCTTGTAAATGAAACCATAGCTGTAATTCTAGTTGAATACTTAAAATGATTCTCCTCCTTTCCATATGCTTTATTTTGGTATATGAACATCATAGACAGGGGTTCCCCTGTTTGGAGACTCTTTCTATAAGCTAGAGCACGAAGCCACTGCAAAGAGTGACTCCAGCTCAGGCGGACCAGATGTGATCATGTAGGTGAAATAAATTGCCACATGGTGCGTCACCGATGACCACTGGTGACTGATCAGTGAGAGTTACAGAATCTGGGCTCACAGCACTGGGGCAGCTTCAGTTCCAGAAAGAATAACCTCTATAAGTTTCTAGCACTAAATATAAACAGTAGGGCAGAATATGGGCCCCTTTCATTTATTCAGTGATAAAATGTAGGAAATATGTTAATGTCACCTTGAACCCCATCTGCATTTCACTAATCTATTTATTGTTTCATTTTCTATTCGCAGAAGCAGAAGACTCTGTACACAGCATACTGGTCGTGCTGGCTTACTGCAGCTCTGCTCCTATTCACTTAAGGCCTCATGCCCACTTCAGTTTTTTCCTTCAGGGTGCTATCCGTTTTTGTCACGGATAGCACCCTGAACTCATTCATTTCAATCAGGCCATGCACACTTCCGTTCTTTTAACGGAACCGTGCGGATGTTCCGTCAAAAGTAGTGCAGGTCCTACTCCTGCCCATTTTTGACTAAACAATCTCGGCCTTTACATTGAATTTGGTCCATGAAACAACGGGCTGCACATGGAAGCCATCCATGTGCAGTCCGTGTGTGACGGGACCGTCATTAACGGCCGTACAACGGCCGACGGAAGTGTGCATGAGGCCTAAATAGTGGTCGGAGCCATCTACTACTGGCGATCAGAGACATTCGGAACAGCTAAATGGGGTGGAGTCCGGATGACAGTCCTCCACCAATCATATGCTGATTACATATCCTGTGGATAGGTTATCAGTATAAAAACAGCCCCGAGCCTGGACAACCCTAAGGGTATGTTCACACGCTGAGGCTGGATTCACACAACCTATTTTCAGGCGTAAACGAGGCATATTATGCCTCGATTTACGCCTGAAAATAGGGCTACAATACGTCGGCAAACATCTGCCCATTCATTTGAATGGGTTTGCCGACGTATTGTGCAGACGACCTGTAATTTACGCGTCGTCGTTTGACAGCTGTCAAACGACGACGCGTAAATTGACTGCCTCGGCAAAGAAGTGCAGGGCACTTCTTTGCAACGTAATTTGAGCCGTTCTTCATTGAACTCAATGAAGAGCAGCTCAAGATTTACGGGCGTCACAGACGCCTCGTATATTACGAGGAGGAGCATTTACGTGTGAAACGAGGCAGCTGTTTTCTCCTGAAAACAGTCTGTCTTTTCACACGTAAATGCCTGCTATCGTGTGCACATACCCTAAACAAAGAATGGCTGTAAAATACGGTGCTGTTTTCAACGGAAAACAGCCTCTGATTTTCAGCTGTTTTTTAAGCATCAAGCGTGTTTTGATGCCTTTATTTTTACGGCCGTTTTTGGAGCTGTTTTTCTATTGACCCAATGAAAAACGGCTCCAAAAACGGCCCAAGAAGTGACAAGCACTTCTTTTTACAGGGCGTTTTTTCAAACGGCCGTATAAAAAGATGCCCTGTCGGAACGTAACAAAGTTTTTCCCTTTGAAATCAATAGGCAGATGTTTGGAGGCGTTCAGCTTCCGTATTTTCGGCCGTTTTTTGGGCGTTTCCGCTGAACGGGGTTTAGGGGGGCCCTGTTCTGGAGAAAGGTGGGACCCGCATCTATCTGACATCTATGACATATCCTGTGGATATGTCATAAATGTCCCTTGTGGGAAAACCCCTAACAAATTGACTTTGCAATAATTTACTAAATAAAAAACTCACAGATTTGTCATTTTCTTTTGTGGAAGACAGTACACCCTTGGGTCTAATCAGGGCCGCTCCAGGTTTTTGTAGGCCCTTGGGTGACACAGACTTAGTGGGCCCCTTTGCGGGGTAACTCACGGCGACAGTAAAATGGCAGAAAGCTTCCTCCCTGCTCTGCCATATTGTTCAATAGTATCTGCGTCCTAAGGACGCAGATACTATTGAATGTGGCATCGCTACCGCTGTAGCAGCTATAGCGGCTGCTAGCGGGGCTACTGGCCATGGGGAGGCCGTGATGGCGGACGGCACAGACCCCCACATGCCGTGGGTCCCATAGCAGCCACTTCCTAGACAGAGGCACCCTCTAGAAGCAGAATACGGTCTGCAACACTCTGGCTGGGGAATTCATTCCTGGAGGAGCCATGATTTCAGCATCACCACCCGGCGGTCGTGTGAGCCCCCCGAAGGGTAGTGGACCCTGCCACTTGCTGACGCCGGGCCTGGGTCTAATACCTTGTATTGCCCCCTTTGACAGAAACAATCTCCAGTGGGGGTTTCATATAACTGTCTATTAGTCTCTGACATCAACTGGGAGACGTTTTTTCCTACACCTCCATTGAGAATTTTTTCACCTGCGATGTTTGAGGGGTTTCTTACATGTACAGCCCATTTAAAAATCTCAATGCAATCTAAATTTGGGCTTTGGTTGGCCATGCAAGAACCCTTCAATTCTTTTTTCAGACATTTGTTGGGATATTTACTGATACGATTAGTGTCATTATTATGTTGTAAGGTCCACTTTCTGCTAATCTCAGCTTCAATCTTCTACAGATTGTCTATCCTATCAATCTATTCTGAATCACCCTGTCACGGTCTGTGGGTATGTGGACCCACTAGACCGTACCGCCGTAGCGGGGAGGCAGCTGGCCAAGCAACAGAGCACCCAAGCAATACAAATTCCCACACTAGGGTACCTGAATAGTCCAGACAGTGGCCGAGGCTATAGCACAGCTGTAGGTGGGTGCGGCAGGTTACGCCAGACGTGGCGGGTGACAGCAGGTGCAGCAGGTTGCGCCAGACGTGGTGGACAACACTGGATGTGGCAGATGACACTGAAGTTGGCAGAAGACACATGACGTGGCAGATGACACTGGACGTGGCAGACAACAGCAGGTGCAATAGGACACGACTCCAACACTAACAGGTTCAGGAGCAAGAACACAGCACGGGATACAGGATACAGGTAACAGGGCACGGGTATCAACAGGAACCGGATAACAGTAAGGGACCATTTGCAAGACAGACATGGGAAAACTAACAATGCTGAGACAATGAACAAAGGGGCAGGGCCCTTCTTATAGTCCAGGAAATCATGGGCCAGTTGATGATGATGATTTGCCATGTGCGCGCACTGGTCCTTTAAGGTCGGGCTCGAGCGTGCGTGCCCACCCTCCTGGTAAGGAGATGTGAGCCGGCGGTCACAGATCCATGGCTGCCGGGGGGTGAGTAAACCAGACGGTATGCGGCCATGGATGCTACACACCCTTTGGTACAATGAAGAATTCATAGTGGTTTCTATGATGTTGAGTGGCTCAGGTCCAGATACAGCAAGCAGCCCAACCCAAACCACGACCGTGCTTTATAGCTGATATCATGAAATGCTGTCTTTGTTTTTCACCAAAAATTTCTTCTGGTACCTTGCCCACTGGACTGCATTATTAACTTTTCTGTCCTGGAGTCCATGTATAATCTTAGTGTATGGCAATAACTTTACTGACATAAAGCTTAAAGTCTTTTCTTTTCAATAACATCACCTTTGTTTTTCACCAAATATTGATATGTCTATATATGTTAAAAACTTTACATGGGGTGTCCAAAATAAACTGTAAGGCCCCATGCACACGAACATGCTTTTGCGGCCGCAATTCCCCAAAAAATCCACGTGAGAATTGCGGCCCCATTCATTTCTATGGGGCCATGCACACGACCGTAGTTTTTACAGTCTGTGCATGGCATGGGAGCCCGCACCGCAGAAAGAACGGACATGGCTCATTGAAAATAATGGCCGCGGCCATGTGCATTGCCTGCGATTTGCGGGCGGCTTGCGGCTGACAGTCCGCTGCCGGCCGACCCGAAAATCACGGCCGTGCACATGGCTACGGTCGTGTGCATGAGGCCTTATTATTTAATAAATGAGCATGCTGCCACATACTGCATATCAAGAGCACTTTTTAAAATGGCATTCACTATTAGGGTATGTGCACACGACCTCTTTTCAGACGTAATAGAGGCGTTTTATGCCTCGAATTACGCCTGAAAAGACGGCTCCAATACGTTGGCAAACATCTGCCCATTGCTTGCAATGGGTCTTATGATGTTCTGTGCAGACGAGCTGTAATTTTACGCGTCGCTGTCAAAAGACGGCGCATAAAATTACGCCCGCGTCAAAGAAGTGCAGGACACTTCTTGGGACGTAATTAGAGCCGTTTTTCATTGACTCCACTGAAAACCAGCTACTATTACGTCCGTAAAAGACGCAGCGAAAAACTTAATTTCAGATGTATTTGGCGTTGTCGTGTGCACATACCCTAATAGAACATTTGGTTACTGCGTTAAAAAATACAGTGGCAAAAGGTGGACTCATGTTGCACCCGCAGTGCGTAGTTATTTTAGCTGGGGGGCATTCCTGGGCTTCAATGATGGGGTATTGGTGGGCTTCTTGAAAGTGGCCTGGAGTATATTATCTGATATATTTGGGATTGTGTCTGACTGCATGAGTTATTAGGGCAATGAGCATCTCTTTAGAGGGGTTTTCCAGTCCCTAAAAAATGATTGCCTATACTCAGCATAGGCCATCAATAGGTGATCACTTGGGGTCTGACTGCCGTAAGCGCCACCTATCAGCTGTTTTAAAGTTGCTGCAGCACTCGTACTAGTGTTGCCTACACCTCATTCCGGTCACTGCTTGTACTGTGAATCGCCGACACAGCAGTAGCGGCACTTCACAGTATTACAGCCTTCTCCCATTCACTTCAATGGGAGAAGTCTTTTCTTTTCAATAACATCACCTTTGTTTTTCACCAAATATTGATATGTCTATATATGTTAAAAACTTTACATGGGGTGTCTGGGAGACGGTTGTAATACTGTGAATCTCTGGTAGTGCTGTGTCGGTGATTCACAATACGAGCAGTGACCAGTACGAGTACTGCGGCCCTTTTAAAACAACTGATCGGTGGGGGTCCCATGCAGTCGGACCCCGAGCGATCAATTTTTAGGGACTGGAAAACCCCTTTAATCTTGGTGTCCAGCTGAGAGCTGGGGAGATGTATTGGTTTGCTTTAAGGGAATATTGTCCTGGAGGTTGTACATTCCTTTAAAGGGAATCTATTGTTTGAAAATTAGCTATTGTTTAAATTAGTTTTTTTTGTTATATATATATTTTAAACATTTTTTTTTCTATTTCACTGTCTATATTAAACACATTTCTGAAATATTGCAGTTTTCACAACAGACACTGAAAATAACAGAATAAGGGTATGTTCACACGGCCTATTTTCGGCCGTTTTTACAGGCGTAAACGGCCGAAAAACGGCAGGAAAACTCGGAGGCAGAACGCCTCCAAACATCTGCCCATTGATTTCAATGGGAAAACGGCGTTCTGTTCCAACGGAGCGTTTTTCGTGGCTATTTTTACGCGTAAAAAAACGGCTGCAAAAAAGAAGTGCAGGTCACTTCTTGAGATGTTTTTGGAGCTGTTTTTCATTGACTATAGCGAAAAAAGCTCCAAAAACGGCCGTAAAAAACACTGCGAAAAACGCAGCGAAAAACGCGAGTGGCTTAAAAAGCATCTGAAAATCAGGAGCTGTTTTCCCTTGAAAACAGCTACATATTTTGAGACGTTTTTACTCACTGCGTGTGAACATACCCTAATGCTTCTTGTCACTTTTCAGCCTGTATGGAGCAGGATTAGGGTATGTTCACACGCAGAGTCAAAAATGTCTCAAAATACGGTGCTGTTTTTAAGAGAAAACAGCTCCTGAATTTAAGACGTTATTTGTGCCACTCACGATTGTCGCCGCGTTTTTCGCTGCGTTTTTTACGGCCGTTTTTGGAGCTTTTTTCAATAGAGTCAATGAAAAACGGCTCCAAAAAGTCCCAAGAAGTGTCCTGCACTTCTTTTTCGCGTCCGTTCTTTTACGCGTAAAAAAACACTGCAAAAAACACTCCGTCGGAACAGAACGCCGTTTTCCCATTAAAATCAATGGGCAGATGTTTGGAAGCCTTCTGCTTCCGATTTTTTGGCCGTTTTTCGGGCACTTACGGCCGAAAATAAGCCGTCTGAACATACCCTTCGGCTGATAACACACGATCACACTATTGACAATAGATAATGGACACAGCTTCGCTCCTCCCTCATCTGTGCATATTGAGCTTTGCACATGTCACAGAGCATGCCCACAACATATAAGTCAATGAATGATTTTAGAGTTAATATTCTTATGTCCAAGTTCTGGTAGAAGGCTACGCAGACAAAACCTGCATGGCATAATCATGTAAGATTTTACAACAAATGACCACATTTTTACGTGTTCTTTATCCGCATGGTAATTACAGGTGAAATGCTCGTGCTTTGACTTTTTTTTTTCCCGCACATGAGAATTGTTAATTAACATGTATTTCTAGTGTCATTACTAAGTGTGACTCTCCTGGTCAGAATTCCGTCAGCCCTAACCTTTTTTTTACTCTATTGTACTATTGTTGTACTTCTTAATTTAAATGTAGAAACCACTTAACAATTCAAATTAGTTTTAAGGCATTAACACCAATATAATAGTAATAATAAAACCCCATTGGAAAATTCTATGATTACAAAAACTGCTGAAAGCTCCTCAAGTAAGAGCTCTTCTATATAATATAGGGAACCCTAGGACATTTTATAATTATTTTTCGTTCAACATTTTATTTCATTAGTTTTAGGAGTAAAAATGTATTTCTTGCAAAATAGGAGATTTTGGTTTTAAAATGAAACCATTCAATCTGCAAGGTATTCTCAATACTGTAACGTCTCTGGCTGCGGTCCATCGTTCTGACTTACCCTCTGACGGCCGCGGCCATGGACGTGTGAGTTCTTGGCAGCATCTCCCTCCTGAGTGACGCCGGCATTCACTTCCTGGTTCAATGACTGTCTCCCGCTGGGCGCACGGGCCCGCGCGTGCATGGCCTTAAAGGGCCAGTCGCATCCAGTTGCAGTGAATCTGCAATCAGCCCAGAATGCTGCTGGACTATAAAAAGGGCTCTGCCCTCTTGTTCATTGCCTGAGTGTTGTTGTGTTACCCTAGTTTGTCTTGCAAATGGTCTCCTAGTGTTTTCCAGTTCCCAGTGTTACCCGTTCCTGCTGCCTGTACCCTGTATCCTGTGCTACCGTGCCTCTGTGCCGTCTAGAGTTGAAGTCGAGTTGTGTCTTCCGCTGCATCTATTGTGTTACACCCACCGGGTGTCTGTCTGCTGCCGGAGCCTCATCTTAAGCCTGAATCACCGCTACTGTCTACATTGCCACAGGTACCCTTTCTGGACTATAGACATTGCATTGTACCTGGCCAGGTACGTTGGTACGTTGGCCAGCTGCCTTTCCGCTACGCGGTATGGCCCAGTGGGTCCACACCCCGCATCTTGACAGTACGCTCAGGCCATGGACAACGCTGGTCAATTCAAAGGTCTGTCACCCTCCCAAGCCATGCAGGCGGACCGAGCACGACAGGATCAACTTCTTGTGGCAGTAGATTCCATGGCACAGCAGCTTGGGGGACTAGCTGCTTCCTTCTCTGCTCCTGTTCAAGCTCCTGTGATTGAACCTACTGCTACACCTCATGACAGCTCAGGATCTGATCCTCGGTTCTCGCTGCCACTGCCACCTCGTTTTCATGGAGACGCAAGTTCGTGCAGGGGATTTCTTAGACAGTGTCATATCCATTTCACGCCAGAGCATTTCCTTCCGATGGAGCCAGGATCGCCTTCATTATTTCCTTACTTGCCGGCAAGGCCCTGGCGTGGGCGAACCCAATCTGGGAACGACAGGGGCACGAGACCCAAGACTTCCAGGGGTTCGTGCAGTTATTCCATATGGTGTTCGAGGAGCCTGGACGAGTCTCATCGGCAGCCACTGCTATGCTGAACCTTCACCAGGGGGACGCCTCCGTGGGCAAGTACACCATCCAGCTCAGGACCCTGGCAGGAGAACTGTCCAACAACAACGAAGCGTTGGTAGCTTCCTTTTGGCATGGCCTATCACCCGAGACCAATGACGAACTTGTTGCCTGGGATCTACCATCTACCTTGGACTACCTGATTCTACTTGCCACTCGAGTGGACATAAGGCTCAAGGAAAGATCTCAAGAAGTTCGACAAGAGAGACGGCTTCCTAGACTGGCGCCCAACTTCCAGCAACCCCTCTTGCCTTCTTCTACTGTTCCACCCGAGGTCCCTATGGACCGGCTTAAACTCTCAGTCCAGGAGAAGCAGCACAGGCGCACCTCTGGACTCTATATTGCGGCCTCGCTGGCCATGTCATGCGTCTGTGTCCCCAGAAGCCAAAATACCCTAATGCCTAGGATTGGTTGGGGAGACAACCCTGGGCGATACAGCATTTAATAGAGAACTCTCCTCTAAACTGTTCATTCCTGTGACCATCGTCGCAGGCGGGAGGCCCCATCCGGTCTCTGCCTACCTGGACTCTACAGCCAATTTCATCTGCCGAGACCTTGTGGACCTGCTTCATTTGCCCACTATTCTGCTGGAAAGGCTGTTGACCGTTGCCTCGGTAGATGGACTGCCGCTGCCTGATCCAATTTGTCCGTTACCAAGCCGCTGAGGCTTCATGTGGGAGCCCTTCACTCTGAGCTCATCTCCCTCTTTGTCCTGCCCAAGGCCGTCAACCCCATGCTGCTGGGTTTGCCTTGGCTCCGTCTACACGCCCCAGTCCAGGATTGGAATTCCAGAGAGATTCTCCTGTGGGGTCCCAAGTGTCTCAACCGCTCTCTGGGGCATATCCATCCGATTCAGCCTCCTCCGCATCAGTCATTGGCAGGTTTGCCTCCTTGTTACTCTCAGTTCGCAGATGTCTTCGACGAGAAGCAAGTAGAGACGTTGCCTCCACATCGAACGTATGATTGTCCTATCGATTCCTGATTCATCCCCTCCTCGCGTTAAAGTATACCCTCTCTCCTTACCGGAGACCCAGTCTATGTCGACCTACATTAAGGAGAATCTTGAGAGGGGCTTCATATGTAAAACCTTTACCACCGGCTGGAGCCAGGTTTTTCTTTGTCAAGAAAAAAGATGGATCCCTCCGACGCTGCATTGACTACCGGGGTCTCAACCAGATCATGGTAAAGAACAGATACCCATTGCCTTTGATCTCGGAACTGTTTCATCGCATAAGGGGGGCAATATTATTTTCTAAACTGGACCTGCGGGGGGGCCTACAATTTATTCCGGATTCATCAGGGTGACGAGTGGAAGACTGCATTTAATACACATGATGGGCACTACGAATACCTGGTTATGCCCTTTGGCCTATGTGACGCCCCCGCAGTGTTTTAAGAATTTGTCAATTAAATTTTTTGTGATCTCCTTCATGTCTGTGTTGTGGTGTATCTCGATGACATTTTGATTTTTTCGCCAGATCCAGTAACTCATCAGAGACATGTCCGCCAGGTTTTGCTTCGTTTAAGGGAGAATCATCTTTATGCCACGCTGGAGAAGTGCGTGTTTGAAAAAAAGTCTCTAACCTTCTCAAGATATATCATCTCCGATCAGGACCTCAAGATTGACCCTGAGAAGGTAAAGGCTGTCCTGGAATGGCCACGCCCTCAAGGCTCATGGGCCGTACAACGCTTCCTGGGATTCGCCAACGTCTACCGACTGTTCATTCCCAACTTCTCTTATTTGACAGCTCCCATCTCTACTCTCACCAAAAAGGGCATGAATGCTAAGGAGTGGACTCCAGAAGCAGAAGCCACGTTCAAAACCTTAAAAAATGCCTTCACGTCAGCCTCTATCCTTCATCCTCCTGATGTATCCCTGCAGTTTTCGTTGGAGGTGGACGCCTCCTCTGTCGGTGCTGGCACACTTTTGTTCCAGAGAGGTTAGAACGGCAAGACTGTGGTATGTGGCTACTACTCCAAGATTTTTTTCCCCGCAGAGCGCAACTACTCGATTGGGGATCGGGAGTTACTGGCCATCAAGCTGGCTCTGCAAGAATGGAGACAGCTACTAGAAGGCACAGCTCATCCAATCCTGGTCTTCACGGACCACAAGAACCTGACCTGTCTTCAGACGGCTCAACAGCTGAATCCTCGTCAAGCCAGGTGGTCACTGTTCTTTGCTCGGTTCCAGTTTGAGCTCCACTACCGACCTGCCGACAAGAATGTGAGGGACGATGCCTTGTCTAGGTCATTTGAGACAGAGGACACTGTGGAGTCCCCACAGAATATTATTGATCCTTCTTGCATCTTCTCTGTTAACCCTTTGCTAGTTAGAGATATTCTTCCAGGAAGGATTTTTGTACGTCTGGCAGACATAGAAAGAATCCTTCACTAGGGTCAAAGTTCCAAGCTGGCAGGTCACGCGGGTGCCCGTAAGACCCGAGACCTAATCGCCCGTCAGTTCTGTTGGCCCACACTGCCCAAAGACGTCACAGACTTTGTCTCCTCCTGTACGGTATGCGCAGCAAATAAAGTTGCCCCCTCCAGACCAGCTGGTCTGCTCCAACCACTGCCTGTGCCTTATGCCCCCTGGTGACATATTGCAATGAACTTTGTCACAGATCTGCCTCTTTCTGCTGGATGCAGTGTGGTCTGGGCGGGGGTGGATCGATTTTCTAAAATGGCTCATTTTGTTCCTCTGACTGATTTGCCTTCTGCTGCTCGACTGGATGACCTCTTCGTTCAACACATCTTCCGTCTGCACAGCTTGCCTCTGCATATTGTCTCAGATCGAGGGGTCCAGTTCACCTCAAAGTTCTGGAGAGCAGTCTGCTCGGTGTAAAGTTGGACTTCTCCTGGGCTTATCATCCTCAGTCCAATGGTCAAGTCAAAAGGGTTAACCAGATTATGGAAAACTGTCTGCGGCACTTTGTCTCCAGGCGGCATGATGACTGGGTGCAGCTGCTCCCGTGGGCTGAGTTCTCCTATAATAACCATACTAGTGAGTCCAACACCTCCAGTCCATTCTTCATTGTCTACGGCCAACATCCTCAAATACCTCTTCCTGTCTCTACTATGTCCCAGGTGGTTGCAGCTAACTCTACCTGCAGGGACTTTCTTCAGATATGGCAACAGACTCGATCTTCTATTCTGCTGGCGGTGGACCGCATGAAGAGAAAGGCAGACACTAGAAGACAAGAACCTCCCCAGTTTCTTCCAGGTACAAAGGTCTAGCTGTCTTCCAGGAATATCCGGCTGAGAGTTCCGTCTTGCAAATTTGCTCCCAGGTTCCACGGACTCTTTGAGATTCTGTTGCAAATTAATCCTGTATCTTACAAGCTTCGGCTGCCTCCTACGCCCAAGATCCCTAACTCCTTCCATGTCTCCCTGCTGAAGGCCGTGGTCCTGAACCGCTACTCCAGGACTCCTAGTTCCGCAGTGGCTCCTGGCGGCTCGTCTGGGACTTTCGAAGTAAGGGAGATCCTGGCTACCAAGAAAGTGAGAGGAAGGATGTTTTATTTGGTGGATTGGAGAGGATTTGGTCCAGAAGAGAGGTCTTGGGAGCCAAAGGAGAACATCGATGCCCTTGCCCTCGTGAAGAAGTTTCTCTCACGCTCTTGCCCCAAGCGGAGGGCGCCGTAAGAGGGGGTATACTGTAACGTCTCTGGCCTCGGACCGTCGTTCTGACTTACCCTCTGACGGCCGCAGCCATGGACGTGCGAGTTCTCGGCGGCATCTCCCTCCTGAGAGGCACTCACTTCCGCGCGAGCACGGTCTTATAGGGTCAGTACGCATTCAGTTGCAGTGAATCTTCAATCAGCCCAGAATGCTGCTGGACTATAAAAAGGGCTCTGCTGTCTTCTTCATTGCCTGAGCATTGTTGTGTTACCTTAGTTTGTCTTGCAAATGGTCTCCTAGTGTTTTCCAGTTCCTAGTGTTCCTGCTGCCTGTACCCTGTATCCTGTGCTACCGTGGCTCTGTGTCATCTAGAGTTGAAGTCGAGTTGTGTCTTCCGCTCCATCTACTGTGTTACACCCCCCGGATGTCTGCCTGCTGCCGGAGCCTCATCTTAAGCCTGAATTACCGCCGCTATCTACATTGCCACAGGTACCCTTTCTGGACTATAGAGATTGCATTATACCTGGTTGGCCAGCTGCCTTTCCGCTACGCAGTACGGCCTAGTGGGTTCACATCCCGCATCGTGACACATATACAATGTACTAGTGACTCTTCAAGTTAGAATGATGACATTGCTATCTACTATATATTGTTATTTAAAGCACACCTACCATTATAAAATAATATCACAGTTATTGCAGCTAAAGATGTAAATTAGATGCAATGTAGCCAAATGGGTGTGCTTTTGGGTCTTTTTCCATCACTCTGTATACCTTTTAAAAATTTAGATTTACTCTATCCACGTCACCTGAATAGACAGGCTCTTTCGGGTGAGATTCTTGTGTTGTGGTCAGAATTATGAGCCAATAAAATAACTCACCCCATTCTATCTCACATACAGTCTCCCAAAGAGAGAGCAGCTAAACTGCAGCTGCATCTCCCACCAAAGCTTCCATTTAGAATGATTTTATGACAGTTTTTATTTTTAGCCATACGTTTGTCATGCTGGAGTCTCTCAAATGTGGTTAGCTTCATTGCCTAGCACTTCTTTCATATGAATGCAGCAGCACAGAAACTTTAACTTATCAAATAAGTTTGTGCCAGCTTTTCAACAGTATAGCAAAGAGCTTTCTGCGATGGAAGAGCTTTATATATCTAAGGCTCTATTCACATCATGCTTGAGCCTTCCATCAGACGTATACATTGGCAATATAGCCCGACGTGTACTCAGTGGCATGAATCGACCATAGGCTCCCATGTTAAAAAAAAAAGCTTACCGCTCAGTAGACTTTTATTTGGGGAAGCCTCTGCAAAGCTAAGCATAGTACAATATATTTTTCTATACAGCAAAAGAAAAAAAGTATACCAACATATACCACCCCAATGAATGTCAAATGGACACTCTTTTGGCCTCCATCCGGAGATTGGAGCTCTTTGAATTTATTTGTCGTGTAGGGAACTTTTCTTGGTGTATAAGGCCAAACAAAGGGCTCAAGCGTCATGTGAACATAGCCAAACTAATTTATGCTGGACTAAGTTTGTGTATTATTAATTCTGCTGGCCATTGATCAGAGAGTGTGTAAAAAAAAAAAGTGAAAGGATAAGGACTGAAGAACCCACTTGTTTGTATTTTTAGTTCTATTTTATATTGTGTGACATTATGAAAATTCTTGAGGATTTTTCCAATGTAAATTTCTTGTAAACAAAAATAAATGTTTCCTTCAATTAATCACACTGGTGAATGCACGATGACTTATGTACAATATGTCAAATGGCCCAGTGACAATGTATAATTATAGGGCTTAATTTCAACTCTTGCTTATCATAGGGACCTGAGGACGTATAAGGCTGGATCACACGAGCACATTACGTCCGTAATGGACGGAACGTAAATCGGCCGGAAGACCCGGACCGAACACACTGCAGGGAGCCGGGCTCCTAGCATCATAGTTATTTACGATGCTAGGAGTCCCTGCCTCGCTGCCGGACAACTGTCCCGTAATGTAATCATGTTTCCATTACGGACGTAATGTGCTCGTGTGAATCCAACCTAAAGTGTTTCCATATATAAAACATAAAAGCTTTATTCATTTTATATCATTTATGTTGATGAAACTTTTCCTGACTCTCTTTTCCAGCAGCTTTCCAATTGTTCCTTGTGGAGTCCATGACATACTCTATCAGGTTTTCAAGATTATAGGAGTTCTTGATTTGGTGCAATAATGGAAACTCTACATTAGACTCTTACATTTAGAAACAACTGACATGATCATGGTTACTATACTGTATATAAATTTCCAAAGGGAAACTCATAGGGACATTTTATAGTGGCATTCACCCTTTTCATTAACTGCCTTTAACCCCTTAATGACCAGCCTATTTTAGACCTTAAAGAGGCTCTGTCACCAGATTTTGCAACCCCTATCTGCTATTGCAGCAGATCGGCTCTGCAATGGAGATAAGAGTAACGTTTTTATTTTTAAAAAACGAGCATTTTTGCCCAAGTTATGACCATTTTTGTATTTATGCAAATGAGGCTTGCAAAAGTCCAACTGGGCGTGTTTAAAGAAAAAAGTACAACTGGGCGTGTATTATGCGCGTACATCGGCGCGTGTTTACTTCTTTTACTAGCTGGGCGTTCTGACCAGAAGTATCATCCACTTCTCTTCAGAACGCCCAGCTTCTGGCAGTGCAGACACAGAGCGTGTTCTCGAGAGATCACGCTGTGTCGTCACTCACTTCCTGCCCCAGGTCCTGCATCGTGTCGATGTAGCTACTTACCTGCAAACGCTGATGCTGCTGCAGAATCAACTGTAGCCTCTGGGTGCCGATGTGGCCGACACGATGCAGGACCTGGGGCAGGAAGTGAGTGACGTCACAGCGTGATCTCTCGAGAACACGCTGTGTCTGCACTGCCAGAAGCTGGGCGTTCTGAAGAGAAGTGGATGATACTTCTCGTCAGAACGCCCAGCTAGTAAAAGTAGTAAACACGCCCCGATGTACGCACATAATACACGCCCAGTTGGACTTTTACTTTAAACACGCCCAGTTGGACTTTTGCAAGCCTCATTTGCATAAATACAAAAATCGTCATAACTTGGCCAAAAATGCTCGTTTTTTAAAAATAAAAACGTTACTGTAATCTACATTGCAGCGCCGATCTGCTGCAATAGCAGATAGGGGTTGCAAAATCTGGTGACAGAGCCTCTTTAATGACCAAGCTATTTTTTACGTTTTTGAATCGTCGCATTCCAAGAGCTATAACCTTTTTATTTTTGCGTCGACATAGCTGTATAAGGTCTTGTTTTTTGCAGGACAAGTTGTATTTTTTAATAGCACCATTTTGGGGGACACATTATTTATTGATTAACTTTTATTAACTTTTTTTGGGGGGGAATAGAAAAAAAATTAGAAATTTCACCACTTTTTTGCGTCCTAAATTTACGCCATTTACCGTGTAGTATAAATAACACAATAAGTTTATTCAGTGGGTTGTTACGATTGCAACCATACCAAATTTGTATAGTTTTTGTATGTTTTTCTACTTTTTCATAGTAAAAACGCTTTTTTTTTCAAAATTATTTGTTTTTGTGCCTAAATATTTGAAGAGCCGTAACGTTTTTATTTTTTCGCCGATGCAGTTGTATGAGGGCTTTTTTTTTGCGGGAAGACTTGTAGTTTTTATTGGTACCATTTTGGAGCAGATGTGACTTTTTGATCACTTTTTAATTACATTTTTTTAAAGTCAGTATTCACAGAAAACAGCAATTTTTCCGTCGTTTTTTATTTAATTTTTACGACGTTCACCGTGCGGGTTAAGTAATGTTATAGATTTATAGTCGGGGTCGTTAAGGACGCGGCAATACCAAATATGTGTAACTTTTTAACTGTATTTTGTTTTTTTAATAGTAAAGCAGTTTGTAAGGGGAAAAAGTGGGTTTTTCATTTTTTTTTCACATTTTTTTTTTATTGACTTTATTAAACTTTTTTTTAAACTTTTTTACTAGTCTCACTAGGGGACTTCACTATGCGATCCTCCGATCGCTATTATAATACACTGCAATACTTTTGTATTGCAGTGTATTACTGCCTGTCCGTTTAAAACGGACAGGCATCTGCTAGGTCATGCCTCCGGCATGATCTAGCAGGCATTCATTACTGGCAGACCTGGGGGCCTTTATTAGGCCCCCGGCTGCCATAGAAGACACAGACACTCGGCGATCGTATCGCCGGGTTTCGGTGGGAGAGAGAGGGAGCTCCCTCCCTCTCTCCAAAACCACTCAGATGCGGTGCACGCTATTGAGCACCGCATCTGAGGGGTTAAACGGGTGAGATCGATACTGATATCGATCTCACCCGGCAGAGCAGGGACGCCCCCAGCCCTCAGCTGCCTCTAGCAGCTGAGAACAGGGAAATTTGACAGCTCCCTGCTCTGTTTACTTATTCCGATGCCGCGACGTAAAAAGTCTATGGCATCGGAATAAGGCCCGTTAGTGACCGACGTAAAAAGACTATGGGCCGGTCACTAACGGGTTAAAGTAGAACAAACAGGATGTGGAATATTAAAATAAAATGTTGAGTAGGATACATTGTATTGTTTTGCTAAATTTAGGTAATTATAGCGGTTCACATATTCTACTTGACAATTCACCAGTTTTTTTATTTTATTTAAATGTTTCACATTTTAGTTCAGTACAATGTGTCTTTAACCCCTTCCCTCTTTGGCCACTTTTGACCTTCCTGACAGAGCCTCATTTTTCAAATCTGACATGTTTCACTTTATGTGGTAATACCTTCGGAATGCTTTCACCTATCCAAGCGATTCTCAGATTGTTTTCTCGTGACCCATTGGACTTTAAGTTACTGGCAAAATTTGCTCGATATGTTCAGTATTTAATTGTGAAAAACACCAAAATTTAGCGAAAAATTGCAAAAATTGTTCTCAATTTAAATGTATCTGCTTGTAAGACAGGCAGCTTTAACACACAAAATTGTTCCCCCATATGTCTACTTTAGATTGGCATCATTTTTTGAACATCCTTTTATTTTTCTAGGTCGTTACAAGGCTTTGAACTTTAGCAGCAATTTCTCACATTTTCAAGAAAATTTCAAAAGGCTATTTTTACAGGGGCCAGTTCAGTTGTGAAGTGGCTTTGTGGGCCTTATATATTAGAAACCCCCAAAAAGTCACCCCATTTTAAAAACTTCACCCTTCAAAGTATTCAAAACAGCATTTAGAAAATGTTTTAATATTTCACAGGAATTAAAGCAAAGTAGAGGTGAAATTTACAAATGTCATATTTTTTTGCAGAAATAAATTTTTAATACAATTTTTTTTCTAACACAGAAGGTTTTACCAGAGAAATGCAACTCAATATTTATTGCCCAGGTTCTTCAGTTTTTGGAAATATCCCACATGTGGCCGTAGCGTGTTACTGAAATGAAGCACCGGCCTCAGAAGCAAAGGAGTACCTAGAGGATTTTTGGGCCTTATTTTAATTACAATATATTTTAGGCTCCATGTCAGGTTTAAAGGGCTCTTGCGGTGCCAAAACAGTGAAAATCCCCCAAAAGTTACCCCATTTGGTAAACTACACACCTCAAGAAAATTATCTAGGGGTATAGTGAGCATTTTGACCGCACAGGTTTTTTACAGAGATTATTGGAAGTAGGCCGTGAAAACTAAAATCTACATTTTTGTCTAAGAAAATGTAGGTTTAGCAATTTTTTTTCTCATTTCCACAAGGACTAAAGGAGAAAAAGCACCACAAAATGTGTAAAGCAATTTCTCCTGAGTAAAACAATTCCCCACATGTGGTAATAAACTGCTGTTTGGACACACCGCAGGGCTTAGACGGGAAAGAGCGCCATTTGGCTTTTGGACCTCAAATTTAGCAGGAATGGTTTGCAGATGCCATGTCGCATTTGCAAAGCGCCTGAGGGACCAAAACAGTGGAAACCCCCACATGTTACCCCATTTTGGAAACTACACACCTCAAGAAAATTATCTAGGGGTATAGTGAGCATTTTGACCGCACAGGTTTTTTACAGAGATTATTGGAAGTAGGCCGTGAAAACTAAAATCTACATTTTTGTCTAAGAAAATGTAGGTTTAGCAATTTTTTTTCTCATTTCCACAAGGACTAAAGGAGAAAAAGCACCACAAAATGTGTAAAGCAATTTCTCCTGAGTAAAACAATACCCCACATGTGGTAATAAATGGCTGTTTGGACACACAGCAGGGCTTAGAAGGGAAAGAGCGCTATTTGGCTCTTGGAGCTCAAATTTAGCAGGAATGGTTTGTGGAGGCCATGTTACATTTACAAAGCCCCTGAGGAGACAAAACAGCGGAAACCCCCCACAAGTGACCCCATTTTGGAAACTACACCCATTGAGGAAATTATCTAGGGGTATAGTGAGCGTTTTGACCCCACAAGTTTTTTGCAGAAATTATTGGAAGTAGGCCCTGAAAATGACAATCGAAATTTTTTTAAAGAAAATGTAGGTTTAGCAATTTTTTTTTCTCATATCCACAAGGACTAAAGGAGAAAAAGCACCATAAAATTTGTAAAGCAATTTGTCCCAAGTAAAACAATACCCCACATGTGGTAATAAACAGCTGTTTGGACACACGGCAGGGCTTAGAAGGGAAAGAGCGCTATTTGGCTTTTGGAGATCACATTTAGCAGGAATGGTTTGCAGAGGCCATGTCACATTTGCAAAGCCCCTCAGAGGACAAAACAATGAAAACGCCCAAAAAGTGACTCCATTTAGGAAACTACACTCCTTGAGGAATTCATTCATGTAGGGGTGTAGTAAGCATTTTGACCCCACAGATGTTTCATAGAATTTAATAGAATTGGGCAGTGAAAATAAAAACAATCCTTTTTCTTCAATAAGACGTAGCTTTGTTGCAAAATTTGTCATTTTCTCAACAAATAAAGGAAAAAACCCAATATTTGTAAAGCAATTTCTCCCGAGTACGGCAATACCCCATATGTGGACATAAACTGCTGTTTGGGCACACGGCAGGGCTCAGAAGGGAAGGAGCGCCATTTGGAGTGCAGATGTTGCTGGATTGGTTTCTGGGCGCCTGTGGGCCAAAAACAATGGAAACCCCCCATAACTAACCCAATTTTGGAAGCTACACCCCTCAATGCATTTACCTAGGGGTGTAGTAAGCATTTTAACCCTGCAGGTGTTTTGTAGAAATTAGTGTGCACTCGATGTTGCTGAGTGAAAATGGGATTTTTTTCCATAGATATGCCAATATGTGGTGCCCAGCTTGTACCACCATAACAAGACCGCTCTCCAATTTTTATTATGGTGTTTCCCGGTTTTAGAAACACCCTACATGGGGCACTTATCTTTTGCCTGGACATTCGACTAGGCTCAGGAGTGAAAGCGTACCATGTAAAATTGAGGCCTAATTTGGCGATTTACAAGGTATTGGTTAACAATTGCAGAGGCTCAGATGTGAAATAATAAGAAATAATAAAAAGAAACCCCTGAGAAGTGACCCCATTTGGAAACTACACCCCTCAAGGCATTTATTAAGGGGTGTAGTGAGCATTTTCACCCCACAGGTCTTTTCCATAAATGAATGCGCTGCGGATGGTGCAAATTAAAAATGTATATTTTTCCCTAGATATACCATTTCAGTGACAAATATGTCAGTGACAAATATGCCCAGCTTATGCCACTGGAGACACACACCCCAAAAATTGTTAAAAGGGTTCTCCCGGGTGTGACGATGCCATATATGTGGAAGGAAACTGCTGTTTGGGCACATTGTAGGCTTCAGAGCGGAGGGAGCACCATTTGGCTCTTGGAGGGCGGATTTTGCTTGGTAGTAGATTTGTTTGATTATTGCTGGTGTTTCCATTTATAATGTGGGGGTACATGTAAGCTGGGCAGAGTACATCAGGGACATGGTCAGGTGGTATAATAATGGGGTAAAAAAACAATAAAATGATCCATAGATGTGTGTTACGCTGTGAAGCAATTCTTTCTGCACAGGCAAGTGTCGCACTGATATATGGCGTCCTTTCTTTTCCCCCTTTTGGTCCACACTCCGCACCTTTGCAGTTTGGGGAATTTTGCTGGGAAAGTGTTGTCCTGGTATAATACGGGCGCCCTCGCTTCCAGCAGATATGTTTGGGCCCTCCACTTCCTGGTTCCCTAATTTTAGGTCCTTGATAAATCGCCTCTTGAAACAGAAGAAATGTTCCCCTTGGGCCGGCACAACTGCATATTTTTTATTTCCTGACTTATTGGAGCCTTAACTAATTTTATTTTTTCATAGACGTAGTGGTATGAGGGCTTTTTTTTGCGGGACGAGCTGTAGTTATTATTGGTACCATTTTGGAGTACATGCGACTTTTTGATCACCTTTTATCCTATTTTTTGGGAGGCCAGGTAAACAAAAAACCGCAATTCTGGCAACGTTTTTTTTTTTTTTTTTATACAGCGTTCACCAAGCGTTATAAATTACATGTTAACTTTATTCTGCCAGTCCGTACGATTCCGGCGATACATATTTTATAGCTTTTGTAAAAAGAATGCATTCTTTCTGTCGCCAAGTTGTGAGAACCATAACTTTTTTTGTCGACGGAGCTGTATGAGGGCTTGTTTTTTGCAAGACGAGCTATAGTTTTTATAGGTACCATTTTTGGATACGTGCGACTCTTTGATCACTTTTTATTCCAATATTTGTAGATCAAAGTGACCAAAAAACAGAAACTCTGGTAACGTTTTTTACGTTTTTTTTTACGCTGTTCACCGCGTGCAATAAATAATGTAATATTTTGATACCTCAGGTCGTTACGGTCGCGGCGATACCAAATACGTATGGTTTATTATTATTTTTCAATAATAAAGGACTTGATAACAGAAAAAGGGCGATTGTGTTTTATTTTATTACTTGAAACTTTTATTGTTTTCAAACTTTTATTTTTTTAATTTTTTTTTTACACTTTTTCCCAAGTCCCACTAGGGGACTTGACGGTCCAACTGTCAGATTTATTTTTTTCTAATACATTGCACTACCTACGTAGTGCAATGTATTAGATCTGTCAGTTATTCACTGACAGCAAGCCGATTAGGCTTCGCCTCCCGGCGGGGCCTAATCGGCTTCCGTAATGGCAGAGCAGGAGGCCATTGTGTCTCCTGTTGCCATAGCAGCAGTCACCAGTCCTGATTGCCTGTCAGGGCTGGCGATCTGCTAGCAACCGCTAAGATGCAGCAATCGCTTTTGATTGCTGCATCGAAGGGGTTAATGGCAGGGATCAAAGCTAGCTCCGGTTCCTGCCATTACAGGTGGATGTCAGTGTGTAACATACAGCTGACTTCCACCGCTGATGACAACGGATCAGCTCCTGAGCCGGCGCCATCTTACCGGCGGCTACGGAAGCCTATCAGGCTCCACCGCCGGGCGGAAATTGACCAGCTTCCCGTGCTAGGCAGACCGGGAGGCCAGTATCAGGCCTCTGGTTGCCATTGCAGCCACCGGAACCCCGGCAATTTCATTGCTGGGGTTCCGATGATCTGCAAACAGCTTAAATGAAGCGATCACGTTTGAACGCTGCATTGAAGGGGTTAATGGCGGGGATCTAAGCTAATTTCGGTCCCCGCCATTACAGCCGGATATCAGCTGTCAGATACAGCTGGCATCCGGGGATGATGGCACTGACTCAGCTTCTGAGCCGGTGCCAAACATTTGGCGTAAGTATACGACATTTTGCGGGAAGCACTGGATTTCCATGTCATGTACTTCTGACAAATGTCGGGAAGGGGTTAATAATTTCACGTAAATAGATTCTGTAAGGACTTTAATATGAAATGGACAAGTATCAATCATCAAAAAATTGAGTGAACAGTTCATATTATGTATTTACTAAGGCATTGTTCCATTTTTTCCCCCTCAGATACTGATAGTCCTGACAGTTTTAAATTTGGAGAAGTGGCTAAGTAGTCGTTATATGCTGATATAGGCATTGACGCACATAGAAGAAGACATCCCATTATGGTGCTAAGTTTTATCACCCACAACAAAAGGGTCTGGTATTTGTTTTTCTCCTCTACTGTCTTTTTATGAACCTTAGGCCACCCCCCCCTTATTTGCTAACAATGCACTTCCTCTTTAGAGGGGAGTCCTGCACAGGTTCTCACCATTTATAGGCAAATAGGATGGAGCAAAAAAAGGTTGGACCCCCCTCTGTTCGAGGGCCCAATAGCAGCCATTCATGCTGCTTCTATGATATGTATTCCCATTGGACATATGCATAAACATACACTATATAGACAAAAGTACCCATACACCTACACATTCTACCTGCTGGACCTACAGTCCATTCTAAATCCATAGGCATTAATATAGAGTTAATCCCCCTAAAACAGCTTCCATTCTTCTGGGAAGGTTTTCTATAAGATTTTGGAATGTGTCTGTGGAAATTTTTGCACATACATCCAGAAGAGAATTTGTGAGGTCAGACATTGATGTTGGACGGGGGCCTGGCTCATAATCTCCATTCTAGTTCATCCCAAAGGTGTTCGAGTGTCCATGTTCTTCCACTCCAAACTCACCCCACCATGCCTTTATGGACCTTGCTTTGTGCACTGGGGTACAGTCATGCTGGAACAGAAAAGGGCCTTCGCCAAACTGTTCCCACAAAGTTGAAAGCATATAATTGTCTAAAATGTCTTGGCATGATGAAGCATTAATATACCCCTTCTCTACAAATAAGGGGCCTAGGCCAACCCCTGTAAAACAACCCCATAGCATTATCTATCCTCCAAGATTAAACTTTACAGTTGGACAATGCAGTCAGGCCCAGAACCATTAAAGGAGTTGTCCGGGCACAGACCGTTTTTTATACTGATGACCTATTGATGTGCCTGGGCAACCCCTTTTACTCAGACTAATAAATTTGGACCCCAGACTAGACCATAGAATACATACAGACCCAGACTTTCCAAACGATTGCAGTCCCCAGACCAGACCTCCCTAAACAAATACAGAACCCCAGAACAAGCACCCTAAATAAATACAGACCTCAGACCAGACCCCTAAATACATACACCTGACACCCTAAACTAATAATGACCCCCAGACCTGACTCCCTTAATACAGAACCCTAAACTAATACAGACCCCTGAATACAGACCCCATAAACTAATACAGACCCCAGACCAGACCACTAAATACAGACCCAGACCAGACCCCCAAAATACAGACACCAGACCTCAAACTAATACAGACCCCCTAAATACAGACCCCAGACCTGACCCCTACACTAATAATGACCCCAGACCTGACTCCCTTAAGTAATACAGACCCCAGACCAGACCCCTTATTCTAATACAGACCACAGACCAGACCCCTAAATACAGATTCCTAAATAAAGACCCCCTAAACTAATACAGACCCTAGAACAGGCCCCCTAAATAGATCCTATAAACTAATAGACCCCCAGACCAGACCCTGTAAATACAGACCCCTAAATAAAGACCCCTAAACTAATACAGACCCTACAACAGGCCCCCTAAATAGACCCTATAAACTAATACAGACCCAAGATCAGACCCCCTAAATACAGACCCCAGACCTCAAACTAATACAGACCCCCTAAATACCAACCGCAGACCCCTTAAACTAACACAGACCCCTAAATATACAGACCCTAAACCTCTTAAACTGATACAGACCCCAGACCAGACCCCCTAAATACAGACCCCTTAAACTAATACAGACACCAATCCTCCTAAATACAGTCCCCAAACCAGGCCCCCTAAATACAGACCCCCACACAAGACCCCCGAAATACAGTCCCCCTAAATATAGACCACTTAAACTAATACAGATACCAAACCTCCTAAATACAGTCCCCAAACCAGGCCCCCTAAATATAGACCCCCACACCAGACCCCTTAAATACAGTCCCCCTAAATACAGACCCCTTAAACAAATCCATCCCCTTATACTTACATAGCAGCTCTCCTCAGTCTTCTCTGTGGAATTTTGCTGCTGCTGTTGCTCAAGATCCTGCGGTCATGTGACCAGCAGGTCTCTAAGCAATAGTGAGAACTTCAGAGATAAGGTCATGTAACCTTATGTCTAAAGGTCCTTTTGCAGAACATACACAATGCGTTTTTTGCCGTGACAAAACTACAATGTACTTTGGGCGGCCATGGGCCCCCCGGAAGCCCGGGACCTCGGCAGCCACCCAAAACACCCTATGATAATCCGCCATTGCATGTAGCTCCCAGCGTATAGTTTTTGTGCTGATGTTAATTCCAGAGAAGGTTTGAAACTCAGCAGTTATTGATCCAGTTGAACGTTGCTGACTTTTATGTATTTCAGCACTCGGCGACCCCACTCTGTAACTTTACACGGTTTTCCACTTTGTAGCTGAGTTGCTGTGGTTCCCAAATGTTTCCACTTTGAAATAATACCATTCACAGTTGATCGTGGAATATCTAGTAGGGAAGAAATTTCACAAACTGACTTGTTACAATGGTGGCATCCTATTATAGTTCAACCCTCAAATTCAGTGAGCTCTTTAGAGCGATCCATTCTTTCACAAATGTTTGTAGAGGCGACTACATGGCCAGGTGCTGGATTTTATACACCTGTGGCAATGGCACTGAATGAAACACCTGAATTCAATGATTAAGAGGGGTATCCCAATACTTTTGTCCATATAGTATGTGTATATATGGTCGATTTTGTTTTTTTACAATATAGCATTGATGAGGTCTCTGAGAACTGTGCACCAACTACCTGCTGTTAGGCTGGGTTCACACGACCATGTTACGTCCGTAAAGGACGGAACGTATTTCGGCCGCAAGTCCCGGACCGAACACATTGCAGGGAGCCGGGCTCCTAGCATCGCAGTTATGTACGACGCTAGGAGTCCCTGCCTCTCCGTGGAACTACTGTCCCGTACTGAAAACATGATTACAGTACGGGACAGTTGTCCGGCAGCGAGGCAGGGACTCCTAGCATCGTACATATCTATGATGCTAGGAGCCAGGCTCCCTGCAGTGTGTTCGGTCCGGGACTTGCGGCCAAAATACGTTCCGTCCTTTACGGATGTAACATGCTCGTGTGAACCCAGCCTAATACCTCACGGTGTTTTGTTTTTTTGGTCTGGCTGTTATTTAAGTCTCGTTGGAGGAGATATATTAAGATTGCACAAGTATTAATGTAAATTAAGCTGGAGGAAGAAGCAACAATTTTATTAAGAGGCACACGCCTCTTAATAAATTTGTCGCACCCTCAGCTGTCTGTGTGCTACAGGAGCTGGTGTAAATTTTCACTATAATTTCTGCCAGTTTCTGGCGCAAATTAAAGTAAATGCATAGGGCCGCTAGTGGCCACAGCCCCTCCGCTAATCTCTGCAAAGTTTGAAAAGTGGCAAGAGCAGGGGAAACAGTTGCAATTTCTGCAACTTTTGGGCCGTATGCAACTTTTCTACGCTAAAGAACTAAAATAGAAACATTATCTTCCCCCATTTCTCTTTCTAGATTTAGGCTACTTTCACGTGTCAGTATTGTGTTTAATATTTTGCTTCAGTATTTATAACCCGAAACCAGGAGTGGGTCCAAAACACAGAAGTAGAAATGTTTCCATTATTTTTTTATCTTTTTATGTTCCACTTCTGGTTTTAGCTTTCATTTACTGATGCAAAATACTGACCAAAATATTGCTGTGTAAATTAGGTCTTAGGGTGAGTTTGCCTATTTCAGGCAGGTAAATTTGTTCCCTCCCTCTTCCAAAACAGTTCCCTTCAGCCCTCCATAGAAATAAATAGCCACTACCCTAGATACACAGAGAAGTGCTGTGTGTCATTTATGATGAATGTAGACTGACCATTCTGGTTACTAATGGTGCAAAACGGCTTCATATTGAAAACAATAGATTACGTTTAGATATCAGTTTCCATCCCACTTTTTAGTTTGAAGGCAAAGAGAACTGGGAAAAACAATGGAGAGGTATTAAGTGAATTTTGAATTCATTTCATTCTTTCGTGCTACTTCCATCTATTGTTTTAAAGTATATGTACTGTTCATAAAAAGAGAAACTCTTCATTTTAGGAGGATATCTCACACCAATATTGGTAAGACGTATTCGATTTTTAGAAACATTTTTTTTGCAAACCATGGTTAAAAATAAAGAAATATTGGACATTAACACTATTCTTTATAAGGGCATTTATTAACGGGAAACACAGGCTGTTGTCCAGGAGGTTTACATATTCACATATTGAATAACGTCCGTGTGCTGCGCATGGAAATCACACACAGCACACAGACCCATTGATTTTAATGAGGCCGTTGACACATGCAGGAGTTTTCACGCAGCGAGAGTCCGCTGCGTGAAACTCACTGCATGTCCTATATTGGTGCGTTTTCACGCACCTACGCGCCAGTTGAAGTCAATGGGTGCGTGAAAACCATGCACCACACACGGATGCACATCCATGTGCGGTGGGTGATTTGCGCATGAATTCAATTGCAAATAATAATTTAAAAAAAAGATGTGTTTTGCGAGTGCGTGAATAACTCATGCCACTCGCAAAGCACACGGATGCATAACGGACCACATTCACGCGCGTTTATCTGATACGCTCGTATGAATGTAGTCTTACAGAGGAAGTGATAAAGCTGTAGAAGAATAAATACTTCTAGTTTCCTATTGGACTTTGTTGTATTTGTGTGAAATTTTCAATACATGACCCTGATATCAGCCTGAATGGGACACCTAAAGTTGTAATCTTAGTTATAGCTTCTACCTTGGATATAGAATTTTAGGTGATAAATTACACTGCAAGACTGTCAGGAAAGAATATGCAGAGTTTTTCATGTTTTACTCAAAGATTTCTCCAAAATGACAAACAATTTTATCCACAATTTATGGGACAAATTATTGTTTAGGATGAACCACAAATGCAATTAATGGGTAATTGTATCTGCTGGATTATGTAGTAATGGTCTAAGCCATGCCAATAGTGCACTGCTGAATGTTGTGGGCCAACAATCAAATGGATAGATCTGCGGGGCCAACAATCAAATGGATAGATCTGCGGGGCCAACAATCAAATGGGTAGATCTGCGGGGCCAACCATCAAATGGGTGAATCTGTTGAAAATCTGATGAATCATGTTTGTCAATATCCAAGGCCCTCAATGTGAGCAAATGTAGTATATTCAATGCATTCTATTGGGGGAGATTTATTGCAAGCACCTTATTATAGCTTTTTTTTAGATTAGCATCTAGAAGAACTCTGATGAGGCTTCATATCCAGATCTTTCATCATATTACATGATGATCTGATACTATAAACTGATCTGATGAACTCAACTTTATCTAATGTTCACTGCATAATAACAAATCTTACAATTAGGCCTTATTCACACGAACATGTCCGTTATGCCTGCATAAAAAACGCAGCGTTTTTCCTGCATTGCAGTTCTGTGTGACATAAGTGTACGTTTCGCATCTCCGTTTTTTTACGCGCGTATGCCATCAGTATCTACGTCAGCAGAAAAAAATGAAGGAGGTGGTTTTCTTTTTCTCATTATTTCTTTAGCAACTGTTGTGTGAATCACGGACAGCACACGGATGGGTGCATGATGCGCAAAAAACACCTTGGGCCTTAGTTGAAAATTTTTGCTGTCTTAGGCCTTATTCACACAAGCGTATTTCACGTCTGTGTTACACGCGTTAAAACAACGGACGTCACACGGACCTATGCACGTCAATGGGGCCATTCATTCAGTGTACTTCACGCAGCGTGTGTCCTATGTCCTATACTTGTGTGTTTTTTGCGCATCACGCACCCATTGAAGTCAATGGGTGCGTGAAAAAAATCTGTGTGCTGTCCGTGTTTTTCACGCACCAGTTCCTAAAGAAAAAATAAAACACCTCCTTCAGTTTTTTCTGCTGACGTAAAAAAACGCCTGACATACGGAAGACATACACGCGTAAAAAATGCAGACGCGCACAGTACACGGATGTCACACGGAACTGCAACGCAAGAAAAATGTTTTGTTTTTTACGTGCGCAAAACGGACACGCTCGTGTGAGTACACACGTACCGTAAATACTGTGGATTTTCCGCAACAGATTTCATTGCGGAAAATCCATAGCAAAATACAGTAGCAGCAGAGTGAATGAGCTTTGAACAAATCTCATCCACACGCTGCGTAAATGCTGAGCGAATAAACCTCTCAGAAATTGACCTACGTTTTTTTAATCCGCAGCATGTCAACTGCATTTGCGTAATCACTGCTTATTTGTTGCTGATTCTCCACAATTAATTCAATGGGGAGGTAAATCCAGCAACAAATATCAGAAGTTGCGTTTTTCTGCGGCGGAAAAGCAGTGATTCCGTTGCAAAAAACGCAGCTCAGAAAAAAAATCTTATACTTATCTAGAATTCTGTGTTTCTTAGTCAAGGCCGGCCTCCTGGGATGATGTTTCATTTCATCCCATGTGACCGATGCAGGATGGTGGAGGGACGTGTTGCCATGGCTGTGTAAGTACACCGCGTTCCAAATTATTATGCAAATGTTATTTTTCGCTGATTTTCCTAAATAGTCGATGCAAATGACAGTCAGTTTAATCTTCAAGCCTTCAACCGTTGGAGTATAATGCAAATTTTATTGAACAAATCTCCTAATGAGAACAGATTTTTTTTCAGATGTAAAAAAGTCAAAATGCACGTTTCAAATTATTATGCACAACAGAGATCAAAACATTTTAAGGGTATGTGCACACGGTAGCACGCTTTTACGTCTGAAATGACAGACTGTTTTCAGGAGAAAACAGCTGCCTCGTTTCAGACGTAATTGCTCCTCCTCGCATTTTGCGAGGCTTCTCTGACAGCCGTAAATTTTGAGCTGCGCTTCATTGAGATCAATGAAGAACGGCTCAAATTACGTCTGAAAGAAGAGTCCTGCACTTCTTATGACGAAGCTGTATTTTTACGCGTCGTCGTTTGACAGCTCTCAAAAGACGACGCGTAAATGACAGGTTGTCTGCACAGTACGTCGGCAAACCCATTCAAATGAATGGGCAGATGTTTGCCGACGTATTGTAGCCCTATTTTCAGACGTAAAACGAGGCATAATACGCCTCGTTTACGCCTGAAAATAGGTCGTGTGAACCCAGCCTTAAGGTTGTAAAGAGAACTAAAATGGTAATTTGTTGAATTTGCAGCATCAGGAGGTCATATTTACAGAAATCAAAAGCTCTTTCAATAAAAAAATTACATGTTAACATAGGACCCCTTCTTTGATATCACCTTCACAATTCTTGCATCCATTGAATTTGTGAGTATTTGGACAGTTTCTGCTTGAATATCTTTGCAGGATGTCAGAATAGCCTCTCAGAGCTTCTGTTTTGATGTGAACTGCCTCCCACCCTCATAGATATTTTGCTTGAGGATGCTCAAAAGGTTCTCAATAGGGTTGCGGTCAGGGGAACATGGGGGCCACACCATGAGTTTCTCTCCTTTTATGTCCAGAGCAGCCAATGACACAGAGGTATTCTTTGCAGCATGAGATGGTGCATTGTTATGCATGAAGATAATTTTGCTACGGAAGGCACGGTTCTTCTTTTTGTACCACGGAAGAAAGTGGTCAGTCATAAACTCTACGTACTTTGCAGAGGTCATTTTCACACCGTCAGGGACCCTAATGGGGCCTACCAGCTCTCTCCCTATGATTCCAGCACAAAACATGACTCCGCCACCTCCTTGCTGACGTCGCAGCCTTGTTGGGACATGGTGGCCATTCACCAACCATCCACTACTCCATCCATCTGGACCATCCAGGGTTGCACGGCACTCATCAGTAAACAACACGGTTTGAAAATTAGTCTTCATGTATTTCTGAGCCCACTGCAACCGTTTCTGCTTGTGAGCATTGTTTAGGGGTGGCCGAATAATAGCTTTATGCACACTTGCAAACCTCTGGAGGATCCTACACCTTGAGGTTCGCGGGACTCCAGAGGCACCAGCAGCTTCAAATACCTGTTTGCTGATTTGCAATGGCATTTTAGCAGCTGCTCTCCTAATCCTATTAATTTGTCTGGCAGAAACCTTCCTCATTATGCCTTTATCTGAACGAACCCGTCTATGCTCTGAATCAGCCACAAATCTTTTCACAGTATGATGATCACTCTTAAGTTTTCTTGAAATATCCAATGTTTTCATACCTTGTCCAAGGTATTGCACTATTTCGGCAGCAGAGAGATCCTTTTTCTTTCCCATATTGCTTGAAACCTGTGGCCTGCTTAATAATGTGGAACGTCCTTCTTAAGTAGTTTTCCTTTGATTGGGCACACCTGGCAAACTAATTATCACAGGTGTCTGAGATTGATTACAATGATCCAAAGAGCCCTAAGACACAATACCATCCATGAGTTTAATTGAAAAACTAATAATTAAATGTTTATAACACTTAAATCCAATGTGCATAATAATTTGGAACACGGTGTATGAAACTTTTTTATGTGCAGTTATCCGCAGCAGACATTCCGTCCGATAAGCTGCACCACAATTTGGTGCAGTTTTTCGCCTAGAATTTTACGCAGCGTATCTGCCCTGTGTGAACATGGACTTAATGTGATAATATTAGAAATTACCAACATGCTGGTAGACCATTTCACAATTATCTACTACTTTGCTTGATTGAAAATGATTGTACCATTTCAGTTTTACAATTATTGCAGAATTATTGCAGAATTATTGCAGAATTTTTAAAAACTCCATAGACTTTGATGAAATTTTTTTCGATATATGGTGAGCTTAATAGAATCATTTTCCATTTTCCGAATGCAGTCAAAGGAATATTGTGTGCATTTATGAAGCACCTGTTTTAGTTAGTGCTGCAAAGCATTATAAGGCTGCAAGCACACGTTGCGTATTTTGCTGTGGAAAATATGCAGCAAAACCGCAGGAAACTGCAAGAAAGTTTTTCGGTATGGTTTTTACGTCATGATGCGTAAATCGCAGCGTTTTCATGCTGCGTGTTTTGGTGTGATTTTTCTTTCTAGGCGGATATAATTCGCAAGCGGAAACGCAAGATAAATTGACATGCTGCAGAATTTAAAATCCGCACCGCAGGTCAATTTACGTGCGTGAAAATACTGCAGCGTGTATGTGAGATTTCCTGGAATCTCATTGTCTATGCTGGTACTGTATTATGCTGCGGTTTTGCAAACACATGTGGCAAAACTGCACGTAATACGCATGGTGTGCATTGACCCTAACGCTCTGTGTTGGACCCATATATTTAGAGCCAGGGACGGGATTGGATATTTAACTCCTTTGCTATTAATCCTGTATGTGGCAAGGCCTAAATGTATAGCTGGAATGCAGTTGATTTGTAAATAGATGAGGTTCAGTTGTTGACTCCAACCTATTAGATCTTTTATGATTCTATGTTTCAGGGTAAGGCCTTATTCACACGAGCGTATTTCACGTCCGTGTTACGCGCGTTAAAACACCGGATGTCACACGGACCTATGCAATTCAATGGAGCCATTCAGACATTCAGTGTTTTTTACGTAGCGTGTGTCCGAAACTCACTGCATGTCCTATACTTGTGCGTTTTTTGCGCATCACGCACCCATTGAAGTCAATAGGTGCGTGAAAATTACGGACAGCACACGGACGTCATATGTGCACTGTGCGTGATGCACACAACAGTTGCTAAAGAAATGATGAGTAAAAGAAAAACACCTCCTTCAGTTTATTTTGCGGATGTAAAAAAAGCATGGCATACGGATGACATAGGCGCGTAAAAAAATGCAGACACGCATCGTACACGGATGTCACATGGAACTGCAACGCAAGAAAAACGCTGCGTTTTTTACGCACGCAAAACGAACATGTTCGTGTGAATAAGGCCTAAGGCTGGTTTCACAACCAGAGTTTTGTTACATTTTTATGCGTTTTTAAAGGCGTTTTTGCGGTCATGTTTTTTTTGCAGTCAGATGTTACCGTAAAGTCTTTAGTGAAATATAAAAATAACTACATACACAGCATACTTTGCTTTTGGTGTTTTTATTGCATTTTTGTGATCAGTAGCATTTTTTTTCAAACACAGCAAGCACTGTTGCATTTTTCAGGCTTTTTCCCCATAAGCTTGCCTATAGAACTTAAAAAATGCCACTAAAAATGGCATTAAAAAAAACGTTGTAATATGTTAAAAAACGCTGGAGTATTAAAATGCATTTTTTCATGTAGTTTAAAATGCCAGAAAAAAAACTATGTGTGAAACAAGCCCAAGTGACGAAAAGTAAAAGTGACACATGTTATGAGAAAATAATAAAGATTTTAATTTATATTGATCCCCAAGTTGTTTAACTATTATTTTTAGATGTTTAAATGACTATTAAGATATGTTGACATGTGGCAGATTTCCATTGCAGGAGTCTCAGAGACTGAAATCTGCCCCATATATCTGTATAGGGTTTGTGAAAATCACAAACATGCCACAGAAACGATCCCATTCAGATGCATGAAACATACACTGAAATTGAGTCTGAACAGGTCTGAACATGAACTTTAAGCTATATGTGTTCTATTTACAAGAATTCATTGTTATAAATGAAACAATTTTTGCAAATTGGAACATTTTAAATGGTTATAAATCAATGGAATAGTGACACCTAGTGACATATAAGGGCATGCCCACACGTGGCGGATTTCCTCCGCAACTGTCCGCATCAATGCCGCACAGAATCTGCGTTGCAGATTCTGCGGCGGATCTGCCCAAAATGTGCAGTAAATTGATGCGAACTAGCTGCTGCGGACTGCGGGAAAAGTGCTTCCCTTCTCTCTATCAGTGCAGGATAGAGAGAAGGGACAGCACTTTCCCTAGTGAAAGTAAACGAATTTCATACTTACCGGCCGTTGTCTTGGTGACGCGTCCCTCTTTCGGCATCCAGCCCGACCTCCCTGGATGACGCGGCAGTCCATGTGACCGCTGCAGCCTGTGATTGGCTGCAACCGTCACTTAGACTGAAACGTCATCCTGGGAAGCCGGACTGGAGACAGAAGCAGGGAGTTCTCGGTAAGTATGAACTTCTATTTTTTTTACAGGTTGCTGTATATTGGGATCGGTAGTCACTGTCCAGGGTGCAGAAACAGTTACTGCCGATCGCTTAACTCTTTCAGCACCCTGGACAGTGACTATTTACTGACGTCTCCTAGCAACGCTCCCGTAATTACGGGAGCCCCATTGACTTCCTCAGTCTGGCTGTAGACCTAGAAATACATAGGTCCAGCCAGAATGAAGAAATGTCATGTCAAAAAAGCAAGACGCATCCGCAGCACACATAACATGTGCATGACAGCTGCGGACTTCATTGCGGAAATTAGAATCTCCATTGAAGTCAATGGAGAACTTCCGCAATGAGTCTGCAACCAGTCCGCCACTGGTCCGCAACATCCATTGTATGCTGCGGACACCAAATTCCGCACCGCAGCCTATGCTCCGCAGCGGAATTTTCAGCCTCGTCTAAACGAAGCCTACTAAAAAGAAGTGGAAAGCAATGGAGAAACGGCTCCGCTGCGGATTAACGCTGCGGAGTTTCCGCAGCGGAATTCAAGAGCAATTCCGCCACGTGTGGCTTTGCCCTTACAATGAAAATTAGCAGAACAGTTACCGGTAATTTAATTTAATTTTTAAATAAATGGTTCTTCTATGTTAACCCATAGCATAGAGTTTTAGGAATATTTCTTCATAAATAAGGTTTCAGTGTTAGGTCTATTGCACACGACCGTTGTGCTATTCGGCCCGTTTTTGACGGCATCCGAGTGGCACCCGATAATCTTCACGGACCCATTCACTTTGACGGGTGAATTGGGTCCGTGAAAAATGGGACGGCTTAATTGTGTGAATTAACGAAACATAGGCCTAATTTATAAAAATGGTCTAACAGAATCCCTGCCTTGCTGCCTATAACAGCCAATTAGAGCTCCGTTTTCATTTATTAAACTATGCTGGATAAATGAAAGCTGCGCCGTGATTGGTTTATATGGCCAGCAATGCTTTTAGACCAAACGACACAAAAAATATTGTTCTATTTGGTTAACAGCAGCCAAGGAAGAATACAGCAGACCCATATTCATGAGTCCATTATATTCATTAGGAGAGCCCCCCCCCAACCCCGATGCCTTTCCCTACCTCCTTCTGCTCTTCATACCAATGATTGAGGGCCATCATATAAAGGTAAAGAGATGAATATAGTGGACTCAAAAATATGAGTCCTCTGTATTCTTTCTTAGCTGCTATTAACCAAACAGTTAGTAGCCTGGCCGACCTGTCATTACAAAATGCTGCCCTTAAGGACAGGATCACACAAAAAGTATTAATGCCGTTTTTGGTGCCGTTTTTGGCTAAAAAAAATTTGTGTTCACTCCTATGTTTGGCTCAAAAACTGAGCCAAAAACTGCAACAAAAACTTCATCAATACTGTGTGTGTGATCCTGGCCTAAATAAGGTAGCATATTATGATGATATATCTGTTTAAATGTGCTTGAAAAGTGTAATATGAACCCGTAATTCCTCGCTAAAAGTAGCTGGGCATGCTCTACCCCATATAAATGTTCATAAAGAATGGACTAGAGACAACAGTTCACTATGAAAGACAGTCATTTTACTTAATAATCCGCAAAATACAAATTATACCTTGATACCAGCAGGAGAAACGTCTTCAATGTATCCATATATGTTCACTACAGACAGCTGAATAAGGTCCCTTAAGATATACAGATGTGTTTTAGTTATTTATATAACATCTTGTCATCTAGGGGCGACAAAGTCCAGCTTATGCCGCTGTGAGCCTCTGTTTCATTGGCTAGAAATGTTTAACCTCTTTTACAAACTTTCCATTCAAAATACTAATACAAATAAACTACAAAATAAAACTAAAAATATACATAAAACCAACTGAAGCAATCCAAGCTTTAACAGTATAAGGTTTAAGTAGTACAAATTCACATGTAAAAAGTGATATAGAACTGTTGTAAGGAATGGATAACTTATGTTAAAGAGGACCTGTCACTAGCTCCTACAAAGTGAGTTATTAGAATCACATAATTGCCGCTGTGCCTGAGTTCACCGATGTTTGTTGCTTACTTCTGCGGCCCCCCTCCCCAGTTTCTGAGATATTGCCCCCTCTTTATTTATTAAACAAAATGTAAATGAACAGCTGGCTAGCCAATTAGGTTTGGCCGCCAGCGATTCTCAATGGGCGGAGCTAGCAGACAGCCTCTGATGCTGACCTATCAGCGTGAGGTTGTTTCATTCAGACATTCCTAGGCCAGCGTCATCGAGTGAGAGACTCATGCTGCAATTACGCGAGTCTAATAACTCACCTTGTAGGAGATAGTGACAGGTCCTCTTTAAGGAGATAAATAGGTATTGTGTTGTTTTAAGTGTTAATTTCTGATATTACAATCTTCTTGAAATCTTGGATTTCTTTATATCTTTGGTTAAAATAGGGGTGATTTACTTTATGGAGCAAAATAAGGGCCAGGTGTACTGTAATATAAAGAAGCTACCAAAATGTTGTCCACACAGTGCAAAATGGTTAACATAACTGTCAGATTTTAATAAAAGACTACCCACAGGCATAGTCCTAAAAGATTTGTTTGACCCAAAGCAGACTAAATGTGCACTTTGGAACAACCTTTTTTTAGACATCTTCCTAAATAAAACTAGGGGACTTTCAGGATCATCATCTAGGCTGAAGTCAATTGAATTCGGATGTGCCTCAGTACATGGAATAACTAAATGTGCTCCTAAACAAAAATCTCCTTAAACTACTATTATTATTGTAGACGTATGGTTGTCCAAACTTTTGGGTAACCATATGTGCTACCTGGCTACAAATGTGTCCTGGCAGTAAGTTTGTTACCCTACTAAATATGTCTTGGGGAAACTTGCCATAAAATCTGCAATTATATGTGTCCATGGAAAAGAACTTCAGAACTAGGGCTATTGAGATCATTGAAGGTTGGCCACATTGACGATTCAACAAAGAAGTCCCATTTTATAAAAATTGACCATTCCATGTGTGGCCGAGTCTTCCAGACTTATCACTAAGTATGTGTCCAACTTGGGAAAAAGCAACTGGTAAATTATCTCAAGGGCTTACTAAAAAGTTTTTGCTTTTCTGGAGAAGCAGTCAAAGATGTTTTTTTTATTTTACTGCAACCTATAGCGTTATAGGGGAGATGTAAATACTGAATCCATTGACTAACAAAAAGTTTACTTAAATTTGATGGATTGTCAAGAGAAAAATAAAACTCTCCATTATTTGGCCCCAAATATTATAGTAAATGACCCCTATTGTCAATGCCTTAACTGTGCAGCCAGTGTGAAATACTGTTACAGAAAGAAATATTCCACCGGTCCTTATCAAGACCATTTTGGGTAAAAAAAAATATGGAGCACCGTGAGAATGATGACATCACGGCCAATGGCACCATTAGAACAAATGAAGTAGTCTGTGTTTAGGCAACAGCCTTTATTCAGATTCAAGTGGCTGGTTAAAAAACAAAAAAGATAAAGAATACATATAATTTAAGTTCCTGAAAGAAACACATGGTAACAACAACAACACACGTCAGTATTGTTATAGCTATGTTAATGGAGGGAGTACAATGGCAAACAAACATACGGATATTAAAACATGACTTCTTTCATGAAGGTTATGATTTATCCCTCCTTCTTATGGTTTACACTACATGATATTATGACATTTACATTTCTATTTTCTTCTGAGAGTATTGCCTAAGAAATAAATCTGAATGGAGGGGGATGTTCGTAAAACAAAAATTTAACATTTTCGTATTCCAATTGTAAATAATGGGACTCTGGTCACATCAAGCTTGAAAGAAGAATGCTGCCTATCTTTCTGGTAAATATATCGGATGAGTTTAAATGTTAATACCCCATTGAGGCTCTGCCTCAAAAACACCTTAAATACAAAGGGACTGTGTAAACAGCGAAAAAATAAACAAAAACAGCATTGCCAAACCAACACTTGGCAAGGTACGGTTTAGTTAAAAAATTATACTTTACAGAAAGTGACTGAATCACAAAATTGTGCTTTTATCTAATAAATTAGATCACCGTTCTCCCTTTATACCAACAATAAGCAACCTGGCTCTTTGCAGCTGTTGAACTACTACTCCCAGCATGGTTCTGACTGGCAGGACTTGCTGAAACTAGCACTTATGAAACAGCTGGAATAGGACGGTTTTCTTAAACCTTATTTACGTCTTATGGGTTTACTTTAGTTGCGAAAACTGAGAGCTGACCGTTCATCCATTTTACTGTTCTGAGGCTCCAGTAGTATCTTATCTACTATACTAAGCTAAAATTGCACTTACGTTCTAATTTCTGCTGGTTGTGTGACTAACAGTATTTTGCACTGTCATTAATATGACGAACGTCATTGACTACAATGTGCTGCTGTATGCATTGAGGAGTAAAGTTACTAGGTAAACGTTCTATATGGCTATTTATCGTTACTTTTTCCTAGAAAGAATCCTTCAAAAAGGCAAATTTCTGCTAACAATACTCGTAAACTCGGTTGGTTATATTTGCATATTTTGGACACATCAAAATGTAAAGAGAGTTAATAATATGCAATACAGGTTCATAGCTACAGGGTGAAACAGCTCTGGATTTGGATTCCATTTGTGCAATAAAATCTAATGTCATGAAAGTGAAGACCTACATGTGCTGATTTATGTACAATGGATGTCAGTTCACCCATGTGAATGCAAACACAGGGTTAATTGAAACATTTTAACCACGGCGGATATTCCTGTGATATCGCTAAATTTGGATGTGCATGTTAATGCAGTGTTACAATATAGGTACCCACGTACGGTAAGCAGCAGCACACATATTGTTCCCTCCCCACTATTAAGATAACAAAAAATGCTAGTTCAATGTTTATTAGAGTGCTGTATACAAGCATGTTAATTTCACAGATTTTTTTTAAAGATCCTTAATATTATCTCATATAATTAGAAATACACATTTCAAAAACAAAAACGTCTACAAAGAGAAAACAGTTATTTCGATTAGCAAAAGCGTGAAATTCTTCATGGACCGGGGGGAGGGGGGATATTTTTTTTACTTCTATTTTTTACAAAAAAAAAAAAACAAAACAGAAAGAAAAACCCTTCATTCTTTTACTTAAGTACTGTTAAATATTAGCGAAGCTATCAAGAAAAAAACCCACACATTTTGGCTTAAATTACCTACAAAAAGCCACAAATGTTTTGCAAACTTCATTTAACCTTTTTATATGAAAATAAGCAAAATGTAATGTACATAATTTATATTTCTATATATTAAGTGATGTATACCTAGAAATGAACAACAAAAGATGTAAACTATCAAAAACACCATTTAGTATGACCCAAAATGTATTCAAATAAGTGCCATATCTTTTCTTTTTTGTTTTTTAACCTGTTGGTGTGTTTGATTAGTTTACATTGACTTGGCGGCCCAGCCTTTCTACAGTTATCCACAGCCTCCCGATGCTGGGTCGGTCATTACCTCTGTACATGTCACCATATGTTGCATAACAGCTGCTTTCTCTCATGGAAAAACATTTGCCAATTCTGGCAAAAAGTTTCCTTTATTTTTGTCTATTTACATGTAAATAACGTTGAACCTGCAACATAACACTATCTATTGTAACATACATTTTGCAAAGGGAACACAACAGTGAAAAAGAGGTTAGCTTCAAAATCTATTTTGTACAAGTTTTCTGTTGATAGCTTAAGTGCTAAGCTTGTTCGTTCAGCAGTTCCGCTTACCCCTATAATGGATCACTGAGGCATTTAAAAGTACTTTTACAAAACAGAGTACCTGACTTTATTTTTCCCCCACACACGGCACATATAATGTATATCGACCCTCCCTCCCTGCCCAATTCCCATTAAGGTATAGCACACACACTGCAAAAAATTCTAATATATAATAACTGTATCATGTCGCCCATCCTTCAGAGAGCCTCATGCGCTTGACTGACGGGCTTTCTCTTTCGTCCTGCGAAGGTCTGGTGAGTCCAATGGGGGAGTGGAAATCGTTCCGGTGGTCTTCTCGGTCACTTCCGTCATACGAACTGCTGCAGCTGCTCAGGCTGTCAACAGGAGACCTCCCCGTCTCGTGGCGCGTGTGTTGAGGGTATCCCGAGGGTGTGGTGGTACGGTCTCTAGGAGGAGAAACAGGTTCTGACTTGATGTGGAGGCTTTGAGCAGAAGGCAGGGAGAGATTTGTATTCTGAGATAAGTGAGTGCTAGTGCAAGCTCTGTAGGAGGAAAGGAAACGCAGTTACAGAATGAGGAGGCTTAACCGCCTCTAAACTCACTAACACTCACAGAACAGGACCATTTAAGCAGCTGGACCAAACCTCTATTATTAGCTACAACTTGGTATCATTGTGGTTGACAAGATGGCATTACTTTTAGACGGTGTTGCTAAAACAGTATCCACAAAGGTCTCAGTTCATATTTGCACAAAAGCAAAGATACTACATAGTACTTAGTCACTATTAGTTGGTGATCTGAAGACAAGTTTAGTGGCCACTTGTACGCTTTTATCTTTTAGATCAGTTAAAAAAACAAACAAACCTATAATATAAAACGACATGTATCGTTCTTGCTTTGCGAAGTCTCATTGATTCCCGTTCAGTCAAACAACTGCCCATTCTAAAAAGGCATCAAGAATTATTTTGAACACCATAAACACCATCTTTTACCAGCTGGAAGCTAAAAGTTTGGTCAACTGCTTAAAATCTGGCGTAATTTCTAAAACTCTTATCTTATTTCGGGGATGTAAATACAGAGCTTGTGTCCTAAGGGGTCTTTTACCAGACATTAGTCTAGAATGTACTGTCACATGAAGGGAAATATCTAAAGGCATGGTTACCAGGTCACTTGTTTTATTTTGTTTATTTATTTATTTATTTATTTATGTGCCCATTATAGACAGCAAAATAAATGAAAAAATCCTCCAGAACCTGATAGATTATTAGAATAGTATTGCTGCTGCTCTTCTTGGTGGACAGATCAATTTATATGACGTGTTTGTTTGCACTTATTGCTCATAAAGATTCAGATTCAATGTAACAAATATATGATAATAGGAGATATGTGAAAGGGGATAAATATTATTTCATAGTTCTACATATATCTGCTTATGACCACTTTTACACTTGCATATTTTGCATCAGTATTTGTGAGCCAAAACTAGGAGTGGGGCCAAAGCACAGAAGAGGTAAAAATCTTTTCATACTTTTTCTCTGTGCAGGTTCCACTCCTGGTTTTGGATTCCAAATTCTGATACAAAATACTGTTCAAAATACTGTTGTGTGAAAGTGTCATCTAACATATTTTAGTGGAAAAAAATTAAAATATCTTGCATTCCTAAATATTATATTTATCTGTTAGATTACACATAACAGAATAATTTTTTAATTGTAATCATTTAAAAAAAAAAAAAGAGAAGCTGTTCACATATGACTGCTATATACTTGTTATGGCGCCACCTGGTGGTCGTTTGATTATTTTCGCAGAACATCCACTTAAAGAGGCTCAGTCACCAGTTTATAAGTGCCCTATCTCCTACCTAATCTGATAATGTAATGTAGATAACAACAGTTTTTAGTTTTTTTTTAACAAACGTCTATTTTTTACTTTTGACCAAGTGGGCATGGTAAAGAAAAGTGTATGATGCTGACCAATCAGTGTCATATACTTCTCTTCATTCATGTCCAGCTGTACTCACAGCACAGCGTGATCTCGCGAGATCACGCTGTGCTGTCACTTACTCCCACAGTAACTTTACCGGAGTGTTGGCCGAATGAAAAGACATGGCATCCTGGCTGAAGGAGATGTCTGGTCATTCTCCCAACATTACAGCGCCTATCAGATTAGGTAGGAGATAGGGCACTTATAAACTGGTGACAGAGCCTCTATAAGGTGTGCAGTGGCAGTGGATACACATGCCCAGTAGGCCCAATCCCACTCCCCAGACCCTCTTGTACATGGGTGGCGGTGATATTTCTGCTATTGTTCAGGCTAGCCAAAAAGAATCTGAGCACTAAAAGCGGCTTCTTCTCACCATTACTGAACACATTAGGTAGATGTTCTGAGAGAGAATCAAAATAACACCAGGGGGCGCCATAATAAGTATATAATATACATATATGTATATATCTACAACCAGGAATATTTTGTAATCTAACATAGAAATGTAATACTTGATCATGGGACAAACCCTTTAAAGGCTGTTTATTACCAATTTCATGTCCCAAATATTGTCTTGTCAATATTAACTAATTGTATGCTTCCATATAATTAGTAGGATTCCTAGCACATAATATTTCCGTAGATAGCCCTGAATGATGGAATTAACTTGCTTATCAAAATAATTTGTCTAAAAGTGCCACCTGCTGGTACAGAGGGCAGCGTGCACATTAAACGTCATCATATGAGTATTTATTATTTAGGGTTGACACATAAATGCTTAAAACTGTAATTTGCAACAGAATGCATCACTGCTATGACTAGAATAGTGTATGTGTATATGTAACATAGTACAAGGGGTCTAACATACTGTTCTGAATAAAGTAGAATTTCCTAGGAGAATTCCTTTTAGTTTAATAAACATGAATTTTAATGTGAATAAATAAAGTTAGCATCAATATTGGGACACTATAGGCAATACTTGGAGTTCCATCATACTGTTTCTCCAGGAAATGTATGTAAGCATATGTATTTCATTATATGGTATAACACAGGGGAATTCTACAGATGATCTGAAATCACTTTATATTGGTCGTGCCTCTGCAATTAGCAGTAAACAAGCCTCGGAAAAATATATGGTTCAGGATGTTGGCACTTTGTGACAATAGCTTGAAGTGAGTAAGATAATTACCGGAAGACGTATAAATACCGACCAGAAAAATGACTAAGATCGCAGCAAAAATGATATATATCATTATATCCTTATTGTCCTATTGCAACATGCAATTGTCTAACACTTTAGAAGTTGCCTATGTCTAAATAATGATACATAGAAACTTTTTGACGGGAGTGTTTGCATTGTTACATTACCTAGAGGTCCGTGTTTGCATAAAGTATTGACGTTTATCTTACCCCCTCATAGCTGAGAGATACTAAATTATCTAAACTTTGGGAGGGGACGTTTTCCAAAACTGTGAAAGAAGAACTCCAATGAAAATGTTTATTGCTTCACATTCTGAGTCTCATAGACTTACATAGAGAAACTGGCTCCCGGTCCACACATAAGACGCTGTGTGAATCGGCGAGTCAGTTTACAGATGGAGGCTAAGTATTGAAAGCCAGACGCTCGGTGAGGAAATAAATATCTTTTACACGTATAAGATGCCCATTACACGGGCATCTTTATGAAAGAGTATTCTATCTATCTATCTATCTATCTATCTATCTATCTATCTATCTATCTATCTATCTATCTATCTATCTATCTATCTATCTATCTATCTATCTCTCTCTATCTATCTATCTATCTATCTATCTATCTATCTGTCTGTCTGTCTGTCTGTCTGTCTGTCTGTCTGTCTGTCTGTCTGTCTGTCTGTCTGTCTGTCTGTCTGTCTATCTATCTATCTATCTATCTATCTATCTATCTATCTATCTATCTATCTATCTATCTATCTATCTATCTATCTACCTACCTTTTACTATGTGCAAATGTGGAATAAATGTGATTTTACTTTGCAAGCCTTTTTGGTCTTTTTATGTTTGTGAAGCTGTCACGTCCCCTCCGTAAGCAATCAGACAGATGGACGTGGCATCTTACAGTATGCAGTACTAGTGACCGGCCTCTACTGCATCTCCATTATGGATGGATGGGAAATATAATTTATTTTGAGAGGAAAAGCTTTTAAATGACTTTGGTTGATTAAGGTATAAGGCTGGTATATAATTTTTAGCAAAAAAAAAAAAGTAATTATACGTAGAAACTATAATCCATTACATAATGCTAAAAAATGTAAAATTATAATGAGTCAGACAATAGTCTCTTGCACTATCATGGGACTGCTCTAATTGCCTCCCTTCCGTAGTAATGCTGATCACACTTTCCTGCCTACGAGCTTGTCACACACAGTTATTTTGGGGGAGATGTCTCCAAACTGGTGCAAAGAAAAAGCTGAGTTTTTGCCCATGTTGACCAATCAGGTTGCTGCTTTAAGTTTCCAAAGGGCCTCTGAAAAATTAGAGGTACAATCTGAATGGTTGGTATAGGAAATGACTCCACTTTTCCTTTGCACCAGTTTTGATACGTCTCCCCCATTGAGCTTTCTACCCCGATATGCTCTGACCTTAAACATTTGACATTGCATTGCCAGGGCTTAATAATATAAATCAGTACAGGTAACTGTAATAGTACATGAAGGGAAACATTGAGAAGGAAGATGTTGTAGATCAGATGTTAGGAGTTGTGTTCGAGTACTTGCTATAATGGAAACATAGCTTTGTGTTTTTTTATGTAGCTGTTGATTCATTTTGAACACTATTCTTTTTTTAAAAAGAGAAAACATTACATGCACCAGTATATATTTTAGCGATAACACAAGTGAATGTCTTCAATTTATGTCAAATATATGTACATTCAAAATAAGCTTTTAAAGGACAAGGTGTTAGCTTTAATGTCATATTAGTAACCAGACCTAATGATAGAATATAGTAATGAGTTCCCAGGCTGAGGTTAGTTTATCACAGGGATATGGCTACAAGTAGAATAGTATATATCTGTAATACAGATACATATGATAAAGGAGTCATCTCATTTAGACAATTTATTTTCATATTGTAAATTCTCCTCCAGAATCTCACTATGAGAGTACTCCATGCAGGAAGCCCTTGCCATCGGGCAATGTACCTACTATAATACATGGGTATCCACGCCATCAGCTATTTACAATGTACAACTTTCTAGTCCTCCGGTACTGAGAACTGCACCTAATAGAAGGTTCTTTAGACTCAATATATAGTCATAATAATGTAGTCTATTGATAATAAACGAGGGACATCAGGGGTATTATAAAACTAGCGTAAAAATACCCATAGATAGAAATTAGGTTTTTGCTATCTTTTTCCAGCATGACTAAGAAATACAAGAGCTCTAATATTATTGGCTTATATTTCTACATTTGCACTAGTTTTTAGGAATCACCTCTATACAGTAGGTGACCCAGTGTGGCACTAGTTGCTTTCCTATCATATTGTATTTAGCCTCCACTGTATATAAGTAAATGGCCCAGTTAAGGGTATGAAAAAGAGCACTGTATTATAGTAATAAGTATATTACCATCTAAAAGACTTGGTGTAAATTGAGAGAGGCATGCATACCAGTATAACCACCATGATAAGTATGATAAATAGAAGATACTGCTAATATATATATTTCTATATATAGAATGCATTCGGAAAGTCTTCAGACCCTTTCATTTTTTTCACATTTTGTTATGTTGAGGCCCTGTGCTAAAATAAATAAAAATTCAGGTTTTCCCCCATCATTCTGCACTTAATACCTCATAATGACAAAGTGAAAACAGAATTTTAGAAATTTTGGTAAATTTATTAAAAATGAAAAACACAAATTTCGCATGGACATAAGTAGTCAGACGCTTTGCTATGACACTTGAAATTTAGCTCTATGGGGTCTCCCATTTCTCCAGATCATCTTTGAAATGTTTCTACACCTTGATTGGAGTCCACCTGTGGTAAATTCATTTGATTGGACATGATTTAGAAAGACACACCCCTGTCCATATAAGGTCTCACAGCTGACAATGCACATCAGAGCAAAAACCAAGCCATGAGGAGGAAAGGACTGTTTGTAGAGCTCAGAGACAGGATTGAGTGGAGGTACAGATCTGCAGAAGGGTACTATAACATTTCTGTTGCACTGACAGTTCCCTAGAGCACAGTGGCCTCCATAATTCTTAAATGGAAGAAATTTGGAGCAATCAGGATTCTTTCTACAGCTGGCCGCCCCAGCAAACTGTAATCCGGGGAGAAGGGCCTTGGTAAGAGAGGTGACCAAGAACTCAATGGTCACTCTGGCTGAGCTCCAAAGATAATGTGTGCAGATGGTAAAAACTTCCAGAAGGTCAACCATCACTGCAGCACTCCACCAATCTGGGCTTTATGGCAGAGTGGCCAGAAAGAAGCCTCTCCTCAGTTAGAGACACATGAAAGCCCGCCTGGAGTTTGCAATAAAGCACCTAAAGGACTCTCAGACTGTGGGAAAAAAGATTCTGTGGTCTGATGAAACCAAGATTGAACTTTTTGGCCTCAATTCTAAGCGTCATGTCTGGAGGAAACCAGGTACTGTTCATCACCTGTCCAATACCATCCCTACAGTGAAGCACGGTGGTGGCAGCGTCATGCTGTAGGGGTGTTTTTCAGCGGCTGGGACAGGGACACTGATCAGGGTTGAGGGAAAGATGAATGGAGCAAAGTACAGAGATATTCTTAATGAAACCCTGATCCAGAGTGCTCTGGACCTCAGACTGGGCCGAAGGTTCACATTCCAACAAGACAATGACCCTAAGCACACAGCCAATACAATACAGGAGTGGCTTAGGGACAACCCTGTGAATGTCCTTGAGTGGCCCAGCCAGATCCCTGACTTGAACCAATCGAACATCTCTGGAGAGACCTGTAAATGGCTGTCCACCGACAGTGCCCATCCAACCTGACAGAGCTTGAGAGGATCTGCAGAGAAGAATGGCAGAAGAACGCCAAATCCAGGTGTGTAAACCTTGTGGGATCATACCCAAGAAGACTGGAGGATGTTATCACTGCCAAAGTTGCTTCAACTAAGTACTGAGTAAAGGGTCTGAATACTTATGTCAATGCAAGATTTTCGTTTTTCCTTTTTAATAAATTAGCAAAAATTACTTTATTATAGTTTTACTTTGTCATTATGGGGTATTTAGTGCAGAATGATGGGAAAACTTGATATTTTTTTTTATTTTAGCACAAGGTCTCATATAACAAATTGTGAAAAAATTGAAAGGGTCTGAAGACTTTCCGAATGCATTTTATATATAAATATAACCAGTGTAGCGTGGACCATAGCTTACCCCAACTGAGGCATGTTGTGCAGATGATGTTGCTGCCAGCCAGTGACTGAGCCAAGGTGGAGGGCACTGGTATTAAAGCCAGAAAGAGATGACAAGTCTGCACTACTTAATGAGTATTCTGCAATAAAAAAACAAAACAAAAATGAATAACGTTTCAGAACTATATTGTGGCATTATGAAAATGTATAAAATAAAACTGTTGTCATAATCTGAATATTATTTATTAAATACATAATTTTGGTAACTGGTATAATAATGTCATTTGGATGCAATATAGATGGTGCCCAACTGACATTAGAAAGGGTCGGACAAGAACATGTTTTAAAGAAGACTTTGCATTAGCGATGTCCCACTATTGTTTATTTTAATTTTAGGTATTAAACATAACCCCCGTACATATGCTCCCTTAGGGAATGTAGACATCATACAGTGGGTTCCAAAATCAGGACCCCTCTCTATAAGCCAGAACGTCACGCTGCTTTGATGGATCAGGACTATCTATGCATGTAGTTCAACATTTGTCCTGTAGTGGGCGCTACAGGAGAAATGTAGGGCCAGATATGGCTTTACCCAGTGGTGAAAAGCCGGTGGTTGGGCTATGTTCACATCGGAGGCTCTGTCGCAGACTCCATCATTTGACAGGAAAAATAGCACTGCATGCAGCGCTATTTTTTCTGTCCAAGCGACGAACACCTCGGCAGAATCTGGCGAACCCCTCTGTAACTCAATGGGGGTCCATCGCTCCCCTCTGGTATCCGTTGTGCGACAGATCCAGCAGCGGATTTTATAAAATGACTTGTCTTCGTGAGACGTCCCTTTAAACTTGATATTCGAATAAAAAAAATGGCATTATGTTAATAGCTTTGACTGCGTTGTTATTTTCCCTATATGTAATTAAGATCTGGCGTCGCTTACCAGTGCCATATGATGTTGAAATGGCTGATGGGTATCCTCCCATTCCCTGTCCAGGTAAAGTCGGAGTTCCTACAGGAACTACTGGAGTAGCTAGTGACTGAGCAGATTGTGAGTTATTTATTCTTTGATTCTATTGAGGAAAAAAACACAAGAAAAGGAAAAAAGAACATCAAAATGATTTGGAGATTTGTAAAGTGCATTAGATTTCTGTAGAGAAGAAAACACTTCAACATGATACAAATTAATCATTTAGCATGTGACTCCCATGAACTCTCCCAACCCTATCATTTACAATCTTTCCAGAGACCCCGTGTCGCCATGGTAACCAATTACATCAGCTTCTCCTAGGCAATTGAACTTGCCACAAGTAAAGATTGCTTTATTGTGGGCTGAAAATAGACCATGTGGAAAATTGCTGAAATATGCATACTGTACTATCATTGTTTCTTTATCATTCAAATGCAGAAATGTCATTAAAATTACCGGCAGCTAGGCTTATTCTCCTAAGAATTGCTGTTTGCAGCAGTTAATATAACGGCCAGCAGATGGCAGTAAATCCCCTATGTTTACCAATAGACAATTTCATATGATGATTTATACAGAAGTGTCCATTTAAATCCCAATATTAAATGTCCACAGGTCAAAGGAGGGTGCCGCCGTGATATGATTTGGGACATATATTTTTTTTCCATTTTATAATGATGGAGTCAAATGTGTTACATGCAAAAGTTTTTTGTTTTTCTTGTACCATACGATTTTACAGCACAAATGAGCACATTAGAATCTTCTAAAAAGCTTTAGCAACTTACCAAAAGCAGATCGACATCCTCAGACTGAGAGCGAGGGAAAGGAGTATTAATGAACAATTAGTAGTAGTCCATTATTAATAAAGATAAAATGAATGATACAATCTAACACTTCATGCAGCCGTAAAACTCTCTGCAGTAATCTGCCACAATGCTTGGATTCATTGGAGCTAGTTTTTTGGTATCCCCTCGCCTCCTCTAGACTACATCTGCATTTCAAAGTGTGAAACACTGGGGTCATTTATTTTATCCCAAGAGTGATCTCATGCTTCAAGGGACAATAAATAAATCAAGTGATGACATCTTTTTTTTATATATCAACAATGGAATAATTGCTTTTGGAAGCATATCTATTTTTTAATTGATAGCACATTATATTAATAATAAGTATCTAACAACATATATTATCTATCTATCTATCTATCTATCTATCTATCTATCTATCTATCTATCTATCTATCTATCTATCTATCTACAATCTATCTATCTATCTATCTATCTATCTATCTATCTATCTATCTATCTATCTATCTATCTATCTATCTATCTATCTATCTATCTATCCCTCTCTCTCTCTCTCTCTCTCTCTCTCTCTCTCTCTATCTATCTATCTATCTATCTATCTATCTATCTATCTATCTATCTATCTATCTATCTATCTATCTATCTATCTATCCCTCTCTCTCTCTCTCTCTCTCTCTCTCTCTCTCTATCTATCCCTCTCTCTCTCTCTCTCTCTCTCTATCTATCTATCTATCTATCTATCTATCTATCTATCCATCCATCCATCCATCCATCCATCCACACGTGTCATCTATCACTGACACGTATATATACACAAAGGTCTATATGTATAATACCTGACTCATTACTCAAAAAATGAGCAATGGCAAAGGAAATAAATAGGTCATGTCAATGTACTGGCACATCTCTAATTCTTTGCTCTGAATGTACTTTCCTGGATAGTTCGATCATGTACATGGTAAGTAGAAGTTGTTGGGTAGGTCTAATTATTTTGACCAGAAGATTGATATATTAACAATGATGAATACTGGTAATTGCCAATCCTACTTATGTATAAAAAGACTTTCACTTTAAAAATGGATATTTCCAATGCCTATACTGACATGTGCCAGGTCAATTATTATATTCTTTATAGTTTAATGTGTAGAAGAAATAATACATCCCATTCTAGTTACTACCTTTGTATATAGAGAATGAAGGCCTCCAGCTCAAATGTAGGGCGCAAGACCTCTAGTTTGACATGGCTCAGTGTCTCACATGTACAGCAGGGGTTTGATTGAATACATGGCATACAGTATGGCCTAATCTGGACAAATTCTATTTATTTATAGATAAACACTTATTAACTAGAAAAGTTGCTGAAATCCAAAGAGGTCCCATAACAAGACATACCAAAATATGAATACATATATGTTCTCAAGCTAAAACCCAAAAGTATAATAATGTATTACCACAGAGGGCATTGTATGCTTGTTGCCAGGTTGAATTAGAACTCGGAGGTCGGGTTTGCGATTGTTCATCCCAAGGTTCATTGGCGGTGGAGATTTTGTTTGCATATTTTTATTTAAGTTACCAGGTGAGACCAGCAGACCTGGTGAGTTACGATGATGATTGCCATACCCATTACCTGTTTGACAAGATTACAGGGAAAAAAAAACAATGTTAAGTATAATGCATATTACTACTAACTACAATGTATATGTGTAATAAATAGAGATTAGTGCAGAATACAGTCAATGGCTTAAACATATTCTTTAGTGCGGTAAAAAGAGTCACGTGACTATAGCTGACCCTCACTTACACCATTGTAGACTAAGATTATTGCAAAATTAGGGGTTATATATATATATATATATATATATATATATACATATACATATATATATATATATATATATCCAATGGAAAAGTATCCAGTCCAGAATTATTTGTTCAGGGACACAAGTTTTGGCATTTTAGATGTTTACCAAAACATATTGAATATACAGTTATATAATAAATATGGGCTTAAAGTGCAGACTCTCAGCTTTAATTTGGGGGTATTCACATCCTAACTTGAGGAAGGGTTTAGGAATTACAGCTCTTTAATATGTAGCTGCCTCTTTTTCAAGGGACCAAAGGTAATTGGACAATTATCTCAAAAACTATTCAATGGGCTGCATGGGCTATTCCCTCGTTAATCCATAATCAATTAAGCAGGTAAAACGTCTGGAGTTTAGTCCAGGTGTGGCATTTGCATTTGGAAGCTGTTGCTGTGAACCCACAACATGAGGTCAAAGGAGCTCTCAATGCAAGTGAAACAGACCATCGTTAGGCTGAAAAAAATAAAGAAATCCATCAGAGAGATAGCACAAATGTTAGAAGTGGCCAAATCAACAGTTTGGTACATTCTTGAAAAAAAAGAGCGCACTGGTGATCTCATGAACTCCAAAAGGCCTGGACGTCCACGGAAGACAACAGTGGTGGATGATCACAGAATCCTTTCCATGGTGAAGAAAAACCCCTTCACAACATCTACCCAAGTGAAGAACACTCTCCTGGAAGTAGGTGTATCAGTATCTAAGTCTACCATAAAGAGAAGACTTCATGAGAGCAAATTCAGATGGCTCACCACAAGGTGCAAACCATTAACCAGCCTCAAAAATAGAAAGGCCAGATTAGACTTTGCCAAACAACATGTAAAGAAGCCAGCCCAGTTCTGGAACAGCATTCTTTGGACAGATGAAACTAAGATCAACCTGTACCAGAATGATGGGAGGAAGAAAATATGGAGAAGGCTTGGAACGACTCATGATCCAAAGCACACCACATCCTCTGTAAAACATGGTGGAGGGAGTGTGATGGCATGGGCATGCATGGCTGCCAAAGGCACTGGATCACTAGTGTTTATTGATGATGTGACTGAAGACAGAAGCAGCCGGATGAATTCTGAAGTGATCAGGGATATACTGTCTTCTCAGATTCAACCAAATGCAGCAGGGGTGATTGGACGTCGCTTCACAGTACAGATGGGCAATGGCCCAAAACATACTGCGAAAGCAACCCAGGAGTTTTTTAAGGCAAAGAAGTGGAATATTCTGCAATGGCCAAGTCAGTCACCAGATCTCAACCCGATCGAGCTGCATTTCACTTGCTTAAGACAAAACTTAAGGGATAAAGACCCACAAACAAGCAACAACTGAAGACAGGTGCAGTAAAGGCCTGGCAAAGCATCACAAAGGAGGAAACCCAGCGTTTGGTGATGTCCATGGGTTCCAGACTTCAGGCAGTCATTGTCTGCAAAGGATTCTCTACAAAGTATTAAAAAAACCACATTGTATTTATGGTAATGTTAATTTGTCCAATTACTTTTGAGCCCCTGAAGTGAGGAGGCTGTGTAGAAAAATGGTAGCAATTCCTAAACATTTCACAGGATATTTTTGTTCAACCTCTTGAATTAAACCTAAAAGTTTACACTTCAATTGCATCTCAGTTATTTCATTTCAAATCCAATGTGGTGGCAGCAGAGCCCAAATCATGAAGATTGTGTCACTGTTCAAATAATTCTGGACCTAACTGTGTGTGTGTGTGTGTGTATATATATATATATATATATATATATTTTTTTTTTTTTTTCAATATACAAATAGTATATATATATATATATATATATATATATATATATATATATATATATTTATTTTGGGGAATCAAAAAAGGCATAATGGGGGTCACACATATATGCCCTTTTTTCTTTTTTTTACACAGCTGTATTTGTATTTTCTCCAAAGATTTTACTTAAAGGATGAATACCACAGTGCCCCCCATAATGTTCTTTATGGCTGGGCAGATCATTATTATGGGGAAGTCAGCTGCACCACTTGAATGTACTATACAAAATGTACATGAGGGACCCCTGAACTACCAGTTGGACATCACTGGTCTTAAGTGTATAGAGATGCTATATATACAATAAAGCAGGGTATTATTGACAAATACTATGCCCCCCCCCATATAGCACTGTATTTCATTGTAGGAAGGTGGTTCTGTGCTTACCAGTTAGCTTGAAAATCATACAGATACATAAAACTCTACACTAGAATACAACGTGATATAAAATGCAGAAAATAGCCAATTTAACTTAGTAAAAATTATTCCTGACTACATAAATAAATGAACACTTTGTTCCCCACTAAATGCAATAGTTTTTTTTTGTTTTTTTTGCTTTTGGCTTTGGGCAGAAAATAGATGGAATGTTTTCTGTGCAGATAAAAAGAACAGAGGTGCTAAAATATTTTCATGTGCCTCATTATTTCAAGACATTTTTATTTCTACGAACCTCCTAATTTCTAGAACAAACCTTCTCCCGTCTCTTCTTTCTTATAACCCTACAGTGCTAAATCAACACTTGATGAGAGATTGCTTCCTATTAGTTACCAGCTCCGCATCTCTTTGATATGTCGACTTATTGAAACATATGTCTTGTTAATTGCATTTGCATGCTTGTGTTTGCTTTTACTTATTTTGTGCCAGGATGTCAAAGATTTTACTGTTTCAGGCAATCACGGTTTTTGGAAAGCAAGAAAATGACTTTGTAAGGACATATTTTGTCTACAGGGGGTTTGTATGTGTAATGGTCATTTTCTATCCTTCAGAAATGACTACCAGTTGTGTGGAATTAGTTTCTGCCAATGACAATATCCACATTTTGTATCTGTTCTTTTTGGTCAGGAAGGGCACTGTAAATGCTTGCCAGTTTTTGTTTCAAGTTAAGCTTTGGAGACCTATATTTAAGCATTATGGTTTCCAGCCCCCAAATGAATATCATTTAAAGATTGTGTGACATGAAGAACGTCAAATTTTTTGTTCTGTCTATTGACACGGGAGCCCATCCTTTGAAAATCAGGCATAAGTACAAGCATGTGGTTACATGAAGAAAGTGGTCTTTAAGTCTCCTCCTCGGAGCAGCGTACAAGAGTGCGGTGTGCTATGGAACATGGATACTTGCTGTTAACTGTCTGAGACAGAGAGGAAACTTTGTTGGAGCTCTTTGAGCATGGCATATCAGAAAAGGGTGCCTACATCAACCGTTTATGGGGATGTTTGCCATCATTCGTGGTTATTTGATGGGCCTAGGTACAGCATTTGCACCAGAATCTTGGACCTTCTGGTGCCAACTCTGCAATGAGAAGCTGTACCAAACCAAATACTTAATTTTCAAAGGCTATGTGCACCTTTGAAATAATTTTTCAGTGTGTTGTGTGCAACCTTCTAAATATTTTTTATTAAGAATTATTTTTACTTTTTGAGATACAGCTGCTTTATATCCTGTATGCAGAGCAGCTGTATCGTGCGCTGAGACCTGAATCCGTCAGGTCAGCGGGATTGACGGGTTTAGTGTCAGCAGGTCTTGTTATGAACTTAGATGTGATCGGTAGCAGCTCGATCCTGTGTTTCTCTGCTGACACTGAACCTGTCAGTGCTGCTGACCTGACGGATTCAGGTCTCAGTGCCACATACAGCTTCTCTGTATACAGCATACGAAGCAGATTTATCTCAAAAAGTAAAAATTATTTTTAATAAAAAGTTTTTAGAAAGTTGCTGATAAGACATGTTTATTAAAAAACAAAACCTATTTCAAAGGTGTACATAGCCTTTAAGGTGTATACAGACCCTGTGTGTGTGGTGAAGAATAACGTTGGCAGTTAGGTAGTAATACCATGTACAGTACATTTGTTGTACTAAGGCTGAGACGTTTAGACTGACATCTCTTTCCCCTGTAATCTCATTTGTGTACGGTTAAAATTAAAGGTCTGTATACTTCTCTACATTCTTATTGGAAATGTAGAATTATAGAATATATATTATATATAACATGTTAACTTGAAAAACCTTCCATTTCAATGTTAAAATATTCTGACTTGGATTATAAAAATGTCTTGCATGTTTTTGGCTTTTGATATTCTGTATTGCATCATCCTAAGAATTTCCTTTGCTCTTTATGACCGTTGAAGTTATAATGACAACCAAAAGAATGTTGTCAATGAAAAAAAAAAAATTATGGTTGGAACTCACTGTCAGGTAGTAAAAGCTGTATATTGTGACCAGAAACACAGGGTTAAAAAAGAATACTTCATTTGAATTTGAAAGAAAGATACAAAAAAACGGAAACACGAAGAAAAAAACCCCTAAAATGTATGGTTTAAACCTGCTCTAAACCTATACTTTACAATTACATTCCGTCTGGAAAATGATCAAATTAAATGGGGCTCTATGTGCTGTGTCACATTCCACTACCCACTTGAAAGTGCAAAAATTATATGGCATAAATGAATGGATTTCCTGACTATACAGTATGCGAAAATGGAAAACAGATGGATTGCAGAGTGAGTGCATTATACTTTTGGCTTCATTTTGAATGAAATTCATAGTTATGTGCTCAAGAGAAACATTATGAGCATACATTTAGTAGACCAAGACCAAAATTACAGCAATATTAAACATTTTCAGTAACACAATGTAGCCTGTGATTGTGTTATATTACAAAAAGGCTGAAAAGACTATGAAATTATTAGCCCTTTCACACATATCACGTGCATTTTATTATTACAGTGGCTCTAATGGCCTCCACTCAATTACAACATTTTCTTTAAACTGACTACCTATTTACGCGACTGTTAAAACAGAAATTATACATAAGTGTCTTAGTTTTCTGTTTAAGTTCTATAAACCACCCTAGGAATAGCTGTATCTAAGGTAATCTCCTCTTCCTGTAAATTACAGGATGTTTTTGTACTGCTAAACGACTTTGTTGTATCCACTACTGTGCACATCGGGCTTTAAAGTGAATGTCCTCTTTTTAAAAATATTGTTTTTAGGTTTAAAATTCTATGCTGATTAATTTCATAATTTATCTTTACAGCGGTTGGAGCTCAGTTTTTCTAATACAGAGCTCCAAATCCCCTGCATAGATGTAAAAGATAACTTTCTGGCTGCCTGAAACCACCACTAGAGGGAGCTTAAGAACTTACCACATATTGTTATAAACCAATAATAAATCAGTTTGTTGTAAGCTCCTTAGCTCCCTCTAGTGGCAGCCAGCATGTTGTCTTTGAAACCTACATCTATGCAAGGGATTTTGATCTTTTTAGTGGAAAACTGAGATATGACGACTGTAAAAAAGTATTAATAATTTAATCAATGCAGAAGTTTGTAACTTTTTAGATGAAAAACGAAACAACAAAATTATATTCAAGAGTGGACACTCACTGTAAAGTGTACTACTTCAGTATAAACTTTTAAGCACTTCTCTGTACATAAGAACTGTAAAAAAAACAACAAGTATTCTCAATTTAAACGCATTTGCTGCCAAATATAAGGACTTGTGTCTGCCCAACCCCCGAAGAAAAAATAAAATAAAATATCGCAGCCAGTCTTTAGTTGTCATTGACAAACTGCTGGAATAAAGCAACCTGTAGATCTTTGATCAAAGGGGGACTGGGGGAGGTTGTTGTCAGGCATGACAGAAGAATTAAAATTCAGCACCATTAAAGTTAGATCATATTGATACATTAAATGGAGAATTTTTAGAAATGATCATGTATTAGAACAACAAAATAAAAAATTACTAAAATGAACACCCCTTGGGGATTGGTTACATGTTAGTGAGTACCTATATAAAGTCTGAGCTAGCAGGTTTCATACATACAAATATAGTATGGATTTATTCTTTCAAATGACAAAAATCAGGATTATTCCGTGAAAGCCAGGGCACATTGACATCCTAAATATTCAGAAGTGACTCAGGTTGATTACGTTAAATATGCCAGTAAAGTTAATTTAAAATAGTTGTCCTTGGCGTTTATCCTCTTTGTTAAAAGATAAACATAAAAGAAAAAAAAAAGATTTTTCCTCTTAACAAAATATAAATTGTCCTTGAATGTTAAAAAACAATATTAAATAAACAAACTCAAAATAAAGTGGAAGGAAAGAAAAACACAACAACAATGATGTTTAGATGAATGGCCACACGCGGAGATGCACGTAATATACATTTGATTTTACAATGCGCTAAAAAGACTGAACTTCATCAAAGCCTCCTGACTTGATTTGGGCAGAGTTTGGCATAATTTCTATCATGAAATGGGCTGGGAGCTATTTATAAACTCTTCTTAACAAATATCAAACGTGTCTCGTGATTCGTTCCTAAAAAAGCATGTCTACCTAGGAATAAGTGCCCACGTATGACCTAGCTGTCAATTGATGATGAACTCTTCATTGTAAAATCAGTCTAAATGTAGACAATGAATACATATGACTTTCGGGTTGCTGGGTTGTCAACCCAACCAAAAGTCTATGAAAAATTAGGTCATTAAAGGTCTCTCCCTGTTTGCCCTATAGTGTTATTTACATGGACACCACATAGAACCCCCAATGATCTAATTCTTTATTACATTTCTGTGCAAAATTGTTTGGGTTGACAATTCTACATAGTTGCCCCTTATTTTCTTATGTGTGTACATGTAATACAAAATAAACAAATAATATGTATTGAAGGTTGAAATTTGGCCATGGGATTTGTTGGACGAATCAGGCAAGTACATATGGGACGAAAATAGAGAATACCAATGTATTCAAAGAGAAGTAAGTAGGATACCAGGCGACACATTGTTATCAGACAATCCTAAGCAACAATATTTGCATAGAAATATAATATAATATATTTTATAGAAATATAATGTTACTTTACAAAATATAGATTTGATAGAGTAGTGATAGGATGGACCCTCCCTATGATCATGTTTCAATGTTTCTGTGTTCTGCTGGACATTTTTGTATACCTTTTTGGTGGAGACAATAATTACTATGTAGACAACCAATTAGGGTGAGTTTTGTTCAAGCAAAGTAAGCATGATAATATGGCCAAAAAATATCCTCATTTGATAAAACAATGAATTGTCTTTCTTTCTGAACTCCTGGACTGGATGCAAAATGTTCAAATAATTTACCAAAAATATAAATAGAAATAATACTATTAGAATGATATTTAAGGCTGGAGGGAATTATAAAATCCCTATTGTTATCCTGTAATGTGGCTGTTTATGGATCAATTCCAAATCATAGCACTATATGGCCAGGTTCACACACGCAGTTTAGATTCAGCCTTTTTATGCAGTTATTAGCTGAGATTTTTTAGGCAAAGCCAGAAGTGGATCTAAAGGGAAAGAAAGGTATAAAGAAAAAAAAGACGGATGCATCTTCTTTCTTTTCTGTATTGTCCCGTTTTTGTCAAAAGACAAACTGAGCTAAAAGCTGCATCAAAACTGCCTGTGTGATCCTGGCCTAATATATCTATCTATCTATCTATCTATCTATCTATCTATCTATCTATCTATCTATCTATCTATCTATCTATCTATCTATCTATCTATCTATATCTATATATATATCTATATATATATCTATATATCGTTTTATATATATATATATATATATATATATATATATATATATATATATATATATATATATTCTGGTTGGCTCACCAATAATGCACATTTAAATATGGATATATAATTTCATTGCTATATGATTCATGACATATAAACTGAAGGTGTGGCTATTGTGTCTGAAGAGGAAAATGAGTTCTTACATCTGATGTGGCTTAATTCTACAGTAAGCTTCTAATTTACTATGACAGTAAAACTGTAAAAAATTCTTTGAATTGCTATGAATAAAAATGAGATCCACTGTTGTTGATTGCACAGCCCTTGAAGTGCATCACTTAAAGTGTTCATGAATTTCATGTGATACAAAAGATCTTTAAAATACAGACTGCCTTTTCTTTGGGGGAAACCAGAGACATCAGAATTTAAATAAAAACTAACTGAACTTAGTTGAATTATTATCACATGTCATGGAGCTGCATTTCTAAATACTCTTAACATACCAACATCTTCTTGCATAAGACCATAGTCATCAAAGACAGGCTCTTATGTCCTAATTTTCATTGTATGTATTCCAAGACACCATCGTTCCTGGTACAATCAAACTAGTTTACATGTAATTGTATTATGATTGCTTATCTCAGATCTGTTTCACTGGTAGAAAATCTGAATGCAAAGTCACCAACTATTGATTATAGGGTGGTGGTTAACAAGAAATAAGAAGGCCAAACTGACCTCCATAGAGGCAGCAACTTGTTTATTAAAAGGGGTGTCTCACCAGGACAATGCCCTTACACAAGTCCAATTGGATCATCTGGTCATCATGGAGGGGATGTATCTCTTGGGACTCCTTTATAAGCCAAAAGAGAGAGGCAAAAACAAAGAATGTCTCTGACAGACCTGGCCTTTCCATGTATTATATGGCTGCCCATTCATCTGAATGGCTAGCATGTAATACTACATTTGACGGGGAAACATATGGCAGTAACAAATGATCGGCTGGGAATTCTGAAGTCAGGCTGGCTTAAATTTATAAAGGGTTTGCCTTAAAAAGCAACCCCTGTAGTGGAATTAAGCGGCAATCATAGTTCCACCCTTCAACCATTTAAACAAGTTAATCACAATACTACTAGTAAAAGATCACAAAATTTAAAGTGTGACTTCTACTTGAAGTGCTTAACATGCAGAAACAAATTGCAAATATTTTTTTTTAACTTCTTTAACGTTGGGAACAAATTGCTGAAAATCTTTCTTACTGGGGATCCCCCTCTTCCTGAGGTCTGGTGGAGAAATGGTCTTGTGGAGTGGTCCCTGCAGATAAGGCAAAAGCCCCAGCATTAGCTAACAGATCACTTATGCTATGACTCTCACAGGTTGCCTCACTTGCCAGGAAGATATCTCTACCCCATCAAATCTGGCCTGGTCCCTGCAGGTCCTTGCAGGTCCGCCACATCTGCGTGCCATGACCACGCCTCCTTTAGCCTTGCTCTGAGCATAGCAATATTCTCCATCAGGTTGTCAAGGAACACCCCTCGTCCAAACCTAATCCTAAAAACTAGAGGGAAAGCACAAATCTCCTGTGAAATATTTTTTTTTTATTTCTTATTTATTTATGGCCAGAGACAGAATTTGTGCCATCCATGAGTAGGAAAACCAAAAATGAATGACTTGTATTGGGAGCTGCATTTTGAAGAATAGTGATTTCAATCTGATTGCATTGTGCTAGTCTGGAGTTATTCTTTTTAAGTATTAATATTATAATAACTATTTTTGGTGATTACAGTCCAGCAAACAGTAACTTTCCAGTAAATACACCATGCAGTGCTAAGCCACAAACACTGCAGGATACAGATATCCCAATTCACAGTGCACACTCTATAGAATACAGTTATGTGAGGGGAAACTAGACCGAAGAAGACGACTGTAACGTCTCATTTTCTGCCTCCTGCAATCATCTTTTTTTCTCGGCATACTCAGACTTTCTACTTGCACAGGATATATTTCCGAGCTATTAGAGAAGATTAATGACATTGGATTATTAATGTGAGATTACCTAAAGATGATAACGAGAATACAGTCCAGGTGATTAAATATTTCATGGCTAGAAGTAACTATTGCAAAGCTTTGAGAGCCAGGAGAGAAAATTAAAGCCGAAAAGCTTGAATGACTCCAGTCCAAATGCATCTTTATATTGAAAATAACAGATAAAATATACATCTTAAGTATCATTAAAATAACCAGCTGCAAAATATTAACCACAGGCACAAACTGTAGCAAAATACAATTAGTTTGCAGATGTGGGCAGAGTAAATGGTTCCATGGGGAAAGATCAGGCATTGTCACCAGATCTTTCCCACTTGCCCATATAAACAATAGCTGTCTATACTGTCATTTACCAGCATGGCTTTGTGTATAAAACCTCTTCACTGTCTCCAACTATATCACAACCTGCTGCTTTACTTTTCAACTTTGTCTTTATCTTCTATGTATGGCGATGATCTCCTGTTTTTATTATTTGCTTATGCTACTATTCTGCAAAGTGTTATTTTTTAATGATAAGACGCTTTGCTTGTGTCAAGTCATTTCAATGACTCCAATACGATCCTGCTCGGTAATGAAAGCTCGGTGCTTGTAAGCATGTGTAAACTTCCTACATAAATGATCAGAATAATGCTATCAGCTTGTTGTCAAATTGGAATGTGTTCAGTGAATTAGTTCACATTTACCAAGCAGCGGGATTCATGCCTGGGTTTTCTTTTTTATAAATGTCTTTTAGTACCATAGAATTCCTTTCCACTGATAGATCCAACATGTAACATAAGTTTAATCAAATATACATTTCTCTTCTGTGTAAACGAAATTAATACAGGACTCAATTCTGAATCCAGCATGATGCAGATTTGCAGATAGGCTTTTATACACAACAGTAGTGTCAAACTATCTGGTATTGCTTCATGGTCTAGAGTTTGCAGGTTCTAAGTGCACACATCACATGTAAGAGATTCCTAGAAGAATTTGTAACATACAGTCACCTTTAAAATTCGGGACCTTTCTCACATTGGATACCAGAATTCTCTGCTTGCCATCACAGTGCAATGACATGTTGCCCCTCTCTAGGTGACCATGACTATAGGAATCAGCAGAGGACCCGTGACTGGTGGGGTGGGAATGGAGGCGACATTTATACACCTTTAGAAATATATATATATATATTTTTTTTTATAATATATATATAAACATGTCTATCAGTATGATTGGTGCAAATTCCTAAATACTTGTTATTAGAAATTATTTGAACTTTTTGAGATACAGCTGCTTTTGTATCCTGTGTACAGAGCAGCTGTATCATGTGCTGAGACCTGAATCCGTCAGATCAGCGGGACTGACGGATTCAGTGATGGTGGGTTCTGCGTGTCACTGACACGCAGGATCCACCAGTTATCGATCATATCTAAGTTATGAACTTAGATGTGATTGGTAGCAGCTCGATCCTGCGTGTCAGAGACACGCAGGACCCACCATCACTGAATCCATCAGTACCGCTGACCTGACGCATTCAGGTCTCAGTGATCGATACAGCTGCTCTGTTTACAGGATACAAAGCAGCTGTATCTCAAAAAGCAAAAATTATTTTTCATAAAATGTATTTAGAAAGTTGCACAAAACACACTGATAGATCATTTCAAAGGTGTACATAGCCTTTAAGTACATTACAATTTTTGAATTTCTTTACATTACATGCCAAAATTCACTTCAAATCCATGTTGTTGTGAGTTCACTTTTAATATGACTATATACTCTGGTCATATTTCTTAACTACCTTCTTGGCTTAGAATCTTCACCTTTTCTACAGTTGCCGCCTCATGCACAGGCAAGATTTTTTTTGCATATTATCTATTGAAGGTAATAAATTAAGAAAGCCTCATTAACCCCTTCCTGACCACCCCACGTAGATTAACGGGCTGCAGCACTGGTCATTGTGCCTGCAGCCCATTAATCTACGTGTGCTCCTAACAGAGCACACAGGCGGTCCCCGCAGCCCGGCATCTCCCAGTACAGACTGCTACTAGCAGCTCTAGTACTGGGGGAAAACATCGGGTTGGATCAAAGCGGTGATCCTAACCGATTAACCCCTTAAATGCGGAAGTTAATAGCGACCGCCGCATTTAAGTAGTTATAGCAACATCGGCACCCTGCTACGCAATTGCGGGGGCCGATTGTTGCGCGGGTGAGGTGATTGCTATGGCAATCGGAAGCCTAACAAAGGCTTCTGGTCTGACATCTATGGAAGGCGATTAGGTCCTGCCAGAGGCAGGACCTAATATGCCTCCAGTCAGTGTGAAACTGACAGGTATAATACCCTGCAATACATAAGTATTGCAGGGTATTATAACAACGATCCAACAATTGGATCTTCAAGTCCCTAGTGGGACTAAAAATAAAAAAGTTAAAAAAGTTACAAAAAATGTACAAAATTAAAATGACAAAATAATAAAATTTAAAAAATCACCCTTTTTCCCTTATAAAGTCCTTTATTATTAGAAAAAATAAATAAATAAACTATGCATAATTGGTATCGCCGCATCCATAACGGCCTCAGCTATAAAAATATAATGTAATTTATCCCGCACGATGACCGCCATAAAAAAAATTATACAAAAACGATACCGGAATCGCTATTTTTAGTCACTTCAGCTCCCAAAAAATTGCATAAATAGGGATCAAAAAGTCACATATACCCAAAAATTGCACCAATAAAAACTACAGTTTGTTCCACAACAAACAAGCCCTCACACAGCTCTCCTGATGGAAAAATAAAAAGTTGTGGCTCATAGAATATGGCGACACAAAAACAAAATAATTTTTTTAAAACCGTGATTTTATCGTGCAAACACCGTAAAACATAAAAAACCTATATACATATGGTATCGCCGTAATCGCATCGACCCACAGAATAAACTAAATATGTAAATATGTAATTTATAGCGCACGGTGAACGCCGTAAAAACACGTGACGGCCTAATTACACTAAATTCAGCAAAAAACCTATGGGATCAAAATGCTCACTATACCCCTAGACAAAATATTTTTAGGGCTGTAGTTTCCCAAATGGGGTCACTTCTGTGGGGTGTCCACTGTTTTGGTCCCTCAGGGGCTTTGCAAATGCAACATGACACCCGAAATCAATTGAGTAAACTTGAGCTCCAAAAGCCAAATAGCGCTCCTTCCCTTCTGAGCCCTGCCGTATGTCCAAACAGCCATTTATTGCCACATATGGGGTGTTGCCTTAATCAGAAGAAATTACTTTACAAATCTTGGGGTGCTTTTCCTTCTTTATTCCTTGTAAAAATTGATAATTTCTAAGTTTTATTGGAAAATGTTAGATTTTCATTTTTACGGACTCATTTCACTAAATTCAGCAAAAAACCTGTGGGGTTAAAATGCTCACTATACCCCTTGATGAATTCCTTGAGGGGTGTAGTTTGCCAAATGGTGTCTTTTTGGGCGTGTTTCCACTGTTTTGGCACTACAACACCTCTTCAAACCTGACATGGTGCCTAAAATATATTCTAATAAAAAGGAGGCCCCAAAATCCTCTAGGTGCTCCTCTGCTTCTTAGGCCGGTGTTTCAGTCAATTACCACACTAGGGCCACATGTAGGATATATTTTTAAAAACTGCAGAATCTGGGCAATAAATATTGAGTTGCGTTTCTCTGGTAAAACCTTTTGTGTTACAGGAAAAAAATGGATTCTAATGGATTTTCCAACAAAAAAAAAGACATTTGTAAATTTCCCCCCTACTTTGCTTTAATTCCTGTGAAACACCTAAAGGGTTAAGAAACTTTCTAAATGCTGTATTGAATACTTTGAGGGATTCAGTTTTTAAAATTGGGTTACTTATGGGGGTTTCTAATATATAAGGCCCTCAAAGCCACTTCAGAACTGAACTGGTAGCTATAAAAATAGGTTTTGGAAATTTTCTTGAAAATGTGAGAAATTGCTGCTAAAGTTCTAAGCCTTGTAACGTCCTAGAAAAATAAAAGGATGTTCAAAAAACACTGCAAACATAAAGTAGACATATGGGAAATATTAATTAGTAACTATTGTGTGTGGTATTGCTATCTGTCTTACAAATGCAAATTTTTGCAAATTTTCTCTAAAGTTTGGTGATTTTCACAAACAAATACTGAATTTATTGATCAAATTTTTCCACTAACATACAGTACAATATGTCACGAGAAAACAATCTCAGAATCGCTTGGATAGGTAAAAGCATTCCCAGGTTATTACCACATAAAGTGACACATGTCAGATTAAAAAAAATTGGCTGCGTCCAGAAGGCCAAGACAGGCTCAGTCCTGAAGGGGTTAAAAAAACTGTATGAACTTTCTTTGTGGTCAACTATAAAAGTGACTTCAAAAGACTATGGCTAGAACCATAAATTGCTGCTCCTCCCTTTAAAGGCCCACTTATAGACTAAATTACTCACTGCGTGCAGCAGAAACTCTGGAATGCATACAATATATTTTCACTGTTGGATGTCAGCATCCAGTTTGGCTATAGGCAATTATTGATTATAAATCTCGAAACTTTAAGAAATTTGAGTATAAAAAACACGGTGTAGCCAAAAAGAAACACTTAAATGTTTAAAAAATCTTATAATATAGTTATGTAGAGTCATGTAGATATTACTATAATATTTGACATAGGTTTAGAAATCCTACAATATTCTATTACAAGTTTGGTAACCATCGTCATCATCTTTACATCATGAAAAATTAATGGAACTTGTGGCTGTTTCCTTAAATGACTGAATAAATATCTGATTTATCAAATTTTGGAGTCATCTCTACATCCTCATTACCACATTAAATGTAAGCCACAAACACTATAGTATTCTGAGGATGACTACATTTTGGTAAAAGGTAGGGGGCCAGACTTGAACTCTGCAGATCAGATATTGATAGCCTATTTGAAAAAAATGAAGAATGACTACGGTGTCAAAGGGTTAATGGCCAGAAATAGTATTATTCCTCATATACATACATATGACAGCTTATTTTGAAAGGTTAGGTACCCTTTAAGTAACTCGAAATAGTTCTTGTCATTTGCATTGACTGTTCATATGTCAACACATGCACAAAGTTATGAATAATCCAATATCACAACCTGTGAGGCAAGCAAACCCTGGTTCAGATTGACATCTGAAAAATTACCAATCACCTCCTTTCTTCATGTAACCATCATTGATGGATAGTTTTCTTCATTCCTCTGCCTACACAGAAATCAATATTAACACTCCCATTTTGTAAGAACAGGCTAAGGGCATGGCCAGACGTGGCGGAATTTCTCTGGAATCAGCAGCGGACATTTTCTCCATTGGCTTCCACACCTTTTTAGTTAGGTTCGTGCACACGTGGCGAAAATTCCGCTGCGGACCATAGGCTGAGGTGCGGAATTTGGTGTCCGCAGCATACACTGGCTGTTGTGGACTTGTAGCGGACTTGTTGCAGACTTATTGCCGAATTTCTCCATTGACTTGAATGGAGATTCAAAATTCCGCAATGTTATGTGTGTTGCGTTGCAGATTGGTTTTACGAACAGGATATTTCTTCGTAGTAAAGAAATATTCGGCACACAAAGTGATGATTTTAGCAAATCTTTCGGTTTTATTTGATCAAAAATTGATGCCAGAGGTTTAGTGCGACGTTTCGGTCGTATATTAGACCTTCATCGGGCACTACAAAAGCAAAATATATTGCGAAACAGTAGATTAGCATCATGTGGATAGATAGATTTACAACATAAATCAAGGTAAGGAGAGAAATAAAAGGGGAGGGGGGAAGGCATAAAGCGAACATAAATGAAGACAGGTGTCTATGGCATGTGCGCAAACATTGCACATAGACATGGTACATAACGGATAAACAGTCATGATATTTCTTCATTCTGGCTGGACCTTTGTGTTTCGAGGTCTATAGCCAGACTGAGATTAAATGTTTTAAAAGACAGCAGGAACTACTCTTCACCTGAATATGCAACGGCTAATCTGCATCAATTTACTGCACATTTTAGGCAAAGGCGCAACGGAATCTGGAACGCAGATTATGTGTGGCATTGATGCGGACAGTGTCTGCAGAAATACGCCACGTCTGGCCATGCCCTTAGTGTCAGCTTGGCCATGGGCCCATATAATGGCCTTCGCAACACTGGACTAAAGCAGGCACCAACAGATATCCTACTTGGCAAAGGCTTAAAAATAGTATAAATGCTCAAGTATGGTATGCAGCTGAACTTTCCTTTCTATGGAAATATAAACAGACAAAAAAAAATGGACCTCATCCCCAAATTTAGCAAAGATCATGAACCTCCAGAATACATAGGATGATTATATTGCCACCAGCTTCAACCTATTAAACATAGACCATACAGAGCTCTCTGTTATTAAGGGAGACAGTGAACAAAGACAACATTGCCATCTCTCAGACTGTACTGAAGACATACACCACGCTTAAATAGATGTATTGTTCTGATAAGTTATTAGGGAGGCAGTTTCAACTTTATAATGAACTTGTCTGCTCATCGAGCCTTTTTATCGAGACCCTCTCCAGCACGGAGATCCTTGTCCCTGGTCTAGCTATATTAGATAATAAACAAAGACTCTTCTTCATGATCGGTCACAGCTTTGAGAACATCATTTATCTAAATATGACAAGAACATCATTGCGTTGGGGTCTAAATGTGACTATTTCCAAAAACTCATAGGCGTATGCTTTTATATATATATATATATATATATATATATATATATATATATATATATATATATATATATATATATATATATATATATATATATATATATATATATATATATATATATCTCATAATCATGATACATCATTATATTTTCCCAGACATACCAACAAGCTTTATCCCTTATCATCCTCTTAAAATGCTTTTTTTTCACTCCTGCCTCTGAAGCCACCAGATGGTGGTCAATAGGCTGGCATGAGTCTCCACATTTGATAGATAGATGTGACTATATTTCATCATTCTATCCTGAAATCCAATGACATATTCTGTTATGGAGGCATACCATGCCACCAGGGTTGCCAATCTCCTTCTTTCCTTTTTTTGGGGGAGAACTTAACGAAAATTGGACAAATGAGTCAGATACTAATATGAAGACGTGAGCAGCATTTACTGTGAACTGTAAAATGATGATAATTACAATCACAATAACCTGCACCTTTCAAAATCACAAATACGTACGTCTATTTTTTAAATTTTTATGAACACTGGACATAAGTCTGACTATCAGCCCTACTGCATGTCACTGCTATAGAATCTGGCAGGTGGGTAGTCTGGGTCTGAACTGTGTACCCAATTAAAGATTTAATTTCCTTCTAGCACTCTGAGGATCTGCAGCACTGCATGTACAGTGCCACTCTACACAGTCCCCACATTGTTGCTGATGTCAGGCAGCAGTGCTTTGTTTGATCTAAATCTTTAAAAGCAGGAGGGGTTTAGGTAATCAAATTCATATGTACGTCTACATACATACATACATACATACATACATACATACATACATATGTGTTGAGTTTAATCCTTTGCACTGTAATAGCCAAAAAAGTTACATGCAAGTTCATACATCTACGTATCTATGTGTGTGTGTATGCGTGCCTGCATATACTTATGTGATTTCTTATCTTAAATTAGGTGGAGTTAGAAATATTTGGCGACTCTCTAATTATTTTTCTCTGGAAAAGATCATTTAGGTTTCCAGGTTTAGTGAATTTGAGCAGGTTAGAAAATACTGAGATCTATGATTTACCTGCACTGGTGCCTGCACCGCTTGTGAGGTCCCCACCCATCAGACCACCTAAGAATTAAAAAAAATGGCATAGTCAGCATTGCTGCCTTTCACCACAGATACCACATCTTAACTCACTTCCATGAAACTTAAAAGTTCATTGAAGGAATGTGTACTATGAACTTTGTCTATTTTTGATAGCAAGAAAACAAAAAATAACCCTGAGGTTTTGTATATGTGTATATATATATATATATATATATATATATATATATATATATATATATATATATATATATATATATATATATATATATATATATATTCACACTACAAAATACAGTTTTGACAAGATTTACAGTTTTGACAAAACTTACAGCATGAATCCTCAAGATATAAAGGCTGGATGTATAGAAACAAAACCTCAGGGAATATATATTTATGTATCTATATATCTATATATATATGTGTATATACATATGGTGGATATAAAAAGTCTACACACCCCTGTTAAATTGGCAGGTATTTGTCATGTCAAAAAATCAGTCCAAGATTAATCATTTCAGAACTTTTTCCACCTTTAATGTGACCCATAATCTGTACAATTCCATTGAAAAACAAACTGAAATTATTTAGAGGGGAAAAATAAAAACAACAAAACTAAAATAATGTGGTTGCATAAGCGTGAACACCCTCTTATAATTGGGGATGTGGTTGTGTTCAGAATTAGCCAATCACACAGCTGCTATTATTTAAAGTGATTCTGAGTAACCCAATATAAAGTTCAGCTATTCTTTTAGGATTTTCCTGACATTTTCTTAGTTGCATGTGACAGCAAAAGACATGGTCCGTAAAGAGATTACCACACATCAAAGGGATCTGATTGTTGAAAGGCATCAGTCAGGAGAAGGGTACCAAAGAATTTCCAAGGCATTAGCTATACCATGGAACAAAGTGAAGACGGCCATCAAGAAGTGGATTACATTTGGCACAACAGTGACATTACCAAGAACTGGACGTCCTTCAAAACTTGATGAAAAGACAAGCCGAAAATTGGTCCGGGAGGCTACCAAGAGGCCTACAGTAACATTAAAGTAGCTGTAGGACTTTCTGGCAGGTACTGGTAGTGTAGTGAATGTGACAACAATCTCCCGTATTCTTCATATGTCTGAGCTGTGGTGTAGGGTGGCAGGATGAAAGCCTTTCCTAACAATGAAAAACATCCAAGCCCGGCCATGTTTTGCAAAGACCTACATCAAGTCTGACAAAAGCATGTGGGAAAAAGTGTTATAGTCTGATGACACCAATGTTGAACTTTTTGGCCGTAATTCCAAAAGGTATTTTTGGCGCAAAGCCAACACTGCACATCACCAAAAGAACCCCATCCCCACAGTGAAGCATGGGGGAGGCAGCATTATGCGTTGGGGCTGTTTTTCTGCAGCTGAAACTGGGGCTTTAATCAAGGTGTGGGGATTTATGAACAGTTCCAAATAGTCAATATTGGCACAAAACCTGCAGGCCTCTGCTAAAAAGATGAAGATGAAGACGAATTTCACCTTTCAGCACGACACCAACCCAAAGCATACCTCCAAATCAACAATAGAATGGCTTCACCAGAAGGAGATCAACGTTTTGGAATGGCCCAGCTAGAGCTCAGACCTGAATCCCATTGAGAATCTGTGGGGTGACCTGAAGAGGGCTGTACACAGGAGATGCCCTCGCAATCTGACAGATTTGGAGCGCTTTTACAAGGAAGAGGGGTCAACAATTGCCAAATCAAGATGTGCCATGCTGATAGACTTCCACCCAAAAGGACTGAATGCTGTCATAAAGTCAACGGTTATTCAATAAAGTCTTGGTTTATGGGTATGCATATTTATGCAACCACAATATTTTTGTTCTTTATTTTTATTTTTCCGCCCTAAAAGATTTCAGTTTGTTTTTCAATACAATTGTACAGATTATAGATGATATTAAGGTGGAAAAATTTCTGAAATGATTAATCTTGACCTGATTTTGTAACATGACAAAACCTGGCATTTTAAGAGGAATGAGTAGACTTTATATATATATATATATATATATATATATATATATATATATATATATATATATATATATATATATATATTATTTTTATTTTTTTAATTTTTTAATTTTTATTTATTTATTCTTTTTAATTTTGTTTATTTTAACACACACACACACACATATATATATATATATATATATATATATACATACACATATATATTTATACAAATACACATGCACGCACTGGGGCTATTCAGCCTGCTTGTCCTCCAGTTCCTGCAGTCTTGCTATGTGGTGACTTCTGTTGTGGATTTTCATACAATTTCATCAAAGCATTATTGCATTACACAGTCAGCTTATTGGGTGTGACTAGTGTCAGACTAGGGTATCTTGGGCCCACCAGATGTGCCAGCCTGACCCTGTGTTTAATGCACTGTGACTGGAAAAGACCCATTACACCATCAGTACTGCATGCTTCTAGTGCTGCCACAACAATACTTCTGCTCGGCTTTACTCCTAGCCGGTCTTAATAAACCCTATAGTTAGAGATGAGCGAATCGACTGTACACAAATCAAATTCGGTTCGAATTTCCCAGAAGTTTGAGATTTGTTAAATTTCAAATCTTTTGCTGTTTTCGCCACCAAATTTCGGCATAGTGGGGAGCAACGGCGGGGCTGGCAGCCATTTTACAGGTTAGAAAAAGATTCACATGACCTAGGGCTGGTTTCTCCATAATGCCTTGCAGGCAGCCTTACCAAAATGCACTCCCTCTACATATATATGTTGCGGTCACTGTGACATTATTAATGCTGCTGACTTGGCATTAAAGAGCTTGAAAGGGGTTGGATACAGTCCTAGAAGTCAGATACGAGTTTTTTAAGGCAAACAGGCCCTTTCGATTGACGGTGAATTTATTTAGACCGAATACAACCGGGCGGCCAATTGGAGTTGGACCCAAAACGAATTTCAGGAAATTCGCTCATCTCTACGTTTACTACAAGGGTAAGCACAACATTTATTTTTCCCCAAATAACATGTACTTTTCCTTACATTTTTCACATTACATCAGGTCACCAGAGTATGGATTGCATAAATAGTGCACAAAAGTGCTATCTATTTCATTCCATATTTAAAAGCACAGCATGATTCTAGTAAGATTGTTCTCCAGTCTACGGTGACACCACATATGCGAGTTAAAATACTGAAGCAAATCTTTTAATATTTATTTACTTTATTATTATAATAATCATTTAAGATGTATGGAATACAGAGCTAGGGTGACCCTCAAAAATCCTCATAGAGCAGCATGTAGCAGACTGAAACAAATGTAATTTCATCCTAATAGTTTTGTGGTTATATTAAATGTTATATTTAAAATCTAAATATTTTTTACCGAATTTTTATTTCTTTTTTTTTATGCTAAATTTATGTTGATAATGATTGCACTATTTTGCAGTCGGGTATTAGTGTCTGATCACTTTAGGAATACCCTATATTAAATGTAAAAACGTAGCTGTATAGAAAGCAATGCTCTAAGAAAGTTTCTAAAAATCAGTAAAAATAAAAACAACGATGTAGTCCATAATGACCAACCAAAATACAGGTATTGTAAGATAGATCAGAAAATAAAGCTGCCTCCATATTGATTGGTACAGGCAGCTTCTTAATATTTCCTTAAGACCAGGATTACACAAGCTCCATTTTTTCAGCCAAAGCCAGAAGTGGATCCAAAAGGAAGGAAAAGTATAAAGAAAAGACTGATGCATCTACAGTCAAAAACTGCACCAAAAACTGCATTAAAACGGCATGTGTGATCCTGGCCTTACACTATTTTATATACATCTTGGCTAAGAAGAAGTAATGCTCACAAGATGCCTGGTACAATGGTGTATAATACAGCTCTAGCATTAAATCTTCAAGATTAAAATAATTACATAATTCAAAGTTCTACGTATGATACGGAAAATATACTTTGTGTACATGGAAAATATAATTTGTGTTACAATTCACACTTTTTATATCTACCAACAAGTGAGCCGCAGTGTATTTAGTGCCAGGACAGGATCTTGGAAATGAAAGGCTTCAGGAAGAACTACCATGCTCTCCCAGGATGGTATTGGCACTAAATATACGGCTCATGTATGGATCTGTAAAACGGTCATGTGTGTGAGCAGTAAACAGGCATTGGTGCCCGCTCAAGTTCAATTTTTTGTGTCACCGTAAAAACATCATACCTGTGTTACCTGCACTTGGTGGTCGATGTGTCAAGCCAGGAGACATGCTGTTTCTCTGCAAGGTTTGATGGGACAATGGCAAAAGGTTGTGGTTACCCAGTGAACCAGCTGGATTACTGTAAGCCAAACTGTTTTGATTGGTCACTGGGATGGAAACCGGCATCTCGAAATTAGGAGGTGGAACAGCCTGTATATAAAAAAGAAGAGCATAAATAAAACTGCATGGATTCTTTTTTTAATTTTATTTTTTAGAAACTCCATGAATAAAATGAAAGTGTACAATTTAAGAATAGTATTTTGCTTTATTTTTTGGAATTCCAAAAATATAAAAATATTTGTTGTAAACAGCAGGTAATGTGGGAAAGCTCGATCACAATTTATGCATGCCCTCAGTTTAAAAGTGTCTCAATGTCATAAGATCAAACAAATAGATTAGAAACAAGTCACATAAGATTAATACAACATTGTATGTAAAATAAAATGCTGCTTCATTTACATTGACTCATTTATTTATATGAATCCTAAGACAAGACAAACTACCGGCAAATAAGCAAAAATAAACAAGCACAAGTCATTTTGAATATTGACAGAATGGTGATCGTTTAACTAGCATTGAGAAACCAAACTGCAGAAAACAAACTAGCTCATTCTCATTACTCCTCAGCATTAACCAATGCTAGATGGTTTAAAATAGATAATAAACAAAGAAAAATCAAGAGAAGCAAAACCATAGGGAAAAACAATAAATGTAAAACAATCTAAACTGCTGTCAAAACCAGATGTTTTTCATAAAATAATTAACAGAACACATATTTGCTCAGGAAAAATGTCATAATTTTTCGGTTCAAATCAATTGCATGGTTTTCTAAATGCAAGAGGACGGAGTCCAATTTAAATGCATACTTTTTCTATTTACTTGATTGTAGAATTTTACTATGGGAAAAGTTCAAAAAGTCTAACAATTCTGATAGACAACGATTAACCCGTTAGTGACCGGCCCATAGTCTTTTTACGTCGGTCACTAACGGGCCTTATTCCGATGCCATAGACTTTTTACGTCGCGTCATCGGAATAAGTAAACAGAGCAGGGAACTGTCACATCTCCCTGCTGGGGGCGTCCCTGCTCTGCCGTGTGAGATCGATATAAGTATCGATCTCACCCGTTTAACCCCTCAGATGCGGTGCTCAATAGCGAGCACCACATCTGAGTCGTTTTGGAGAGAGGGAGGGAGCTCCCTCTCATCCCACTAACACCCGGCGATAAGATCGCCGAGTGTCTGTGTCTGCGATGGCAGCCGGGGTCCTAATAAAGGCCCCCAGGTCTGCCTGGAGCGACTGCCTGCTAGATCATGCCGCAGGCATGACCCAGCAGATTCCTGTCCGTTTTAAACGGACAGGCATAATAGACTGCAATACAAAAGTATTGCAGTGTATTATAATAGCGATTGGAGGATCGCATAGTGAAGTCCCCTAGTGGGACTAGTAAAAAAGTTAAAAAAAAAGATTAATAAAGTTCATTAAAAAAAAATGTGGAAAAAAAAATGAAAAACCCACTTTTTCCCCTTACAAACTGCTTTACTATTAAAAAACCAAAATAAAGTAAAAAAGTTACACATATTTGGTATCGCCGCGTCCGTAACGGCCCCGACTATAAAGCCATTACATTACTTAACCCACACGGTGAACGCCGTAAAAAAATAAATTAAAAAACGACGGAAAAATTGCTGTTTTCTGTGAATCCTGACTTTAAAAAAAATGTGATTAAAAAGTATACCACACGGTAAACGGCGTAGATTTAGGACGCAAAAAAGAGTGGCGAAATTTCAGATTTATTTCTATCCCCCCCCCAAAAAGTTAATAAAAGTTAATCAATAAATAATATGTACCTCAAAATGGTGTTATTAAAAAATACAACTTGTCCCGCAAAGAACAAGACCTTATACAGCTATGTCGACGCAAAAATAAAAGAGTTATAGCTCTTTGAATGCGACGATGGAAAAACGTAAAAAATAGCCTTCGTCATTAAGGTCTAAAATAGGCTGATCATTAAGGGGTTAAAGGGGTTCTCAAGTTTAGAAAAACAACAAACAATTTCATATACCCTACAAAGGAAATTGTGAGTTAATAGAGCGTCTCTATCTATCTATCTATCTATCTATCTATCTATCTATCTATCTATCTATCTATCTATCTATCTATCTATCTATCTATCTATCTATCTATCTATCTATCTATCTATCTATCTATCTATCTATCTATCTATCTATCTATCTATCTATCTATCTATCTATCTCATATCTATCTATCTATCTATCTATCTATCTATCTATCTATCTATCTATCTATCTATCTATCTATCTATCTATCTATCTATCTATCTTCGAAACTGCAAATCAACATAATAAGACAATCTACTTTATGTGAACCATTACTGTTACCTGCCTGTCTGTGTGGGGTACCCTTGTTAGTCCCAATTTTCTGCAGGTTTCATCTATGTACCTTTTATTTGATTCCCTGCATCCGAATCAAAGTGAACTATATTCTGCCTGAATTTTCCTTGTTTTTTATGACATGCTATATAACTAGATTGCAATCTCTATTGACCCCAGCAGTGGCTCATTATTGTGATTTTATTAAAAATTATAACAGGTGACAAAGGTTAGAAATATACGCCTGTAACAAGGTTTATCTATTAACTGTACCAATTATTAACAACTGATCTGTTATATCCAATTGGATTTTGCACCAGCAGTTTAATGTTCGATGAAAAATTGCTTTTCTTTGGGAACCTCTGCTGTGGCTGAAATAGAGAACATGAATCTGCCCACAATGACCCACACACTTTTCTTTGGTTATTACATGAGCTTCTTTAATTTTAAGCAGTTTAGTGAAGCACTTTAATGATGTTTTACTCAAAAGTACAAATGCAGTATAATTATTATCAGATGTTTTTGAACCACAAAATTCATGTCCTTAGGCATTTTCTGCGGAAACCTAAGCGACCCTTTTCATAAAGTGCCATAGCCAGCTTTTTCTGTTGGCATATGCAATGTTTTCTTATGGACGGAGTAGTCAGGTTCTTTTTCGTACTGGTGGTTACAGATATAACCCATGTTTCATATCCACAGCTTAGCTTTTTCAATGGATCTTTCTTTCTGCATGAGCAAAGGCGTACCGTTGTGCATTTTAACTGCAGGGCTGTGTTTTCTTACCACCCCTAGTTTGTGGTGAGGTGGGCAAGACAAACCAAAAATGGATCTAGTGTGCCATGTGTTTAGAGCGTCTGTGAGGCTGTCATTTTGATGGTGCCATCCTTCCTGTGTAAAATGGCAGTGTCCAGCCTTCAGACCAGGACACCCTATACTTTTAAACCACAAGAACCACAGTCTGAATTGCCTTTTTGTGGAGCACAAGGTCAGTAATTGATTCTCGACTCCATTTGTTTTATTTCAAGGTTTTCATTGCAGAGGTTTTCAAGTCCATATATTTTGTTTTAAAGGCGGCTCTGACATATTAAGTCATTTCTTTCCTTTGACTGCTCCTCTTTTAATCAAGAGTACAGCAAATAAATTCTAGATAAGACAGTCACATAGTATCTTGCTATGATAATGATCTAATACAAGTACAGGGATGTTTGCTGTACTTTGGGGCTGCTGTGCATTTTTTCGGCTGCTCTGGTGAAGATGAAATTCCTTCTATATTTATGATCGGTGCTCTCTAATCAATATTTGCATAGGACAAGTGAATCATTCTAAGACTTGTGGATTTCGACTAAACCTCCTCTCTCCCTGCCGGCAACTAATCCTTTCCTCCTGTCCATCTCAATGCCAACAGCTGCTACTGCTGTGATCAACATGGGTTTTAAAAGGCATTCGTGTCCCTGCTCTCAAATTGCATCTCTGCTACATAAGCATCTAAAAGAGATTGTGTGAAAACATACTGTAACTATCCAGTCACCAAAGAATTTGAGGGCAACTTAACAGGGTGGCACAGATGGAAAAGCACCAAGATGACTTCTGAATTAACAGTAGAGACGCACAGTCAACCCGGCATGACATGTATGCACGCGTATACTATATGCTGCGGAATATACATCTCAACATACAGTAATTTGGTTTTGGGCCAGCACTTTTATTTAACATGTATCATTCCCAAACTGTGATATTGTAGTGATGTCACTTGTGTCACACGATTTATTTCGACACTGTTTCAAAATGAAATGTAAACCTAATGAAGATATAGTACAACAGTCTCTTGTAAGGTATTCTGACTTTTCTGATACTGTACATGTCCCATCAAAAGTTAGACACGTACCTGGTCTCTTAGTGTATGCTTTTCTATTAGGTTATAGTATATTACTTTACTAGCTGTATATTACACATTATATTACACATCATTGTTTAAAGAAGGTCCTGATGCTGGGAGGTTGCTTGTTATCGAAAAGGAATGTACAATATATACAGATGAAGCAAAGTTTAGCTGGACTCTGATAACTTGCTGCAGTGTGATATCACAAAACAAAAGCCATTAAAAAGTCAAGTAAAAGTTTCTTGCCACATCATATTAATGTCTTAAAAAAAGTCTGTATGCATGGCCCATCATGTTTTCTAATGGATTCTTGTGGTCCTATCTATGTAGATGCATAGATGTTATAGAGGTGTGCATAAAGCAGAGAGGGCCACATAGCAGAATTTAAAATGGGCACCCATCTGTAATACAGATTCACAATTACATACCCTTATTAAGGGTAAAAAGGGCTCAGTGTTTATTTGCCCACTACCTATTCACCTTCCTTAAAGCACAGGGCAGCATGACTCTGTGTTTGCCTACATTGCCATTAATGTGGGTAGGGAGTGCATTTCTTAGTTTCCAACCACCCAATGGGTGCTAGGATGCAACCAACCTGAGAATGAGCACCCTCTTCTACATGGACCGCATAACAGCTGCATTGTCTGACTCTATTGTATGTATGCTCTTGGCATGTTATTACAATGTCATGTACTGAACCATGCAGAGGGCCAAACACTGGATTACATGGATTCATTTAGAGCATACACATTGGGAGAGATGTATTGAGACTCTGTGCCAGTCTTAATTAAAAAGATGCTGGAGTAAGATGCAAAAAATTGATAGAGAGGCACACACCTCTTAATACATTTGTTGCATCTTTGGCAGTCCATACGACACTGAATGAAATCTATGCCAGCCAGTAGCTGGCATAGATTTCCGCTTTAATTTCTGCTGGTTTCTGGCCTAAATGGTAGTGAAATGCATCAGGCAGCGGGTGGCCACCCCCTTCCGCTAAGTTCCTCCCATTTCTTCAGTAATAAGAGGGGCAGCGGCTTGAAAGTATACATTTTGGTAACTTTCCCCCATTGTATCACCTTTGCAAAAACATATTAGTATAGAAGTTGATGAGGGCCTGCACAGGCAGTGCAAAGCAGCATAGCAGGGGATGCCACATCCATGCACACTGCAATAGTCAGAAAAGAATTCTTCTTCAACACAATGATGTCTTGAAATTCTATTTATAGAGAATCTCAAGACTGTGCCTATTAGACTCATTAATAGCCCAAAGCTTCAGTAAAGTGTTTTAGAAGAAGATTTGACTGTGGCTTATAAGGCTCTATTCACACCCAGGAGTTTGCCGTTTTGGTCAGTTTTTCTCGGCCGTTTTGCATTCGTTTTACATCCGTTCCGTTTCTGTTCCGGGCCGTGTTTCTGTTTTTAACGGCTGATTGTGACCCGTTTTACATCCGTTTTTCACTGTCCGTTTTAAAAAATGGATGCATTTCATTTGTCAATTTTTTGGGTCCCAGCCCAATAAAAACACCCACAGGAAGGTCATATTATCACCCAGTCACCATTTTCTCTTGCTTTCAGAGTATAGAGAGCTTTGTCTGATCCCTCAGCTTCTTTGCATTGGTTTCTCTGCTATTTTTTACTTGCTACCATGTCCTCACAACCATTGAACCGTGCTTTGGCTGATTTCTCAGCAGTTCGGACATCAATCACAGATGTTGATGCCCTCTGTAGATAGTGCCACAGAGCCTCTTGTAGATAGTGCCACAGTGCCCCCTTGAAGGTAGTGCCACACAGCCCAATTATAGGTAGTGCCACACAACCCCCTTGTAGGTAGTGCCACACAGCCCCCTTGATGGTAGTGCCACACAGCCCCCTGTAGGTAGTGTCACACATCCCCCTGTAGGTAGTATCACACAGCCCCCTGTAGGTTGGGCCACACAACCCACTTGTAGGTAGTGCCACACAGCCCCCTTGTGGGTAGTGTCACAAAGCCCCCTTGTAGGTAGTGCCACACAGCCCCCTGTAGGTAGTGCCACACAGTCCCCTGTAGGTAGTGCCACACAGTCCCCGGTAGGTAGTGCCACACAGCCCCCTGTAGGTAGTGCCACACACCCCTTGTAGATAGTGCCACACAGCCCCCTTGTAGATAGCACACCCCCGTAGATGGCACCCCCATAGATGGCAACCCCTCTGTAGCTCCTATATGGAAAGTGACGTCAGGGGCTCCCTCTAAGAGCGTAATCCCCTGCCAGAGGGTCGGCAACACTCTGTCCGGGGATTCCGCTTCAACTGCTATCTACGGCGGGGAGGAGGGAGGGGTGTCATTTACAGGGGGGTGCCATCTACAAGGGGGCTGTGTGGCACTACCTTCTACCACAATCTTCGTGCCATGAGGAGGAGGAGGAGGAGAGAGTGAGCAGCAGAAAAACCCGGATCGCATCCAAGTGACGGCCGTGTTTTACAGGGCCCTATAGACTTCTATGGGAGCCATGAGGCCATGAGAACAGCCTAAAATATGGCATGCTCCATTTCTTACCCGGCCATCAAAAAATCGGCCATGTGAATAGCCCCATTTGAGGTCTATTCTTTTTACTGCGGCTGTCTGATGGCCGTTAAATAAACGGCCATCACCCGGCCAACTATCCCTGCTGTGTCAATAGGGCCTAAGTCTCAGACACACCAGTTATTTTGGCAAATGCCGAATTTGCTAGCACAAACTTGGCTTAAGTCAAGCAATGGTCTGTATGACTTGAGCAAGTAGGAAAATTGTTTACATAATAAATTCTACCATTGTATGTTCCTACCGATTTGTTACTATGTTAACCAGGCGGTTCCATGTTCAACAGTAGGGAAAGAGAATAGGAAAAAACCCACAGCACACATTTACATATGTATGTCATCCCACTCAAAGAAAACAATCAATCATCTGATGATTTTATATGCATGTAAACATGCATCTCATTAGACATTACATCAAAAACAAAACAGAGAAAAGCTCATGCAAAGTTATTTCTCTTAACTGGCAAGGCATATGAATTTGTTGCGGGCTGGCATATTAAATTTAGATCTACATTACAAACAAAGAATTGAATGCAGAAAACTTCAGAGGAAGCAAAGCTTATAAGTGCCTTAGTATCACCCCAGCACGCCAACGTGGTTGTGTCCTAGTAAAGGGTTTTCATGCAGTCATTATCACTATTAGCATTTAACCCTCTAGTGCAGATATAGCTGACGCACACGTGAGTTGTTTCTTACATATTTATTTCATTGTTTTTGTTTTAGAGGTATGGATACAATTTTGCTATGTTTATCATTTATCTTGACCCTATTTTTAATGGCCATTGGCTAAACAACATGCCCTACTAGGGTCCAAAATGCTATTTCCAAAGACAGTCTCTTGTCGCATTTCCGCCTGTTAGCTCCGAAAGTGCTCATACTTAGGGCGCTTGTGTACAACCATATTATGGCTCCGAGTAGACAGAGTTACACAGAAAATTTGTCTGTAGGATTTCATATAAATATGATAAATAAAATAAAAATAAATCATGGCATGGTTTATTGGATGCCATAATATAGAGCAGCATTGCTTCTAGGGGAGGATATCTCCGCTATACAGCACCATACAGGGATACATGTAGTTCATAATACAAAGCCACATTGAACTTCTACATCCTGGTGACTTAAAGAGGCTCTGTTACCACATTATAAGTTCCATAATCTGATCGGCGCTGCAATGTAGATAACAACAGTGTTTTTTATTTTGAAAAACTATCATTTTTTAGCACGTTATGAGTAATTTTAGATTTATGCTAATTCGTTTCTTAATGCCCAACTGGGCGTTTTTTACCTTTTCACCAAATAGGCATGGTAAAGAGAAGTGTATGTTGCTGACCAATCAGTGTCATACACTTCTCTCCATTCATGTCCATTTGTACTCAGCACAGCGTGATTTCGCGAGATCATGCTGTGCTGTCACATACACCCACATTAACTTTACTGAAGAGTCTTGAGAGTGAATAGACATCACCTCCAGCCAGGACGCAATGTCTATTCACACTCCCAAAAGTAGAGAGTTATCACAGCACCGAACCGCCAGGAGGGTGCACGCCTCTTAAGAACCTGGTCCAAGGTCCTCAATATCAGGCAGAAAAATAGACAAGGAGGCAGCACTTCCAAAATGTAGAAAAACCTTTATTCACCCATGCAACGTTTCAATCCCTCAGGATCTTTCTCAAGCAGATCCTGAGGGATTGAAACGTTGAATGAGTGAATAAAGGTTTTTCTACATTTTGGAAGTGCTGCCTCCTTGTCCATTATACACACTCCCGATACTTCGGTAAAGTTTGTATGGAACTTAATCACAGCACAGCATGATCTCGCGAGATCACACTGTGAATGACAGCACCATGTGATATTGCGAGATCACGCTGTGCTCTCTGAGTAAGTCCCACAAAACTTTACAGTAAAGTTACACTACAGTAAAGTTAATGTGGATGTATGTGACAGCACAGCATGATCTTGCGAGATCACGCTGTGCTGAGTACAAATGGACATGAATGGAGAGAAGTGTATGAAACTGATTGGTCAGCGTCATACACTTCTCTTTACAACGCCCACCCGGTAAAAAGGTAAAAAACGCTCAGCTGTCTATTAAGAAACTAATTAGCATAATTCTAAAATTGCTCATAACTTGCTCAAAAATTATCGTTTTTCAAAATAAAAACCACTGTTGTTATCTACATTACAGCGCCAATCAGATTATGTAGGAAATAGGGCACTTATAATCTGGTGACAGAGCCTCTTTAAAGTTAATTTGCTCAAATGGACTGAAAGGTCTCAATTAGAGGTGGCATACTTATTGCATCAAGCACAATTCAGATTTAGGGTTCTAGTAGGCACTAAGGCACTAATACAAAGAAGTCGATGTTCGTAAATACTCTACAAGAGAAGTAAGGATACTTGTAGCACTTTGAAGGCCTGAAGAGTCAATATACAGATATACTGACAGAGCCTCTTTAAAGTTAATTTGCTCAAATGGACTGAAAGGTCTCAATTAGAGGTGGCATACTTATTGCATCAAGCACAATTCAGATTTAGGGTTCTAGTAGGCACTAAGGGGGGCTTTACAGTGATTGGAAATGCAAAGACTAGATAACTTTTATTAAGTGATTTTGTAAATGCCTTAATTTAAAGGGTTCTGTTCTGCTAACAGATACCTTCAATGCAGGAGCGAGCAGTCATTAACATCAATCTGGAATGCTCTGACTTATAAAAGTCCTTTATCAGAATTTTACATATAAACTTAGTTTTACTTTCAAAGCAGGATTCCTTAAATATGTTTAACAACTAGAAATATTTTAAGCATGTACATTTATTATACACCTAATTATATGAAAGCTAAGGAACTTTAGCTGTTATTAGCTTATGACTAGGGTAACTTTGAGATTAACCTATTCAATTCACTATTTTCACAAATTAGGTGGTTTTATTAGAACCTGTATTTCCTGTATTGAGGGGCCTTTTAATGATCTTTAGGGAGTATGCCAGCATTTTAAGTGATTCAATAGTAAACCAGCACTGCAAGGGTTAAGGGGTGTCAGCAGTAATCAGCAGACCAGCCATGTGACCTCATGTACTTACAGGTATTTTATGGCTCTTGATCATATTATCAAACTCTTCATTAATTTTTTTATATTTTTCTTCAGTGTGTGGGGTGAGGGCATAAGAGAAGTCGGGATCAGGGCTGTCACAGCCTTTGTGTTCTTTCTTGTTCAATGCCTGCCAGGTTTGGAGAAATATCACAAATATATCAAAAACTGAATAGATGGTCAAAGTACTTACACACAATCTTTGCCTGCTGATCATTAGATCAATATCTTCATTTATCTTTCTGTACTTGTCCTCAGACTCTGGGCTGTGACCTACAGAATCGTCTGCATCAGGATCTGGACTATCACACCCATTGAGGCCTTTCTTTCTCAACGTCTGAAATACATAATTTGGGCATTTCAGTCCACAGTATTATATACAAGCAGGGTCTCAGGAATCTGACGCAAGGTTCCACTTTATACAACATACTGTCAATACAAAGAAGTCGATGTTCGTAAATACTCTACAAGAGAAGTAAGGATACTTGTAGCACTTTGAAGGCCTGAAGAGTCAATATACAAATCCCTGTTTGAGCAGATTACTTCAAATATTATTTTGGTCAATTGAATGTATCCAATCATACATGAGAGTAGACTGAACATCTGAAGAGTTACGGTGCCAAATTTCAATGGACATATTGAGCTGTTTTTATTACAACATTTTAACAACATATACTTACAGTATATGCTATTAAAATATGAAAACTCTGTTGCAACACTGTGAATAGGCTACAGGTCGGGTTGTCCTAAGTAACCATTCAGACATGTAGTTTTCATTTTTTACCCTGTTTAAGAATAACAGAAAATTCTAATTGGTCGCTAGGGATAATACCTACAACCTTTTATTTGCACTTAGCTACATTTTTATAAAGAGTAAGAATGACTTTGAAGAGGAAGCTCAACAGAACACAGAAAAAGTTTGTACATTTTGTATCGTACTTTATTTTTTATTTTTATGTTTATGTGCAATATTCCTTAGGGAAAATCAAAGGTGGCATTGGGTTGGAACTTCTCAAATGCACGTTCTAGAAGTGAGTGGGGCAGACACAATTTTTATGTCCATATTATTCCTCATTTATGTAGTCCATTATGGAGAGACTATGTATCCTTTGCTCTCTTCTTTCTGTAGACACAAACAGTAAGGCCAATGAGTTCCCTATCTACATTTATGAACCTCAGTCGGTTTTGTAGCAATAAGGGGTTCTGACATTTACACATTTACCCAAATATTAATCATCTCCACTGAAACATTTTTTCCAACAGGTCTGATAAGGTTTATCACTAATGTAAAGACCCATGTTGTAAATTTGTACACAATCATTTCCTCTTCTCAAACAAAAATGAAGAATCCTCACACTGCTGCACTGTTAGCAACACAGGGGTGTTCAGGAGCCGGGCTGATGTTTCACCTACAACAAGTGGCCAAGTGTGGCCTCCTCAAGAGATCAGGATTTAAAAAAATAATAATAATCCTTATGCTACTGCTCTCACTAAATTAGGTGGATAACCTTGTGTTAATTTCCAGCTATAGTTAGAATTCATTGTTGTTTCTACTTTTTGAACATTATCCACCAAAGAGCTACCAAAAAAAGTTTCAACTCTTACCAATCAGCAGAGTTATAACTGTGAAGTTTTACAGCATTAGCAAACACCAAAACTACAAAGAGAGTATGCATTAGGACCAGAAACCAATATAGTATGTCCACCTTCGTAACTTACTTTTTCTTTCTTTGATTCATCTAAATGCAGATATGTGTCTCTATGGTTACAGACTACAAACAAATCCTGTGTAGTCATACTCTATTCCATTTGTCCCTTAATTATTGCTATCCCACTGAATGTATGTTATGGATACTACTGGTTATTAGACAGTCATTAATCTTGCACCCGTAAAAAATTTTTAGCTATTGGTTATTTTTAGTAAAATGACAGATAAGATGTTTTTTTTATTATGTTGTGCATAACTAAGCTCAGTGATACACTATGATGTGTTTAATGAGGTGCTATCCAGGCACTGTCCATACAGATATATTTTTATGTTATATATATATATATATATGTATATATATATATTTTTTATATATATATATATATATATATATATATATATATATATACGTACACATATACATAAATAGAGATGAACAAGAACTGCAGTGAGTGCAGCTCTTGGTAACCCATGAAAAAAAATATCCAGAAGAAACTCATTTTAGTATTTATGAAATGCAGACATTAATATGATATGCATGGTAGGAAATGCTAATTAAAAATAAAAAAATAAATATATAACACTAGGGGTAACATTATACGGTAGATTGCAAAAATCATTAAGGGCATTTCATTTGGAGATTGACATGTTTGGAAGAGATACAGCTGTATGATGTTAAGGTAAACACCTATGGGAAAATAACACATAGAGCAGATCGTACAAATAAATGTTTTTTTCATACATTATCTTCAGATACTGAGAGACATAAACATGATTACGGTGTGAGACTATAAGTGAACATGTACGAATAGTAGTGGAAAAAAAGTCTTCTTATTACGAATGTGTACAGTTCAGATGAATATTAGTGTTCTTGTAGATTAGATCTTTAAAGTATAACTCCACAATTTAGGTTTGACTGCATTTAATACCAAATCCCAATTTCCTCCTCCATAAGGGCTCATGCACACAGATGTATTGTAAATCTGAGTTGTAGGGAGCGATATTAGAGCACCTATAGCAGTCTATAGGGCCATATTATACATCTGTATGCATTCAATTTTATACAGAGGCATGAGGTTTTTCCTGTCAGTTTCATGTGAAAAAAGTTGGATGTTTCATCAGATGCCAAATTACAGAGATATTCCCCCCTAGAAGCAATTCTTCAAGGGGACAATATCTATGTAATACAGTGCTGTACAGCAACACTATTCCGCGGCGCACTATGGATCATTAGTACATGTGCTGCCATACAGAATGAGGCCTTACAGCCGGTGAGATATGGTGGGGTCCTCATATTGTAGATTTGCACTGCCTATCTCTCTATCTGGCTGTGACATGAAGACAATAAAGTGGTCACTGGGCAGTTCCTCCCTTTCTGGTCATGGTTTCCTTAGATCTCTAGTTTGACTACCCAACCAACCAACTCCCTATACCTCAGCTTCCAGGAGAGTGTGCCCCCGTGAAGGGGCATTGGTATAATTTACTATGCACTTTAACCTAAATTGTCAGGTTTTGAGTAGAGTAGAGTTAGGCTTTAAACTCTTAAGATTAAATGAAAGTCAGAAAGTCAGAGATAGCAAAGAAATCTGGTTCATAATTTCCGAACACTATACTTTAAAGTGTAACTAAACGTTCAACGACCTTCTGACATATCATAGAAGTTTTGATCACTGGGGGTCTGAGCACTGAGAACACAGCCGATCACTAAAACGAAGTGGCAGAAGCGCTTGGGTGAGCGCTGAGCTGCTTGCTTTCTGTTTGGCTTTTCTCGGAGAGCCGAGCAGTTGGTGTATGGGCTCATAGAATGTCTATGAGCCTATGAGTCTATGAGCCTGTACACCGCTACATCGGCTTTCCGAGAAAAAACGAACAGAAACAAAGCGGCTCAGCGCTCACATGAGCGTTTCTGATGCTTCGTTTTAATGATCGGTGGGGGTCTGAGTGCTCAGACTTCCAGCGATCAAAACTACTGACATGTCACTATGACATGTCAGAAGTTTGTGGAAAGTTTAGTTACCCTTTAATTAATATTTTATGCATTTCCCCTTACAATCTTTTGCCTATTATTCTTTTTAATGAAAGCCATTGACAATGGATTTCAGGATATCATGTTCTGAGGAAGCTGTGTATACTCAACAGACTAGTTTCATAGTAATACTGATTTTAAGTCATTCCCACAAAGATTATGGACAGATTGTAAATTGACAATAATACAGGTAAAAACTTGCCAGACATGAAAGTACAAACCGTTTATGATGTATTTCAAATCCCTTTATCCCTGTGCTATATGAATCTACATTATGAGATAATCTCATGTGGTTAGGAAAATGACGCTGTATATGAAAACGATTATGTAATACATGTAATGTCTGTGCTTTTCACGGTCCCTGTGTGGCATTGTGCTGACAGTCTCGAAAACACGTACAGCACTCTAAATGGCTAACTGTAAAACAGCTGCCCATTTCTCAGCAATGGTTATGTAACCTTATCAGAGTATATAGCTGCTTTACAAACCAACTGTATGTAGACTGCAATGTAATGAGACAGCTTATATATATATATATATATATATATATATATATATATATATATATATATACACACCTGCAATAAGTTACCAACATTCATATTTAAAGAGAACTACCTCTTCTGTCAAATTATTCAAAATTGCATACATATCTGTTCACAGGCATAACTTGAAGCGTCTGGACCCTAATGCAAAAATCTGTAACAGCGCCCCACCTACCTTATACCATTAATAATAGTGGGGGTTTTCTCATGTGGCAGAGTGACCATTGGCCCCCAATAAGTGCCAGGGCCACGGTGCAACTGCTATCCCTGCAATCCCTATAGTTACCCCGCTGTTTTTTTTTAGGAGCCAGCAGGATGATCGTCAATGTAGCCACCTTTACTGCTCCCATAGTAGTTATCATCCAGCTTTCTCTGATTCCTGAATAGGCTACAATAAATGTTAAATATGATAAAATATGGTTCCTTATTTTATATAATACGATAATAAAGTGAAGACTTTTACTAATGCAAACAGTGGTGTAATGAGAATTTTAGCTGGAGCGACATGTGCAGTTTTTTTCCAAGACAAGATAGAATTTAATCACCAATTTGAAAAACTTGCACAACTTTTTTCCTTTATATAGTAATATGACATTTGCATAAGAGCAGCATGTACACGCATCCTTTATGTGACTGCTGCATGACAACGTAAGATATGGTGTGGAACAAAGATTCATAATTCTAGTTTCAGAGTAGAGAAACAGATACATACAAGATTGTGTATAGCATGCTGGGATGTCTAGCTCAACAGCCATCATTCCAATAGATAGACAACCTAGAGGTTTTATTTAACACTACAAGTCCCAGCATGCTCATTTTTGGTAACAAAGAACATTACAAATGACTAGTCTCATCATTTGTTTCTATATTAAATTTAAAAATGCATGAGCTTTTTAGTAGAATTTGGTTTCTTACATTTTCTACACTGCAGGTTTTATCCTGGGTGATGTAATCAGACATTATTAACCGTTCCATTTGTGTTTACAAAAATTAGATGAATCCATTAAATTTGCATTAAATTTTAAGGGGACACTAAGTTTTCAAACAACTTTTCAAACAACTTAATGGACGTATGTCTTTTTTCAACTGTACTAACTATGTAACTTATGCTGATCTAATAGTGTATCTGATATATATTAACTTTGTAATTTACTTTCTGTTAAAATGTAGTTTTATCCATGCAAATTCTGTGTAAACTTACTGCCACTAGGTGTCTCCCTTCCTGCAATCTGCTGTCCACCTCTTGTTGTCAAGCAAAATCTGTCTAGTTAGAGCAAAGAAGGCAGACTGCAGGAAGTGGGGGTGAGCAGTAGGAGGGAGTCAGAGCAGAGACAGATAGACACAGACAAGCTGCCCATAGAAGTCTATGGAGAAGGGAAAGGGAGCAGGAGCAGAGTAAGTGAGACACACACAGATGTGCTGCTGCTGCTGCTGCTGCTGCTGCTGGTAAGAGTTAGGGCATGTTCACACGTGGCGGAATTGCTGTGGAGCTCCGCTGCGAACAGTCCGCATTGGAAATCCGCAGCAGACAGTCTATGCATTGGTTTCCACACCTTTTCAGTTATCTTCGTGCAGACGTTGCGGACAACTCTGCTGCGGACCATAGGCTGCGGTGCGGAATTTGGTGTCCGCAGCATACACTGGCTGTTGCGGACTTGATGCGTACTTGTGGCGGAATTTCTCCATTGACTTCAATGGAGTTGCAAAATTACGCAATGAAATCCGCAGAAGTTATGTGTGTTGCGTTGCGGATTGGTTTTACGAACAGGATATTTCTTCATTCTGGCTGGACCTATGTGTTTCGAGGTCTATAGCCACACATTAGATGGAATGTTTTAAAAGAGAGCAGGATATACTCTTCACCTGAATCCGCAACGACTAATCCGCAGCATTTTACTTTACATTTTAGGCAAAGGTGCAACGGAATCTGCAACGCAGATTAAGTGCGGCATTGATGCGGACAGTGTCTGCAGAAATTCCCCCACGTGTGACCATGCTCTTATATGTCACCCCAGTGCTGGATTCTCATCTATTAAGAAAAACTCCTGTCTTTTAAAATTGATTTAATAATGTACTCCTTTTTTTTATTAGTTTACTACTGCTTATAAATTGCATATGTACATTTTAATAAATGAAACGGACAGAAAATGATGATGTCATAGAAATAACTATCATCATAGTAATGCAGTACACAGCAGATTGATCAGGGACATGAAATGTAACCACATTTTAAAGAGTAGAACAAATAAGTTCAAACACTCCTGCTGAAGATTATTGTTATCTTTTATAAATACTAACAATGCTTGATAAAATGTGTGAAAATCAGTGCAAAGGAATTGTTCATAGCAACCAGTTTCAACACTGCTTTAATTTTCCAGTATGTTTTAGGCTAGGTTCACACTATGTTCAGGCATTATGTTTAGCATGTAAGATGCTACCAATGTATGCCCCAAACACTATACAGTTGTTTACGTCTGTCATTGAGGTATACAAAGATATTTTTTTGCATCCAGTTGTATTGAAAAGCATATTTTCTTTTGATCCGATATAGTTGGATCAGAAGTATACCAACGTATACCAGCCAAACATATGCTGACTATAGTGAATTTAGTTTTAGTTTGGCTGCTACAGATTTCATATGTACCAGTCTTTGTACATTTCTCCCACTGCCTCTCATTTGTAATAGAGATAGGTGTCAACAGGAACATCTATGTACAAACATATCAGATCAATCAAACAAAGAACAAAAATAAAAATGGATGATTTTTTAAAATAAAAGTTTTAATAAATAATAACAAAAAAAAACAAAGCAAACAAAGAAACAGAAAAAAAAGACCTTTGTACATAAAAGGCATGATGGAGGATTGTTAGAGTAAATAAGGAATAAGTGATGGAAAATACCATATGCATTCCTAGCCTGAGGGTTTAGAGTTAATACATTGGGGGTCATGTGTCAATACAAAATGTTTACTTTCCACTCAATGTCATTAAGAATTGGTTCTATCTGTGAGGATTTTTAAAAGTTGATGTCCCATTTTAGGAAACAAAAAAGATAATTGCTAGATCTTCCAGCATTAGAGGGAAAAAAGGTGTAGTACATTGGTAAATACGACGCATGTTTAGAGAGTTATATTTGTCAACACTACTTTGTGCAAATAGATTGATACATATTATAATTTCCAAAGAGTCTAGATCAACAAATCAACAGAAAGCAGAAACCATGATAAAACATCAGTATGGATTTCAAGCCTCATATAAAAAAAAAAAAAAACAATATACTTATTTTGTATTAGCAAGAGATACAACAGTTTACTGAATGTGAGATAGACATGAAATAATGGAGGAACAAACATATCCCGTTGACTTTCTGACACCATCTCCCAGCTGAGATCATGTTCCCAAGACTTTGACTGAACTCCCAAATAATAACATATTTGGGTCCTGTTTGGACCTGACTGTACATCCAGGATTTGGTCTGAGGCCAACGGTGCTTCAGAGTGATTGAGAGAATGAAATGATCTGAAAGCACACATGCTGGCTATCTCCTCTGTCAAAGCTCAGCAGTTTACAATCTGACACAGGGCTACATCACTCTACATCAGTAATTCGACTTATCCAAGATATCCCCACCTGTCAGCAAGTCTGCACCTGTTGTCTAACCCGGCAAAGGCCAAATGACAACAGCCAATCGTAATTGCCTATTCTGCAACATGGCCATAGATGGCTCCTTCTGCTTTGCTTCTCCAGACCAGTGCCCTTAATCTCTATGGGTTAGAGCTGCCTGTTTTTCATACTTGCAATACTGTCAATAATATGAGCTCAGGTCACTTGAACTGGTACATACTGTATAACGTCAGACTTTCCAACAATGATAATGGATATAATACAACTTTCCATATATCATGTAACCAAAAGAGGTTTTCTAAAGAATAGGATCATGCAATTAATAGCAGCCTTCTAGTATCAGAATATCATATTATAATTAGAAACCATGAAATTAAACATATACTATACACACACACACACACACACACACACACACACACACGTATATATACTAAAGGAGGAGCTTTTCTTTTGTAATTTTATACTTCTTACTTCATTTTATTCTTTGATGCTCAGCTTTGCCTACTACAATACCTCAACAACAATAAGGTCTATCGAGTCCATATTGTATCTCTGTAATGCACTGTATTAACTACAGTAGCTAGTTAGGGTGTAGTAAAGATATTCAACATCAGCATACTGGGTGGATGAGTCTTTAAAGTGACAACCACTTTAGCCAATGTTTTTGGCAGGTAATGCAAAGTACATATCTCAACAAGAGGGTGACAACAATAAACAGAAGAGCGCACCACAAAAATAATTTTAATGTGTTGTTTATCCCAAGCCATCATAGGAATGAATAAGATTTGTTTTTTTACTAAAGTAAAAATACTTATTCAACCAAAAATGTTTAGTGTACCAGGAATTTTAACCAGTCGCTACTGGAGTTCCCCTTTAAACCAGCTAAATAAGATTCAGGCATTTCATGGAATACTGTGGTCCAGGCTTTTAAAGAAGATTGTATCCCAAAATTTTAAATTGGCCATGTTTATATATATATATATATATATATATATATATATATACTGTATATATATATTTCTATAGTAAATTAGAATCTAGAGTGATGGCAAATTTGCTCTTTTACCTACAGAGATATTATCTTTCTTGTGCCGCTAAGTTTTGCTAAGGTGACAACAAGGAAGTTCCGCCATATTGGTAACAACTAGAATTTTGTCGGCATATTCAATAAATAACGAGTGGAAAGTTTTACTATCACTATCTGAGAAGATAATTCAAGGGTGACAGCCAATATGGCAGCACCTCCTACTGTTATTTTAAAAAAATGTCCGTCATGACAAAACAGAAAATGGCAATATCTCTAAGTAAAAATAATCGAATTACTAAAGTTTGGCTATGGCTCTAACTTGTGATTTACTGGAATATGTTCTATTTAATATTTTGGATAGAAATCACACAGTTAGCACATGAGGAAATCATCGTCACACTGTAGCAGTCATTGGAGGTCATGGTAGATCAAGTGTAATGGGAATACAAAACCTCTTTTTTACTGTACTAAAGTTATGCATTTTTGTTATTGGGTGGAGATCTATTTTAAAGAAATGTGCATTTACTTTGTCTAAGCATAACTACCAAATACTATATTAAAATGTATGAAACCCAATTATATTATATTACACTTTAGTTTACATGTGATTATGCATACCATTACAATATAGTATAAAAAATATGCAACAGAAGTGTAACTAAAATGTGGATTCATACTAGGCGTATCAAATAATCCGAAACATTAGATGTTTTTGACACTCAGCTTGCTCATATTTTATTATTTTTTAAGCTCTTCCCTTCCTATGGCTGCATCATTTCATCTATTTGATTCCCTCATGGAAATGAGCTATATTATTACTATTCATATGAATATGACATATGGACTAGACATAAGTTACTGTTTAAAAATGAATACATCCAAGATAACAATAATACGGCAAGTCGGGTAAATGTATTAAACATATATAGATTGAATAGGCTTTTCAGCCCAATGAATGACTGTTGAATGACGGTAAAAGCCTACCTAGGTGAACTAATACAATACTTCTGTACCTAACAGCCCCCTTTGGCTCACATCCTTAGGAAACTCATAGTTCCCAGCAGGTGGCAGAACAGCTGCCTAAAATGCCTACAAGGAGACGCCACAATCCCCCACCCAAACTGTGCCCATCTATTCTGGACAACAGATGGGGTATGGTGTTTTCTTATAGGCAGTGTAGACAACTGTTTTGCCATCTGCTTCCTTGGGTCCAGAAGCTTAATGGTGACACTGGAAGCACAAATAACCACAAGGGTGAAAACTACACACAGTAGGAAATTCACTACAGCCTATTCATACAAGAAAACCACATTAAAAAGTATTCTGCTTAGTTGTAAACAGTATTCACTATATGGAACTATGTCATTTTAGGACATGATGCATATTTTCCTTTTCAAACCATAGCATAGCATTACCCAAGGCATAGATTTAATTTGCTCCCCTAACCCTTTATCTAAATACCCTGGCCAAGGCAGAGTGGCTAACCGGCACTCACCCCCAGCACCAGGGATATATGCCCCATCAGTCCACCTAGGTATGCCACTGAATACCCTGAAAGTGGTATGGTATTTCCACCCACTAACTTCAATGAGGAGGACACATGGTGAGAAAATGGCACTCTATACATACAATATCTTGATATGGTTTTTCATAGAAGCAATTGTAGGAAATATTTCTAGACCTGCCACTTTAAAAAGAGAAATATTGCCTCTGATCGCAGAAAAAGTGCAGCAAAAACCCATGTACTTAAGGTACTTTACACACAGAGGTTTGTCATGGAGCGCACTACTGCTTGTATCCTAGACAATGGTTACGGAAAAGGCCTTAAAATAGTAAGGTAATGAAAAGCATAAAATTCCCTCATACATAGACAAAAAAACAAACAAACAGCCCATTCTTAGAGAATCCTAAACTACGCAAACATAAGTGAGGGAACAGAACAGCTTGCTTATCAGAGTTTCTATTCAGAAGGAAATTTTCCTAGCTACGTATATACATAGGCTGCACAGTACTGTCCAGGAAAAATTGCTGGAGAGTAAAAACAAGCAGCACACATTATTAACACTTTTATGGCCCAGACATGAAAATAACCAGCACGTATTACTGCAAATTGACAAATAACAATGAATATTTTATGTACATTCACTTTTACCCAACTATTTAATCCGCAATGTATGTACATATACAATATATATATATATATATATATATATATATATATATATATATATATATATATATATTAATTTCAAGAAGTCGTTGAGGTTATTTCTGTGGTCTGTCCATAACATAACTTTTACAATAAGATAAGAATGTTCATGTTTAAGCTTATTTAGCTACCTCCTTATGAAATTATCATTACCTATGGGTCCCGCTTTATGTCAGGTTCTAGTCACAGATCCCCATCAAAAATAGGCAGCTTTAGTATACTATTTGCTCTCTCTCTCCAACTGCCCTGCCTGTATTATTTTCATGATTTCATGAACCATATTATTTTCATTAACCGGGAAACTCAGGATGAACATGTCATGTCATGGAACATGTATACATTTTCAGAGGAGCCCATTTTCATAAAGGCCTTTAAAACAAGTAATACAGAGTTTTACACTAAAAAAGACAAATAAAAAAAGTTTCTGCTATAGTTGGTGACTATTTCTGATTGCCCTAAAGATCCCCCGTTGTTGGGTACAGTGTCTGATAAGCCATTGACATTTGAGATTTTATTCCTCATTCTGAATCGCAAGTTGCGTAAAGAAACAAGGAGCGAAAACTTGTACATATTTACAAGTATAAAATATTTCATGATATAATGCATTATAAATTATTTAAATAGACTATTCATGATTTCTGCACCATAGAGTGCAAAGACTCAGTACCCAAACACCAGGTGCTCCAGCAATTTGTATACCATGGGAAGAAAGAAATAATGAAGTAAAATAAATCACTACTAATTATATCATGTAGTTAGAGTTTCCCAAATGGGCTTTTTTTCCTTATGTGGTCCTAGTCTAAACAGCAGTCCGGTACTTGGTAAGCCGCATGAAAAGAAAACACTCCATGAGGGATGAAACCGTGGCTATGACAATTGAAAAATAATAGTAATTACAAAGTGGATGGTAGGAAATCTAACTGTGGTGGATAAATGTACCATTAATTATTATAACGAATATCCCACACTGCGACACATACACTGGACTGTGTGCCACATTTGTTAATAAAGTAAGAAAAAATGGTAGTTGTAAAACGTTTTATTTATATGGCAATATATTGATGCTAAGCAGTGAGCGGACACTCTGGAAACATATTATTCATTGGTTCATTTGGGTTTATTTCCACCATAAAAAAATGTTCTTTCAAATTGTATATTAACATAGGGAATTTAATGGGAATTGTAAAGTATGGTTTGCACTATGAGTAAGTACTGTATTATAGTGAGCCTCACTGCAATCACATTTCCTTGGGGGAGGGTGGCAAATATTGATGGTCACCATGTTTTTTGTTTATGGGGGCTATCATTTAACTTCCAACTCTTTATGAGAAGTGGAACATTGAGTTTTGCTAGTTCTTTGGGGGCTCACTCTACCTCTATTTTCTAAAACTCCTGATATAATATCCTCTTGTTCATGAAACATAACTTCTTTCAATGGTGCTAGAACAGGCCAGAGATAATAGTGCTCCACCTACCCCTTGCAACACTGTAAACATTGTAGTCAAAAGCGGTGGGCATGACATAATCAAGCTCCACCTACCAGTTACCACGTTCTAAACAATGCTGGCAAAGGGGCTGGGCATCACATAAGAGGCTCCCAGGTCAGCAGAGGTGTAAGGCTGGCCATACACATAAGATAGCTGTCAGTCTAACAGCCATTCCTCCCGATCCCCTATACACATACACATTCGGCTGAGCATGCATGTATGCTGAATAGGGAGAGGGGAGTAAGCACCTGCCAGACACCTCTGGTGACTTATCTCCCCTAGAACAAAAGGATCGGGCATGTTAAAATCCAATTGCCTGATCCTTCTCCCTCCCAATGGCTATTGTCGGGGGAGAGAAGGATTGGGCAGTTGGATTTCAACATGCCTGGTCCTTTTGTTCCCAGGAGAGAAAACCCGCCGCGAAAGGTGTTTGGAAGGCCCCCCATACACATTAGATGGTCGGCCGACATTAATTTAATTTGTCTGGCCATCTTATAGCTCCGAGACCCCAATGCAAAATCTGTAAAAGGACTGCCCCCATCTAGCATGTGCCATTTATAATACTGATGTCTTCTTACTTGGGAGGGGGTCCTTGGGCCTAGCGGTGACTGCTACCCCTGCACACCTTATAGCTATGCCTTTTCAGGTCAGGTTGAAGGAGCATTATATAAATAGGGCCACCAGCAGTGGTAAGAAAATGGTGCTGGTATGAACGTCATTAGACATTAAAAAAAGTTCTCCTGAATTATAGCAGTTTCACCCAGCTGGGGTAATTTCTAGATTCAACACTTTGCCTTATTGAATTATAGTCCTTAAGGCTTTTAGGCTGAAGTATTTTTTAAGGAAGACAAAATGACAAATTCCTTGATTGTGTAACTTTCAGTTCTGCATAAACTCTTTCAATGTTTTGATATGGGCTATTTATTGTTTTGGCCAATGTCTGGCAACAATAACAAGCAATTGTGAAATCTAAAGCAGGTTGCCTATCTTCACCACAATGGGCAGTCTATCCAATGATGGGATGAAACAAAAGCCACAAAAAAAAACAGAATTCTAAGCTCTGAAAAACTCAAAGATTTGTCACTGTCCTGAAAAACACTTGGATACCTACAGGTAATGACACACGTAATAGGATTTTTACAAATTTTTATTCGAACTGTTCATTGCCATAGAAACAAGATGGCTTCATGTACATTGTAGTTATCATTGGTATGTTATAACAGTGCCCTATTACTTTTTTTTTTTTTAACTTAAATTTGGGTATGTTTTACCCCAGGATGATTTATTACCATTTATTATATACCTGTTAACATGCTAATTGTTCCACATATTATCCCTAGTTTTTGTGGCACTGCAATTACAATGTATATCACGTAATATAAAGGGGTACCCAATGAAAAATATGTTTTCTACAGCAAACATTCTGCCACAGGGTGCAAAACAGGTGGATTATGATTATTGGCTCTTGGTGAAATTAACCCTTGACTCTTCCAGTGACTTAAATATACCCCAGGACCCACAGTTTAGACTCTAAATGGAAATTTCTGGTGACTGTACAAATGGTGTCTTTCCGAAACTTCAGGTTCTAAACTTTAGAATGCCATAAGGCTTGTCATCGCTTCCATGAGGTTCACAGCATGCTCAATGAGGTTTAGAAGACAGAACCACCTTTAAATTAGAACACAGGCTTGAAAAAAATCTCCTCAGGGTCACAGGAAGGAAAGTGACAACAGCTCTGAACACATGTTTTTGTCATAACAGCCATTGTCACTTAAGATTAGCTAAGGCAAGGAAGAAATATGTAGGGGGGGGATACCCGATTGTTGGTTTAAGACCCATGATTTAGCTCATTTAGCATAAATGTTGTCCTTAGGTACAGAGACACCAAGCACAACTGATGTGTCTAATGGGATCTGATACAGGTCAACAAGAAATGTATACAGCCTCTTCTAAGACATCAGTACTGCAGCTTGAGTTTAAATCTATAATACGGATCAAGACTGCAAGCCTGTAAGACATCTGTGTGCTCAGAAGAGAAGCCTGCTGCTCGGGGTGAATAAAAGAGATGAAAAACTTTGGGTATATTAATCAGCTTAGTAATACAGTCCATACCCTTACACCACATGGCCTTGACCCATGTAAAACTTTTCTGTATGTTAAGAATTGGAAGATACGATACTGGTACTGCAACCCTCAGGACCTTGATAAAGAATCACGATTTCCCCTCTTTGATGTATGACTTTGTTATGGGTAAAGTCAAACACACAATATTTACCGGAACACGGGATGTCTAAACTCGTAGCTTTGTCATTCAGATACATTGAAGTACTTCTGAAATTGCCTTTTGGCAACAATCGTTTCCCCTGTGACCTAGTTTGGGGCAGCTGTTTAAAATGTAATGATCCTATTATGGCTTTACCTCCCTTGAATATTTGATGAGTTTGATCAAAGCATTGGATGCTTACGATAACCTAAAGTGCATTAACATTCTTTCTGCTTTAAATGTCATCATTATTGACAGGTATTGATTATGTGCAATGATACAAAGTCATATCTTTTGATTTTTCTCATTTTCAATTTGCAAGCAGGTCCAAATACTACAAAGACATACTTTGCAGGCCTCAGTCAAATTACATTAGCTGCTCATAAAAAGTATTGATTGTGTGCCCAATGATATAGAACTAAAAGTAACTGCTCAGCGCATAGGTACTATTCACGAGACTGAAAAAAACACGACGACGGCAAACAGTGCACGTCAAACTATTCACTTAGCTTCTTAAGTCATACGACAACAAAATCAATACATTTTGTTTTTGTTGTTCTCGAGTTAATCCCAGTATATAATTTTAGCTCTGGACAGTCACAAATGTAAGGTCAGGTGGTTTTACCATAAACCACATTGGACCACAAAACAAAACCACAGCAAGATCTGGCAAACAAACATGTTCTCAATAGACGTTAAGTTGGACGAAAACAGGCAAGATCATTAACTTATCAAGATTTTGCATTTTAAGTGGTAACACAAGACAGATGAGTTTTACATTAAATTTTAATCTATTATAATTTTGTTTGCGGACTGTAAAAATAAACTATTCTATGGTTGATCCATTTGGACTCCATATGAATAAAAGGGACCTTGTTTACAACAGCAACCAGAATCAGATTTCAGCTCCACTGGAAAATAACATCTGGAACCTGATTGCTGACTATGGGTGTGAATTTCATCTATCTATCTATCTATCTATCTATCTATCTCATATCTATCTATCTATCTATCTATCTATCTATCTATCTATCTATCTATCTATCTATCTATCTATCCATCCATCCATCCATCCATCCATCCATCCATCCATCCAATCTATCTATCTATCTATCTATCTACTGTTATAAAAATAAAATAGTATCATAAACATAAAAGAATATTTAAATCAAACATGCAAAATATAAAAACTTAATACAGCCTAAAACGATTATACAATGTCATAGTCTGATTATTTTATCAATATAACTTACATCTTTAATAAGCGCTGAACACCTAGTGTGTCCTGTACTAAGTACAAATTAACATATGGCCTAATACAAGGAACAAGCATCTCATTACATTAATGTTCCTTGTAACAAGCTTATACAAATGACTTCTAAATATATTAAGGAATGGGCGACGTGTGCGTCTTTTGGTAAAGGTCCCATATGTTATAGAGCACAGCTATATTTCAGAGGCAGACCATACATGACATGTTCTATAAGTATGTTTTAATTATAAGCGCTGTATATGCATTTCAGAATTATACTAGTTTATCACTGGAATTGCATTTGACCGGCCCAGCCTATTAGCACTGCATGCTTTTTTTCAGCATCATACATTAAAATTACTTGTGACATAATAAAATGTGTCCTATTTTTACATTATTGATTAAAGCTGCAGCAGAAATGTAAATAATGTAACTATTACTTCTTTTTGGCCACAGTAAGGATTTATTCATGCTAAAATTAAAAATTCATTTGGTCATGAAAGGCTCGGGCTTAAAAACATTACTATAACTAGTTCACTATCTAGGCTGAATGGTACTGAGCAATGTTATGTGCCCTATTTTCCATGCTCACAGTAAGGATACAATATGGGAATTCAGCCTGGTAATTACTAATACACCACATAGGCACAATTACAGCCAGTGTACTACATAAAAGAGTCACTTGTGGTCTGCATGCATTACAAAGAGCAGCGGGGGGGGGGGGAGAGATGGGGGGGGGGAGAGATGGGGGGGGGGGGCAACATGCAACAAGACAAAATGCCTTGCAAAAAGGAAGGAGACCAGAGAAGTTAATGGGCCTGGAAACAAGGAGCTCAATTCTTCCTGGAATGATTGGAGACCCCACATCAATTACCAGCTTTTGTTTTCTAACTCTTATCATCAGCCGTCTTACAGGAACTAAATAGAACAATGCTGTGTGCTGCAAGGCCCTGTAAACCGAGCTATGGTTTCCACACCCTGTCACGGTGTTTGTCCGGTGTAGCCAGATATTGTCAAGCCTTTCAGTATCCCTTAAGAGACATTATAATGTATTAAATATGACTTATGTGTGGACAACAAACAAAAATGGAAAATGTCTTTTGGGAGGTAATAACTCTGAGAAAGTTTCCTTTTGCACATTTGGACATGCTGTCTATAAGGTCTCTGATGTGTGTATGTAGCATGTACAGAGGTGCGCGGGGTCCTTGCAGCTCTGTACTATGTGCCACTGTATGGTGCTCCAAACAGCATCATATTACAGAAAGATTCTCCCCAGAATAGGCATCCAGAATACAGAGTCTAATGGAGCTTGCCACAGTTTATTTTCTGTTGGATTCATAAGGAATCCAAAAGAAAAACTCTGTATGCCTCTGTATTAAATCTGAGACATAAAGAAGTACAGTACGGTCCCATAGACTTCTATGGGAGCTGAATTATGACTATACAATTCGGAGATTGTACAGGGCTATAATATGGCTGTGTACATGAGCCCTGAAGCAGAAAGCATATACATACCAGTATATAAAAGTCACCAAAATACCAAGGCCCTCATGCAAAAAAATAGTTCGAAGAAAAAAAGTGATGTTAAATAATAGTCTGTCAAAAAAGGACAAAAGTATTATAGGAGTGATACTTGTATTGGCTAACCAGATCAATGGATCAATGTCCTTGGAGTGTATTTAAGATACTGGCAATGTTATTAATAGAAAGGAAAGTCAGTGGTCGGTTTGAGGAATTGGTTGCAAAAACATGGCTGGATTTACTGAACGACCACATAGCAGGTAAAGTGTAGCGGGAACAGCATAATGGATCAGATTTACTAATACTGTCTACGATTCTTTTTCTTTCTTGCAAATTGAGACTTTTCTATTACTATTTGCAACCTTTATTAAATTTCCCAATTTTTGAAAATGATTGAGAAATTGTAAACATATATTTTAGTTAACATATTTAGTTATACAGTCATGCCATGGGCACTGGTTTACAGCCTGGATCAGAGATTAACCAGACGCTGAGGGGCTCAACTCCACCCATCTGCTATACAAGAGCATGGAAGGTCCAATAACATATCTGGGTAGAGCAAAGAAAAAGATTCAGCGACTGCATCTTATGTTTATATAAGGGTCATCGATGTCTTATAAGCAGTAATAACATCTTGCATACTAAAAACACTATATACATACTTTATTTTAAGGCAGTTGTCTAACCACAAGGAACATTCCAATACTTTCTCTCTACTGATAACCTTCATACAGTGAACAAAGTCTAAATGACATTGATTCTTGGATACATAATGTATGAGGATGAAGGTGGGACAATAACAGAGTGTATTATGGCCAAATAATAAAACTAAGATATAAATAGATTCTTTGGTGAAAGAAATCAAACATATAACTATCCCCATCTCCACTTTAAATGAGGAGTAGGAGCTGTCATAGAAACGAAATCAAGGCTGCAGAAACCACCCTGGACATTATTTAACTTCAGCATTTTAAAAAGGATATCATGTACCTGTACATATGATCGATCGAGCAATCAATCTATCTATCTATCTATCAGCAGTAAATACACAGCAATCACAAAGGCTTTTGGTGAAAAAAAGAAGGTGCTTTATTGACCCCAAAAACCCTTTGCCTTTCTTCCGTGAGTGCTGCCTATTTACTGCTTTTTGTCTAGAGGGACAGTGGTCAGTTTCCTAAGGCTTGCACCCTCTTCCATTTAAGCCTGTGCTGCTGGACTATATTTTTGTATCTATCTATCTATCTATCTATCTATCTATCTATCTATCTATCTATCTATCTATCTATCTATCTATCTATCTATCTATCTATCTATCTATCTATCTATCTCATATCTATCTATCTCATATCTATCTATCTCATATCTATCTATCTATCTATCTATCTATCTATCTATCTATCTATCTATCTATCTATCTATCTATCTCATATCTATCTATCTATCTATCTATCTATCTATCTATCTATCTATCTATCTATCTATCTATCTATCTATCTATCTATCTATCTATCTCATATCTATCTATCTCATATCTATCTATCTATCTATCTATCTATCTATCTATCTATCTATCTATCTATCTATCTATCTATCTATCTATCTATCTATCTATCTATCTATCTATCTATCTCATATCTATCTATCTCATATCTATCTATCTATCTATCTATCTATCTATCTATCTATCTATCTATCTATCTATCTATCTATCTATCTATCTATCTATCTATCATCTATCTATCTATCTATCTATCTATCTATCTATCTATCTATCTATCTATCTATCTATCTATCTATCTATCTATCTATCTATCTATATCTCATATCTATCTATCTATCTATCTATCTATCTATCTATCTATCTATCTATCTATCTATCTATCTATCTATCTATCTATCTATCTATCTATCTATCTATCTATCTATCTCATATCTATCTATCTCATATCTATCTATCTATCTATCTATCTATCTATCTATCTATCTATCTATCTATCTATCTATCTATCTATCTATCTATCTATCTATCTATCTATCTATCTCATATCTATCTATCTATCTATCTATCTATCTATCTATCTATCTATCTATCTATCTATCTATCTATCTATCTATCTCATATCTATCTATCTATCTATCTATCTATCTATCTATCTATCTATCTATCTATCTATCTATCTATCTATCTATCTATCTATCTATCTCATATCTATCTATCTCATATCTATCTATCTATCTATCTATCTATCTATCTATCTATCTATCTATCTATCTATCTATCTATCTATCTATCTATCTCATATCTATCTATCTATCTATCTATCTATCTATCTATCTATCTATCTATCTATCTATCTATCTATCTATCTCATATCTATCTATCTATCTATCTATCTATCTATCTATCTATCTATCTATCTATCTATCTATCTATCTATCTATCTATCTATCTATCTATCATCTATCTATCATCTATCTATCTATCATCTATCTATCTATCTATCTATCTATCTATCTATCTATCTATCTATCTATCTATCTATCTATCTATCTATCTATCTATCTATCATCTATCTATCTATCTATCTATCTATCTATCTATCTATCTATCTATCTATCTATCTATCTATCTATCTATCTATATCTATCCATATCTATCTATCTATCTATCTATCTATCTATCTATCTATCTATCTATCTATCTATCTATCTATCTATCTATCTATCTATCTATCTCATATCTATCTATCTATCTATCTATCTATCTATCTATCTATCTATCTATCTATCTATCGATCTATCTATCTATCTATCTATCTATCTATCTATCTATCTATCTATCTATCTATCATCTATCTATCTATCTATCTATCTATCTATCTATCTATCTATCTATCTATCTATCTATCAATATCTCATATCTATCTATCTATCTATCTATCTATCTATCTATCTATCTATCTATCTATCTATCTATCTATCTATCTATCTATCTATCTATCTATCTCATATCTATCTATCTCATATCTATCTATCTATCTATCTATCTATCTATCTATCTATCTATCTATCTATCTATCTATCTATCTATCTCATATCTATCTATCTATCTATCTATCTATCTATCTATCTATCTATCTCATATCTATCTATCTATCTATCTATCTATCTATCTATCTATCTATCTATCTATCTATCTATCTATCTATCTATCTATCTATCATCTATCTATCATCTATCTATCTATCATCTATCTATCTATCTATCTATCTATCTATCTATCTATCTATCTATCTATCTATCTATCTATCTATCTATCTATCATCTATCTATCTATCTATCTATCTATCTATCTATCTATCTATCTATCTATCTATCTATCTATCTATCTATATCTATCCATATCTATCTATCTATCTATCTATCTATCTATCTATCTATCTATCTATCTATCTATCTATCTATCTATCTCATATCTATCTATCTATCTATCTATCTATCTATCTATCTATCTATCTATCTATCTATCTATCGATCTATCTATCTATCTATCTATCTATCTATCTATCTATCTATCTATCTATCTATCTATCTATCTATCATCTATCTATCTATCTATCTATCTATCTATCTATCTATCTATCTATCTATCTATCAATATCTCATATCTATCTATCTATCTATCTATCTATCTATCTATCTATCTATCTATCTATCTATCTATCTATCTATCTATCTATCTATCTCATATCTATCTATCTCATATCTATCTATCTATCTATCTATCTATCTATCTATCTATCTATCTATCTATCTATCTATCTATCTATCTATCTATCTATCTCATATCTATCTATCTATCTATCTATCTATCTATCTATCTATCTATCTATCTATCTATCTATCTATCTATCTATCTATCTATCTATCTATCTATCTCATATCTATCTATCTATCTATCTATCTATCTATCTATCTATCTATCTATCTATCTATCTATCTATCTATCTATCTATCATCTATCTATCTATCTATCTATCTATCTATCTATCTATCTATCTATCTATCTATCTATCTATCTATCTATCTATCTATCTATATCTATCCCTATCTATCTATCTATCTATCTATCTATCTATCTATCTATCTATCTATCTATCTATCTCATATCTATCTATCTATCTATCTATCTATCTATCTATCTATCTATCTATCTATCTATCTATCTATCGATCTATCTATCTATCTATCTATCTATCTATCTATCTATCTATCTATCTATCTATCTATCTATCTATCTCATATCTATCTATCTCATATCTATCTATCTCATATCTATCTATCTATCTATCTATCTATCTATCTATCTATCTATCTATCTATCTATCTATCTATCTATCTATCTATCTATCTCATATCTATCTATCTATCTATCTATCTATCTATCTATCTATCTATCTATCTATCTATCTATCTATCTATCTATCATCTATCTATCTATCATCTATCTATCTATCATCTATCTATCTATCTATCTATCTATCTATCTATCTATCTATCTATCTATCTATCTATCTATCTATCTATCTATCTATCTATCTATCTATCTATCATCTATCTATCTATCTATCTATCTATCTATCTATCTATCTATCTATCTATCATCTATCTATCTATCTATCTATCTATCTATCTATCTATCTATCTATCTATCTATCTATCTATCTATCATCTGGTTCAATTTCCTTTATTATTATTATTGCTAGGACATATTTTAGTCAATGTTAGTATGAAGGTTGCATAAGGCTTCGTTCACATCTGCGTCAGGGCACCGTTCAGGGGTTCCATCGGAGCTTTCCGTCAGGTGAACCCATCAACGGAACCCTGACTGAAACAAACGGAAACCATAGGTTCTATCGTAACAATATTACATAGTTTAAGAGAAAATACTGTATATTATTCATCCAACAGAACCTCCTAGCCACAAGTAACTATCATATTTGGGACTCTGCTGCCCACACACTGTGGTGTGTCTGTGGTGGCATATATGTTTGAGTTATTTTAGACGTATAAATAGCAGGGTTACCTTGCAGCTGCCCAAACAAACGTAATGGGACTAGAAAACAGAAATTCAATCCTGCATTCATATCTATTCGTATCTATATAAAGAACAATGTACATTGTCCAAACATCAGTAATTGTAATAGAGCTTTACAGAAAACCAAACATGAAAGCTAAAAATAATACATCTATATCTCAACTAAGCGTAAGGCTCAATCAACTAAGATAACAAATGTCCGGCTATAGTATTCACAGTAAAACACAGTGTAGAAAAAATACTCGTACGGGACAATGCTTGCAAGAAAACCCAATCCTATGCTTTGTTCTTCTAGAGATTGGGTGCATGGAGCATTATGGGACAAAGAACGTCCCATTTCCTCAACTCTGTCAGTGCAGTTAAAACATAGAGGCTATTATCTTAAGGCCCTTTTAGACTGGCTGATAAGCGGCCAGTGCAGCGAGCGCAGATCAACGAGACATGGTTGATCGGCACTCGTTTGCTCCTGCCACACGGAGCTATGGATGGGGACGAGTGGTCGTTACTCCGATCGCTCGTCCCCATTTATTATGATCATGTCGGCAGCGGGTATCCCTGTTTACACAGGGAGATGTGCTGCCAACAACGATAATATTTAACTTTTTCTGATGATCGCCTGTTTTCAGACGTAATTCGGGCATTTTACACCTCAATTACGCCTGAAAAAACGCCCCCAATACGCCTACAAACATCTGCCCATTGCTTTCAATGGGTTTTACGATGTTCTGTTCCCACGAGGTTTAATTTTACGCGTTGCTGTCAAAAGTCGGCGCGTAAAAAGACGCTCGCGTCAAAGAAGTGCATGTCACTTCTTGGGACGTTTTTGGAGCCGTTTTACATTGACTCCATTGAAAAACATCTCCAATAACGTCCGTAAAATACGCCGCAAAAAGCGTAAGTTGTTAAAAAACGTCTGAAAATCAGGAGCTGTTTTCAGGCGAAAACAGCTCCGTAATTTCAGACGTATTTTGCTATGGTATTTGTTTGCCACTGTTCGCAAAGTATTTTGTGCTGTACAGGGGTATTTATTTAGAACTGTTACAGAGGACAATGGATGCTGCACGGTAGTATTTGTCCGCTGGTGAGAAGTTTGAGAAGTCCTACCGTACAGGATACGTCTGTATACTAGTGGTGTGAACCTAGTCCTAGTCTGTGTAGCTCAATAACTTCCCATTCAGAGCAGTGATAAAAAGTAGTCAGTAGCAGTCACACTGGAGTCTATAAATGACATGAACATAGATTTCAGTACTAATTTATTTTTATACATTAAATCACTGGACTCCACCTATAACTATGTTCTCTTATAAAATACAACAAAAAACACCCACTCAGGAAGAGATCTATAAAACAAGTATTGATTTTAATAGTTTTTTTCATGAAAAAAAATCCCATTAGTGGTGTGTTCACATTTTTTTTTTTTTTTACCAGTGAATGGTTTCATTGCATGTAACAATATGCTGTTTGTATGAAACTATGTACCTGTAGATTGTGAGAAAATAAAAAGCCAGGAAAGTTACAGACAGCAAGGTCTTTGAAACAATGCCTTGTCTTTCTCAGAGTGTTTACGATCAATGTGAAAACATATATCCTTGGGCTGAAATGTTTAGTGGCACCCAGAAGTCTGAAGAGAGCAGCTCAGGCCTGTGGTTTTTCAAGGTCACTTTATCATTGCTTGCATTCTCCGAGGGATCTCTGAATGAATAGGACTGGGTTACTCAGGCTCCTATTCCACGCCTATTCCTCTTCATTTTCCTTGGCCAGGCTGCGAGCCGAGCTATTTTTAGCAGGATTGCTTTCTATTTTTAGGTGACTACCAGTTAACAGACATTTATTAGGAAAAATAAAAGACAAACAAAAGAGGGAGGAGATAACACTTCCCTTTGCGTATTGTAAAGCAAGTTTTCAACCTGTAACTCCGGGCATTTCAGCTGCTTTCAATCTTGGAAAAATAAAGAGAATTTGGAGTTCAGTGATTTAAAAATAAACCTTCCCTCTGGCAAAGAGACTAAAATACAACAAGCTGTTACTATGTGAAACAGTGTCAGTGAAAACAAAGAGCATTCTTCTATGGCCAGATTGGAAGAAATGCTTCACTGCTACAAGCATATGAGAATATTACATGAAACATTTTTCCACAGTGCCAGCCAAACGTGATTTTATGAAAAAAAAAAAAATGCAATTGTAAACTCGAACTTCAAATACCAAGAGGGGGAATGCACTGTAAAAAGTTTAAGCCGACATGTCAAGGTAATTTTTGGCTGCCATTCGACTATTTACCAGTAAATTCCCATAATGCTTAGCTACAGGTAATTCACGAACCAATGCACTTATGAAACTTTACAATTTAATACAACAAAAAATATAAAAAAAATTCAGGACTACATTCAAAATTATTAAGCACCATAAATACTGAGTGTGAACTCAGAATATGTCACTGTCGCACCATATAGATATGTAGATATGCCTCTCAGTTATTATTTTAAATAAATAAATTACTTATTATATAGCACCAACATATTCTGCAGTGCCCTACAGATTCTTGTAATCACTCGCGCCAGTTCCTGTCCCAAGTGGGGCTCAAAATCTGATTTTCCTATCTGACACTAGGGACAATTTCATTGGGGGCCAACTGATCAACCAGTATGTGTTTGAAGTTTGGGAGAAAACCAGAGAATTTGGAAGAAACCCACATATATATGAGGAAAACATACAAACTCCATGCAGCTAAAGCCCCTGTATTACAGCACCCAGGACCCAGGACTCTCACAAACTATCTATACTGTGTTTTTAGCCTATCAGCCTCTGTGAGCAATATACTGTGTAATGCATTTATATTATTTTTACAGACAGGGTCAGATCAAGGTCTGTGGACGAAATTGGGCAAAACACTGTGTACAGTGCCCCTTTCATTTATTTTTTAGAAAATAATTAAGAAAAATAATAATAGTATAATAATAATAGTGCCATACAGTGCATAAACAAAAACTCCATACACATCATACACAACAATACCAGCCCATGCTCTACAAACTGGATATCCACCTGAACCATGCAAGGTTCAAATATGTTGGTGGGTATTCATACAGCATGCCAACTGACAGGGAGCCAAGAGTGCTACGTGATACATAATTGAAATAGTGCTATAATCCTATGAAAACCAATGCTTTTAAAAAAAAAAAAAAATATCACAAGCCATTTCATAGGCAATTAAAATTGAAAAACATGTTTTTCATAACATCTGAAATACGTTTTACAATAATACAAAATATTGGAAGTTCTCCTTTAAGACCTGTGTTACTATTCTGTTTGGCGTAACACTTTACCAGACTTCACTTTCTACAATATCATTTCCATATTGTTCACCTTTTAGAGGACTTTAAAGCATGAATAGAGACAATTGTGACGGAAGATGAATGTTACATTTCAGTTAGAGTGAGGTTCTGTAGAATCGCTGACAAAAATGAAACCACTCAAGTAATATAATTACTGATACTTGGCTTTGGCAGTATAAGAATAAATTGTCAACAAGCTGTTTGTACTCTACAGCAGTTATTACATGGGTTAAGATTGAATGTAACCATTGTCACATTGATATCAGAAACAGAATTGTATTTTCTTATGTAACATAGTCCTGGGGCTTTGGAATTACTCAGCATTGCATTTCTAATTCGTAGTAGAATTGTCTTTATGACAGCCTTATGATCAGTGGTGCCAGAACAGGGGCTTAATAATAAAAATAATCATCTTAATTCATATAGCGGCAACGTATTCTGCAACACTTTACAATTCAGAGGGAACATGTACAGAAAATATCAGACATTACATAGTGACAAAGCTAATTTACAATTCAAACAGAGGAGTGAGGACCCTGCTTAAAACAGTGCATGTTGGGAACTAATCTGATTGTCTGGGGTAGTGCATTCCAGAGGACTGGTGCAGCACGAGAAAAGTTTTGGAGACGGGAAAGGGAGGTTCAGATTATAAAGGATGTTAATTGAAGGTCGTTGGAGCAGCACTGTGGATAGTTTTGTGGATGAGGGTAATACATTCAAATTGTATTCTAAAGTTTATGCACTTTAGAATACAGTGCCAGTGCAGTGACTGGCACAGGGTACATGCATTGGTGTAGTGGTTGGTCAAAATGATGAGCCTGGCTGCTGCATTCTGGATAGATTGGAGAGGGGACAGTTTAGTGAAGGGAAGGCCGATTAGTAATGAGTTACAGTAGTCAAAATGAGAATAAAGAGTAGTTGCTGTTAGATTTAGTCGCCAGGAGATCATTTGAGACTTTAGTAACCAGAAACCAGATTGTAAGGAGTTAGCAGAGAGTCAGCGGATAACGCGGGAGTAGACCAAGTGTTCACGAGTTAAGAGATGAAGGGGAGATTAGAGAAAGGTCGGTAGCAGAGCAGGACGGGTCAAAAGTATTCATATTCTGTGTCTGACCTCTCATATGGAACAAACATTTATATCCATTATATTATATATGCCAATGATGTATGAACTAGTCCAAATATATCCATACCTGGGAAGTTCTTTGCCCAGTTTAGGAGAGCTCCATTCATTTTTACTTTTGAGTGAATAGGGCTGAGCTGCAAAAGCAGACAGAGCCAATGGGCAGGAGTGGCACTGTTTCTCAAAAAGATCTTCTTTTATAATATCATACAACTTCTTTTATAAGTCAAGCAAATACATACTCCTTCTAAGCTACACTGGATCAGCAGATACACTTTCCACAGTGGATATGTCAAAACGTTGTCTACGTTGGCCAGCAGTGACATTTCTACTGCTCAGTTTGTTACTTGTTTTATTTTTCTTGGGTGTATTACAATGGTAAAAATAAAATAAAAGTGTTAATTCCTATTAATGAGATCAATGGATCCTTTCCAAACTGACAAAGCCTTCCACACTGGCAATCAAAGGTTTAATCGAAGAGACACAAAGCAAATCCTAATTTTACAGTGAATTCCAGATACTTGTCGTGTATTTTAATTGATGCCGGGGCTTTCAAAACATCATTAGCCTTACAGCTAGTCATTACCTCTGCAACCTTTATAAATCTTTGACATGGCAGATTATTTTTTCTTCAATACTATTCAAAACATCCCAACAGGTGACTTGACACAAGCCAGATCAGCCGACCTTGCTACTTGCTCTTAAGATTTGACAGGCTAATGCAAAATAAGACAATCAAGAAAATGGGATTGCCGGATTGCTGTCAGGGCCACACGTGGGTGATCAGCATGGATTTGAATGGAATGTCACATGCCGTAAACTGAATCAGTCGCCTGTGGACTAATCTGTTTTATTATGTTCTGTAGAACTTACAGAAGACTCACTTAATTATTGCACTATACAGACAGTGTTATACTATGACATACACTGTGCAGCGTGGTACAGTTATGAGCACGGGACATGCCATTTCTATTTAAGCATGGAAATAATTTCATGCAGTTAATATATATTTGTGGGTATCTTCTGGGCACTTCCAGGTTAAAGAGGCTCTGTCACCACATTATAAGTGCCCTATCTCCTATATAAGGAGATCGGTGCTGTAATGTAGGTGACAGTAATGCTTTTTATTTAAAAAAACAATCTATTTTTACCACTTTATTAGCGATTTTGGTTTATGCTAATGAGTTGCTTAATGCCCAAGTGGGCGTATTTTTACTTTCGACCAAGTGGGCGTTGTACAGAGGAGTGTATGACGCTGACGAATCGGCATCATGCACTCCTCTCCATTCATTTACAAAGCAGCATCGCGTTCTTACTAGAACACAATGTGCAGCCACATACACAGACATTAACGTTAATCAAGTGTCCTGATAATGAATATACATGACCTCCAGCCTGGACGCCATGTGTATTCAGAATCCTGACACGTCTGAATCTTTTCTGTGAGATTTCCAGCAAGGGAAACGAAATCTCGTTTACCTCGTAATCTCGCGAGATTACGCGTGGCTTGCTGGAATCTCACAGAAAAGATTCAGAAGTGTCAGGATTCTGAATACACATGACGTCCAGGCTGGAGGTCATGTATATTCATTATCAGGACACTTGATTAACGTTAATGTCTGTGTATGTGGCTGCACATTGTGTTCTAGTAAGAACGCAATGCTGCTGTGTAAATGAATGGAGAGGAGTGCATGATGCCGATTGGTCAGCGTCATATACTCCTCTGTACAACGCCCACTTGGTCGAAAGTAAAAATACGCCCACTTGGGCATTAAGCAACTCATTAGCATAAACCAAAATCGCTAATAAAGTGGTAAAAATAGATCGTTTTTCTAAATAAAAAGCATTACTGTCACCTACATTATAGCGCCGATCTCCTTATGTAGGAGATAGGGCACTTATAATGTGGTGACAGAACCTCTTTAATTGACTTCCAATCCTAAGAAATTAACCCGGTTGTGCCTAAAATGGAAATTACATTCAAAGTTCCACTAGGGATAAGTCATAGTGATTTGAATAAATAAATACAACTCTTCTGTACATGTTAGGGAGATTGGGATTTTTTTCTATCTATCTTCTATTATTTTATATTTCACTTAAGAAATTGTGATTTCCATTTAATTGTTTACCTCCCATTATTAACGTAATTTGTAATTAGATCTGATCCAGAAGAAAAAGAGTGTAGACCTGCATTAGTTTCTAGCTATGAACTGACTGATATGCCGATAATAAGTCTGACTATTCCCACTTTATTGCAAAGCAAAGCCACATACTTCTAGGAAGTCATTATATACATTTCTTGTAATGGTAGAACACTATGTTTCTATTACTGGATGGTCACTGGGACTTAAAACAGTCACATTTCTTCCATTTCTAGATTCTTATCAGGCAAAGATGTGGATGAATAGTCCCATTTAAAAATGAACATGAATATTCAAGAACATTTGACTACAGATAAGCAGACAACGCGCTGGGCTACCAGGCCTCTATATGTCTTCGTTTTGTCTAGAAATGTAACGTCCAACTCCCCCACCCACATTGTGTTTCTTACCAAGAGTCAAGTAACCATTTTAAAAAATAAAACAGGGGTGGGGTGTATTAATTATACATGGAGTATGGCTGCGAGACGTATGATTAAGACACACATCCTTGCATTTGCTGGAAACGTTTATTTATTGCATGGACTGCCCATAATCTACCCCTTAAAGGGGTTTTCCGATACCATATGACTTTTTTAAACTGACTATGGCTGCCTTAACTGACCCCCCCGCCCCCCAAATACCTTGTTTTTTCCATTGCTCCACTCCACTATTCTGCTACATTTCTCCCGGTGCCAATTACATGTGGTCTATTGATGCTTTCGGCACCGCTCCCAGCATGCTGTGCATCTCTCCCAGCATGCTGTGCGCTAGGATTACAGGATGCTGTACTGAGCATGCGTGGATTAAAGAGACTTCCTTTGAACCGCACATGTTCCAGGAGCATGACAGTTTGCCTGGAAAAATCCCCTGAATGGACGTCAGTAATGTGCAATACATTCAGGAGGCCGGAAAAGGCATTCGCCCGGAAGAAGCCTTCAGCGGTGAATGGTCGGGACATCATCTTAAATCTGGATTTCGGAGGGGATTGGCTTCACGTAACGGAAATGCCAAACAATAATACAGCATATTCTTAAATTTTAGTAAATGCCAAAGTGGTTTTGATCAGATATTGTATTTCGAAAACTCCATTAGAAAAAAAAAAAGGGCTATGCTGCCTCTAAGGAAGACTTTTTTGGGGAAAGTTGGGAGGTCCAAGCTGCTACCAAAACGTTCAACTTTCTGCTGGAGATAATCTGTAACAGCTGTTGTTGCTGTTACATCATTGTCATTCTTGTGGTCAGCTGAAGTTTACAAGAGTTGTAAGTCAACACCATATAGATATTTCCTCCAAGGATTAGAGAGTCATATGTTATGAAGGTAATAAAGGACGATCAAACATTCAAATATAGGGTTAAGAGTTAACGCTAAGGCCCTGTTCACACATAGTTTTCTAGCGCTGATTTTGACGTGGAAACCACGTCGGAATCAGCGCCAAAAAACATCTGAAATCGCCCCACATTGATTTCAATGGAAGACAGAGGCGTTTTTTTCCCCCGGGTGGCAGCATGTTCTTACTTGGCGCAGTTCCTTCTGAAATCAATGGGAGGCAGAAAAAACCTGTGGTGCTCGTTTCCAAGCATTTTTCGCAGTGTTTCTGTTCCAGCGAACCTCACATTAGCTTCAATGGCTTCAAAAACGCTGCAAAAATGTGCAGGCAGGTCAAAATCTGCCTCAAAATTCCTGAAGGAATTTTGCCTGCAAAAAACTCTGTGTAAATGTAGCGTAACAGTCAGATAAAGTATTGGACCTGAAAACAGTAAGGTTCAAGTGAAAGTTAGCTGTCATTTAATAAGTAATAGAGGTCTATCCATGTATTCTTTATCTCTGTTGCAGGACTTTTGTATGAATAATAATCTCAGATGTGCACCAAATGATGTGCGTTGGACCTGACTCTGCCACATTGTGTAAACTCCACATAGAGTAAATGTTTTCCTTTTTCTGGCTGGGTGGTCTCATGAACATAGTTTCAGCAAACCCATCACTGCCACCTACACATCTACACATTGGCTTTCCTCAGAAGCCAGAATATATGGAAAACATTAGGAAGGCAGCTTCTTCACTATAGATTGCATATTAAAGGGGCTCTTACAGCCTAAGGCTGGATTTACACGAGCGTGTGCATTTCGCGTGCGCAAAAAAACGCGGCGTTTTGTGCACGCAAAAGGTACTTAACAGCTCCGTGTGTCACCCTCGTATGATCCGTGATTTTCACTCAGCCGCCATCATTATGACACTCTGTTTGGATGTTTGTAAACAGAAAAGCACGTGGTGCTTTTCTGTTTGCAAACATACTTTTGACTGCTGTTGCGCGAATCACGCACGTCACATGGAAGTGCTTCCGTGTGCTGCGCGTGATTTTCACGCACCCATTGACTTCAATGGGTGCGTGATGCGCGAACAATGCACAAATATAGGACATGTTGTGCATTTCACGCAGCGGACATACTCTGCGTGAAAATCGCGGACTGTCTGAACGGCCCCATTGACTAACATAGGGCCGTGCGAGGAGCGTGAAAATCACGCGCGTTGCACGGACGTATTACACGTTCATCTAAATAAGCCCTAAAAATGAATAAATATAGGGCAATGCTATTTGCTACTGTTTACTGTATGAAATTCAATGACTGAAAAGTTTACTTATGGTGATGGCCTGAGATTCGGTTATTTGGGCTCTGTTGTTTGCTGTGAGTAGGATCATAGTGATAGAACATGAGGCTGATTTGGGGGACTTGTAGAAAGGGGGCCCAGTTTGCTATGGGTGGCTAGAACCTGTGCTGGACTACCTTTTCTAGAGAAACTAAATTGCTAGCGGGCAATGGGGTGAGGAGTTGAATAAAGGGTCATGGAAAAAGTGTCTAGAGGAAAACAATCATCAGACTTCTCTGTTCTTGGTGGCAAAACCTGGCATGCTTACTGGGGTCCTTTCTTATTTCTGTTATGGGGACAACTCTCTTCTATGTATGCCAATGATAATGCACATATACTGCTGCAATTTACTAATATACACTGCGTAGAATTCGGTGCCCTTGGGAAGACCAGCTGCAGTGAGGATTTTATATTTACTTGCTCTACTTATATTGCTCTATGGATGGGATGCATCTATAATTCACCATATCTATGTGGCTCATCATTAAAGGCCACCTATATGGATAAGTGGCAGATAAATATATAATAATAATATTAATAGGCATTGTCCTGTTAACGCAAACTGACGGACTATTACGTCATATCTTTAACAGGGTACTGTGTCTGCAGACACAGTTTTAAAGCATTCACTGCTTCAAGAAGCTAGCCTCTGATCCGACCGATTAACCCCTTAGATGCAGCGCTCAAAACCGAGTGCTGAATCTATGGTGTTTACAAACAGATCGGAACCCCGCAATGAAATCGCGGGGTTCCGATGACAGCTCCGGCAGACCGGAGGCCTCCTGTCTGCCAAGTATGGGTGCCTGGTAGGTCCCACCCAGAGGCGGGGCCTAAAAGGCGTCCGGCCACAGTAACAAGATGGCGCTGGCTCAGCTTCCACCGGTGTCAGTTGTATGTTACAGCTGACACCATGCTGTAATGACAGGGAATGGAGCTAGCTCCGATCCCTGCCATTAACCCCTTAGATTCCGCGAACAAAAGCGATCACGGCATCTCAGTGGTTGCAGCGATCGACATCGACACGATGTGATCGTCAGGATAATAAAAATTTAGATTTTCATTTTCACGGCCTAATTCCACTAAAGTCAGCAAAAAACCTGTGGGGTAAAAATGCTCACTATACCCTCGATAAATTCCTTAAGGGTGTAGTTTCCCAAATGGGGTCACTTTGAGGGGTTTCCACTGTTTTGGTCCCACAGGGGATTTGCAAATGCAACATGGCACCCGAAAACCATTACATCAAAACTTGAGCTCAAAAAGCCAAATAGTGCTCCTTCCCTTCTGAGCCTCGCTGTGGGTCCAAACAGCAGTTTATGACCACATATGGGGTACTGCTGTAATCGGGAGAAATTGCTTTACAAATGTTAGGGTGCCTTTTCTCCTTTATGCCTTGTAAAAATTGAAAAGTTCTATGTTTTATTGGAAAAAATTTAGATTTTCATTTTCACGGTTTCATTCCACTAAATTCAGCAAAAAAACCGAGGGCTCAAAATGCCCACTATACCCCTTGATAAATTCCTTGAGGGGTGTAGTTTGCCAAATGGTGTCTTTTCGGGGGTGTTTCCACTGTTTTGGCCCCACAAGACCTTTTCAAACCTGACATGGTGCTTAAAATATACTCTAAAATGAAGGCCTCAAAATCCTCTAGGTGCTCCTATACCACTTCACAACTGAACTCCTCCCTGAAAAAATAGCCTTTTGAAAATTTCTTGAAAATGTGAGAAATTTCTGCTAAAGTTCTAAGCCTTGTACCGTCCTAGAAAAATAAAAGGATGTTCAAAAAACGATGCCAATCTAAAGTAGACATATGGGAAATATTAATTAGCAACTATTTTGTGTGGTATAACCATCTGTCTTACAAGCAGATACATTCCAAATTTAGAAAAATGCTACATTTTGCAATTTTTCGGTAAGTTTTGGTGTTTTTTACAATTAAATACAGAGTGCATCAACTAAATTTTACCAGTAACATAAAGTCCAATGTGTCACAAGAAAACAAACTCAGAGTCGCTTGGATAGGTAAAAGCATTCCAAAGTTATTACCACATTAAGTGACACATGTCAGATTTGAAAAATGGGTCTGCGTCCTGAATTTGCTAACTAGTCCACGTCCTTAAGGGGTTAACCATTTTTATAATTAAAATGTAGCTAAACGTTTAACAAACTTCTGACATGTCAGAAGTTTTGATTGGTGGGGGTGCGGGCACTGAGACCCCCACCAATCTCTAAATCGAAGCAGCTGAAACGCTTGTGTCAGCGCTCAGCCGCTTCATTTCTGTTTGGCTTTTTCCAGAAATCAATGTATCGGAGGATGGACTTAATAGAAAATCTATGAGCCCATACTCTAATACATCAGATTTCCGGATATAGCCGAACAGAAACGAAGCGGCTGAACGCTCATACGAGTGCTTCAGCTGCTTCGTTTTAGCGATTGATGGGGGTCTCAGCGCTCAGATCCCCCACCAATCAAACCTTCGGACATGTCACTATGAGATATATAGAGGTTGACTGCAAATGCTGAAGGTCTCATATTTTCTAGTGACAACCTGACTTTGTGCCATCAACTGTGATCCAAATATCTGATATTGAGTTTGCTCCTCAAGTACTAAAAGTTAAAATTACATGTGCAGGTGAGAGGTTGTGTTTGATATATTTTATTTTTTTACTGAAACGGAAACAAACTTGAAGAAATGTAACTACATTTACACCCATTGCTAACCTTTCTTGGTCAGGTATTTTTTTCTATAAGTAATGCTGTACATGACAACCACCTTGTAGCTACTACCGTGTAGTTACTAACATGTGACCATGTTGTTTATATAGTCCCCAAACTCCACAGAGGCTTCCAATACCCAAATTTGTTAAAATAGTTGTCCATGTGTCAGTATTGCAATATGGTCAGCTGCATACAGTACAAATATTTTTGGATTGACAAAACATATATAAACTTACCTCTACAATGTCTGAATTTGTTCGACTTTCATGTGGCTCGTTGTATTCTGTATATTTCAACAGCACTTTATCCATATCCGTGCTGGCATACTGGAAGAGTTTGTTAGTGCTGTTGAAGATGATTAGAGCTATCTCACAGTCACATAATACACTCAACTCGTAAGCCTTCTTCATTAACCCAAACTTTCTCTTTGTAAATGTCACCTGAAAAAAAAAAATAATAAGATTATTAAAAATAAGACTACATTTATGAGGATATTAACATATTACACCTTTCTCATAAAAAGTGGCTGTTTTGATGTGTACAGAGAATAAATCAATGTCGATTTTAAATGTATCCCTTGTATGGATGATTTCTCCAAACATAAAGATCTAGCAAACACATATACTCTATATTACTATGACCAATAAAATATGACTGGACGTATAGGTGTCATCATCACTGGAATTAGATAGTAAATAACCTGGGTTTGGGATGGATCCTACTTTTTTTCTCATTGGGACGATTGGTAGGGCAATGTATTATCTACAATATTGCCACAACAAAATCATTCTATTCATATCAATTCCATTGCCTGCCTGGGAAATTATCAAAAGTTCCAGATAACGACCATCTACAAATGACAATGATGTAAATGATGACTGGTGTAACGGGATTCTTGGCTTGAGAAAGACCCCACACATAATGGGTCGAAAATTTGCCATTTTTTGCTTGATGTTTGACAAATAAACAGAAACCTTTTTTTGACAATATTTGGAGATGTGTGCTGTTGTCCAACCATTGGTAAGAGGGTTACATTAGATCCCATGTGGTTTTGTCTGATATAGGACGGAGTGACACCATCCCATTTTTCGGGACCTGTGCTGCTTCACTTCCTAGGATTCTTGTCTTGTGACAAAATTATTTTGTGACATCAGTTGAATTAAATAGGCACAGCTACTTCATATTGGTTCCATTGGCTGAATTATCTATGCTTCATTGGAAGTATTATTTCTTTATTTTAGAAGATTCTAAAACCGTGGTGGCCATGCAGTAGACCATGATCTACTAGTAGACATCTGGTCTGAAACAAGTAGATTTCAATGTGAGGCCACTAGTCTCTTCTCCTGGCTTCAGCAAAGAAGTTGAAAAACTGTCTCCTCAATGGTTCATGTTTCAGGGAAAGGCATGTTTCTAAGGACTTATGTTTCTACCATTGCCATTAATTGAGTTTAGTCTCATACAATCCCTGGATGCTAATATACACTCTAGAACAGAGAATACCAAAGCAGAGGAGTAGAATGATGATGCATGAAAAATACATGGCGTCCTCTGCATGCCACATGAGCCGGTCCCTAGACCCCTTGTAAATGACCTAATTCAAGCTTCACAAAAAGTAGATCCCATAGTAAAAATGTAAACCACTTCCCTCACTAATGTCTTATCCTTTTTTCAGTATGTAATTGCTTTACACTAGGGTTGTCTTATCTAAGGACACCTCCAATGTAGGTACAATTGGGATTACAGATTACTATAGAACCAATTCAACAATTTTGACAAATTAATTAACACACTGTCAATAGGATGTATCATCAACACTTACACCCATTTGGGGCAAGATGTGACAAGCAAACACATTTTTGCACTTTTTTGCTAAATTACACATGATAAATAAATCTTAGAGTCTGACACATTACTGAAGATATATAGATAGGGGTTTAATATTAAAAAGGAGCTTTTTGTAAAATGTGTTATGTACAAGTGTACTAGGTGTATTTAACACAAAAACAAGCACTACTAGACAATAAAACAGACGATAACACATTATAGATGGCAAAACATGCACTATTCAGGACTATTAACTATTGCCGACCTAGGCGGGTGCCATGGACAGCACAATTTAAGTGTGTGCCCAGAAGTGAAGAATGAAAAGTGATATATTTTCTTCCTTTTATCATTATTAATTTTTTGCTAGATGATTTAGGTAAACACCCATTTTGCCGTGTTTTGAGTGATGATACCACATTATCTAATTCAGGGAATAATCGCATACTTTGGACAGCACCATTCAAAAGTATAACATTGCATATTTTATCTTAAAGAACCAATGATGCAAGAATACAGTGCTCTCTGAGAAAAGAAGGGAGTCTCATTTATTGCATCATAGGAAATATATAAAATTCTGGTTTTGATATGTCAAATGTAAACACCTAAATATGGAATTTAAAGCTTAATTTTCCACAAAACCTAAAAAATCTGATGTGAAAACACTTCTGCAGCTGGTGCAAAAGAAAAGTGGAGCAATTGCCCACAGCAACCAATCAAACGCTAGTTCTTATTTTTCTTTTGCTCATATTAGGAGCTGTTTGTTTTGCCTTTCAGTGTATAATCTGTTTTAGTTGATCCTGTGTCTGCCTGTGACATGTAGTGAATACTGTGATCAATGGTGATTTTTTTTATCTGTCGGCACTGTACTGTTAGAAAAAATATTGATCTTGTATCTGCAGAACCATTGTTTTCATCTTCAGAGGACAGACATTTCTTCCTTATGGACACATTTTATATATTATATATATATATATATATATATATATATATATGCACTGTAGATAGATAGATAGATAGATAGATAGATAGATAGATAGATAGATAGATAGATAGATAGATAGATAGATAGATAGATGATAGATAGATAGATAGATAGATAGATAGATAGATAGATAGATAGATAGATAGATAGATAGATGAAATATATGATAGATAGATAGATAGATAGATAGATAGATAGATAGATAGATAGATAGATAGATAGATAGATAGATAGATAGATAGATAGATAGATAGATAGATAGATAGATAGATAGATGGATAGATAGATGAAATATATGATAGATAGATAGATAGATAGATAGATAGATAGATAGATAGATAGATAGATAGATAGATAGATAGATAGATAGATAGATAGATAGATAGATGAAATATATGATAGATAGATAGATAGATAGATAGATAGATAGATAGATAGATAGATAGATAGATAGATAGATAGATAGATAGATAGATAGATAGATATGAGATAGATAGATAGATAGATAGATAGATAGATATGAGATAGATAGATAGATAGATAGATAGATAGATAGATAGATAGATAGATAGATAGATAGCAATCCAAAAACAGGCAGCACACCGTACTTTAAGGTGAAAAAAAAGAGGGTACTTAATTGCCCCATGTGCGACGTTTCAGCTCCAAACACTAGAGCCTTTTTGGAGTGTTTGGAGCTGAAACGTCGCACATGGGCAATAAAGTACCCTCTTTTATTCACCTTAAACTACGGTGTGCTGCCTGTTTTTGGATTGCTGTATTACTGGGATCCTGGTCTACTCCCATGCGCTTGCACCCACATCTCTAAACTGGTGCTGCTGGATCTTCTGTTTTGATAGATAGATAGATAGATAGATAGATAGATAGATAGATAGATAGATAGATAGATAGATAGATAGATAGATAGATGATAGATAGATAGATAGATAGATAGATAGATAGATAGATAGATAGATAGATAGATAGATAGATAGATAGATGATAGATAGATAGATAGATAGATAGATAGATAGATAGATAGATAGATAGATAGATGATAGATAGATAGATAGATAGATAGATAGATAGATAGATAGATGATAGATAGATAGATAGATAGATAGATAGATAGATAGATAGATAGATAGATAGATAGATAGATAGATAATAGATAGATAGATAGATAGATAGATAGATAGATAGATAGATAGATAGATAGATAGATAATAGATAGATAGATAGATAGATAGATAGATAGATAGATAGATAGATACTGTAGATAGATAGATAGATAGATAGATAGATAGATAGATAGATAGATAGATAGATAGATAGATAGATAGATAGATAATAGATAGATAGATAGATAGATAGATAGATAGATAGATAGATAGATAGATAGATAGATAGATAGATAGATAATAGATAGATGATAGATGACAACGGACAGGGGTAAGTATGAACCTTTTTATTATATTTCAACCATAAAAAGCTTTTTATCTGATATGCGTTTTTTACGGGTGGAATCGCAGCTTTTCTGACGGGAAAATCCCAACATTTGCCTATTTATTGTGAGTTTTACCAAACGCAACAGAAGAGCAGCGATTCCACAACATAAATTCTCATGCTACGGATAAAAAAATTCACCGCAGGTATTTTTGTGAACGGTTTCTCAGCTGATTTTTTTCCACCGGGTGTCGATGAGATTTGTTCAAATCTTATCCACACTGCTGCTACTGTACTATGTAGCGGATTTTCCGCAATAAAATACGTTGTGGAAAATCCATAGTGTTTACGCGTTGTGTGTCCGTACCCTTAAAGTAACATAAAACCAAAAGGAACAATATTGAAGATGTAATTATTCATCCCAATTAAAATGCAATAGTCATGGAATTACAAAATAGCAATTGATGTATTAATATGAGCTATGAGTCAAATTTCTGTTGTCAGAGAGTAGAAAAAGCTGTATACTGTATTCCAACAATTACGGCAAAGAAAAAAAATACAGGCATACTGTAGAGATCAGATACTGTATAAAAATCTATGAGTGACATTCAATCCATAATGATATCACTGACTTGCTTCAGTGCCAGGAAAGCCAACATGTTCTTCTGGTACACAACAGATCCTTAAATATGTATAATATTTATTGGAAGGAATCCTAAACTAAGAATATCTTTCTATTTGAATTTTGTGTTCGGAACACGTTGTTATGGTGATTCTTAGTGACATGGCTGTGAAGGTACAGACATACACAAGGTGTTCTTATAATAACCCGAAAATTGGATTATAATTGCCAGTTCTGGATAAAACACAGGATGGTCATTTTAAAAGCAGCACATTTTGAGGATATTTTTTTCTTTGGGTTCTAGATACATTTACATGTATTTACATGTCGTATTGATAAGGGATACAGTCGTATTGAGGCTTTAGGTGCTGTGTGATGTGTTTTAACATTTCCATCCACTGGCAGCTCACTAGATCAGGTATTTAGCATATGGTTAAACAGTAACAAAATGTCAGGTTCCAAATTTTACAGTTTAGACCTTGTTTTATATGGTTACATTCCAGATGTAATCTGAAACCAACTGCCACCGCAGTCGACAGTTCAATGCCAGCTGGTAATGCCAAAGGATTATGTAAGCACTTTAAACCCAGTCAGCAGGTCTGTAACCACTCAAAGACTGACTCCCACATGCCTTCACTATGTGCGTTTATCCTTTTTAGCTTAAGGAGCTTTTACGCTCATTACTAAAACTACGAACTAAATATTTTGTTAGAAATATATCACAAGTGGCACAATGTGCATATAAATATAAAAATTAAATAGGAAATGAGGCTGCACGCGGTGTTTCTTATTTTTGGAAATGTCAGATACAATGAGCAATCTCATTCTCCTTTTGTAAAAGACTATTTCATTTTTTCTTTTATTTCTTAGTCAAATGTGAACTATTACACATCTTCTGATTCGAGACACTAAAAACTATTGCAGAATATTTTTAGGGATTACATATGCTACTTAATCACAATATCTATATTCTGCCATATTCTATGCATTTCATCAGTATTGCATACTATCCTAATAGCTATCTATTTGCATTAACTTACAGCACACAGCAGGGGAGCTCAATTTACTACATAGAGTTAAAAGTGCAAAGCAATATTGCAAGCCAAATGCCAAAACAATACATAGTTAGTTAGTTAGTTAGTTAGTTAGTTAGTTAGTTAGTTAGTTAGTTAGTTAGTTACATAATAAGCGGAATAATAATGCTAACACTTTTTTTTTACTTATCTTGTACTGATCTTATAGGCCAGAGTTGCATTCCAAATTTTGCAACATAGTACTAGAATCTGTCAGCACTGTGTCGACAGACACACCTCTAATGCAGCTGCACTGGATTCTGGGACAATTTGTTTTATTAGTTAAGTTAATAATTAGGCCCCTTTAAAGCTCTGCTTAACTTAACACTACTAGCCCTCTAGGTCAGAAGGTCATGGTGACCCATCGCATTTCCATTACTCAAGTAAATTTTTTGATTATTTTTTTGCTAACATTACATCCCCCGTGGAGACCACATCCCTCTCCAGGTTCTCACCACCCATTAAAATGGGGATGAGGCCAACCTGGAAGGGGTCCCCTCTCTCCAGGGTATCTATAAGAACTGCATGGGCTGCCTCTATGGTATGTACGCCCTTGCAAAATGGGAAGGCAGTAAAACCCGATATCAGCAGCTTACAAAATTGTGGATGCAAATTTAGATGATTATTTGACACAACTTTTTATGCAGATTATATTATTATTTAAAAATATATCGAATTCAAAGTTTATCTTAAACTTTAAGTATATGGAAAGGAAACAAAAATAAGTATATAGAAATAAAGATGGTAAACGTTTCAGGGGGCCAAGAGCCAACATTAATTCCAAATCCCTTTAAAAGCAACGTGTTTTGGAAGTTACAGTATAATTTAACTATTTCACTAAGTAGCTTTGTTGTTGAAGACAGCACTACACACTGGAGACATTGTGAAGTTAGGAAACACTAAGCAACTCATAGAAATAGGCAAACAATACTCGATTAGACCTTTCACATCCACAAATAGATCTGCTTTTCACTATACACACACACACGTATTTTCATTTTCTATATTTAGTTCCATTTTAAGGATGAAATATTTGGTACATTTTACAATAGAGCCAAATGGTATTGTTTATTTGTACAGCTAAAAATACTGTCTATACAGTTCTGTAGGCTTCGTTGACCCTTCCCCCCCCCCCCCCCTCAAAAACATCATTAGCTACTCTTCCTGATGTATTGTTCTGGAAGATGGGAACTTTTTATATTTGGTTGTGAACTGGTTTAATTTAAATGAGTTTGAGTCAAAACAAATGTAATGTGTTACGTCAAGCTAGCGTTGTTGGTGTCGGACAACCTGAATTTTTTAATAATGCTAAATTAGAGGAAGGTGGACAACAACCTTATCACTTTCAATGTGGCATCAAATAGTTTTTTTTCTACTTTTACTTGATTAAGACGGCATGGTTGTCTCCCTTAATAAAATGTATTCTGCTTTTTTCAGTCTATATGCCCTAGGACATAATAATTTATTTAACTTGATGTTTGATTTGCAGCCAGCATTTCTCATCAATGCTGCAAGAGCTACACAATGAGTAGGGCCGGTCTCCGGGATTTAAGGTGATGTTACACAGCCCAACATGAGCCACGTAAACTAGCGGCGATCGGCAAGACAGCTCATTGATCGGAGCTCGTTTGTTCCGTTCACACGGAGCTCTGTATGGGGACAAGCGCTCGGAACTCTGATCGCTCGTCCCCATACATGTTTATCATGTTGGCAGCGCGTCTCCCTATTTACACAAGGATATGTCCTGCCGACAACAATAATATTTAAGCTATTTAAAACGATAAAATCAGCTAATGAATGAGGGCAATTATCGGGAACGAGCATTCTGTGAACGCCCATTTGCCCAGTAATTGGCCGGTGTAAAAGGGCCTTTAGGAGCTAAGTGACCACCCCCCAACCAACAGAGTACTTTTTTCTGCCACCTATAAAGTTTGGTACTTTGCTGTCTCCACATCTATTGGGGACTGAGCTACTAGCTTGGCAGATGTACCATTCAGGCTGGAAGCTGCTTAAACTAAATTCTGACACTAAAAGTTCAGAAAACGTCTGAAGTACAGGCTAGCTTCTTTTTCTTAGGGCATCAGTTAGTAGAATTATGTTAAAGGGTTAATTTCCTGGTGACTGATTCCCTTTAAAATATAATTACTAAGCAATCAAGAAATCTATTTGCAAAGATCTTTGAAAGAAGACAAGGATGGAAATTTCTCTGTGGGTGCTGTAAAGGAAGGTGGGAATAAATTAAAAAAAAAAATGTGTTCACACATGTAGGTTGTGATGCAGCAACTGGAGAACGGAAGATCCTAGTATGTCATCTGGAATTTTCCATCACAACTCAACTAGTTCTCTGAAGAGGCACTGTTTACTAAAAGTATTAGATAGATAGATAGATAGATAGATAGATAGATAGATAGATAGATAGATAGATAGATAGATAGATAGATAGATAGATAGATAGATAGATAGATAGATAGATAGATAGATAGATAGATAGATAGATAGATATTAGATAGATATGAGATAGAAAGATAGATATGAGATAGATAGATAGATAGATAGATAGATAGATAGATAGATAGATAGATAGATAGATAGATAGATAGATAGATAGATAGATAGATAGATAGATGATAGATATGCAACAGATAGATAGATAGATAGATAGATAGATAGATAGATCGATCGATCGATCGATCGATAGATAGATAGATAGATAGATGTAATGTACAAGCTACCTCACATGAAATATTGGGTGAAGTCCAAATACTTTTTTTTTCCTTGCCTGTACTTATTTATAGCATCAGCAGGGATATTTTCTCCTTGTTACATTTCTGGATTGCCTTACATATACATAGACCAGATGTAAACCTCTGTTAGGATATGTTCACACGTAGTGTATTCGCTGCAGATTTTGCACGGAAAATCTGCAGCGCATTACAGTAGCAGCAAATTGGCTGAGATTTAACAAAAAACCTGCACATAATACGTGCATAAATTTACCTATAGTGCAGACTATGAATCTGCAACATATAATTTATGCTCCGGATTTGTTTCACATTTGTTGCGGAGTTCCCTCACGGAGTTCAATGTGGAAATCAAATTCTGCAACTAATCCTAGTGTTTGCGGAATTTGCTGACATTAGGCTGTGCATTCGTATCTAATTCCGCAGGTTAAAAAATAACAAAGCCTATACTTATGTACCTTTCCCGGTCCCGCCATAGCAACAGGACCCTGCTCTTCTGGCTGCTTTATGTTCAGGCTGCCCCCAGTGACAACATTTCATCACATATGACTCATGCAGCCAATCATGTCATCACAGGAGGGCGTCTGGATACAGAGCACCCAGAAGAGGAGGGATGCGTTGTTTTTTGGCAGCCATTTTCCACAGTGGTCAATTCGGCCGAATATACAACCAAATTAAGCACCATTTGGTGCGAAAATTCAGCCAAATTTTGCGGCATTTTCAGAATATCCGACCAGTGTGTACATACCGTAACAGCAGAGAACAGGTACAATTGACCCACATTAACACATAAAATGTCACGCTAAGTCTCCAAACCTATAAAAAAAATATTCTTTAATAAATATTGGTGAATACAATGGCGGTGTTCTTGAGATATTTAATTTAAAAACGTAAACAGTTGATCGTATATGTATCTAAATAGACATGTATACTGTGTGTATTGATTCAGTAAATTGTACTAAGCACTGACATACACTTTGAGAACATTCTGTGTGCAATACATTGGGACATTGGGAGAATAATGTAATATGTAGTTTAATTCATTTCCTTCAAATTACCTGTACAGTTGTTCAAGTAGCATGTAAACATTCAGGCTGAAAATATGTCTACCAGATTTCATTATGCTGAAATGTGTCTAACCTTAAGGTCAATAAAAAGCTAATTCTCTAATGAGAAAATGGTCAGGAAGCACATTTGTCTCCATTTCCTGTCAAAACAGGAAAAGAGTAACTTCTTCCTCTCAACAATGACTTCACTTATGCTTCCCACCTTCAACTTTTTCCCCTAGGGTCGTGATAATCATTTCTTAACTGGAGACAAAAAGGTAGCAGCTGGCTCAATTCAATACATATTATTGACAGTCATTGAAGTAGATACACTCTATAGACAAAGGTACACAACATGTGCAACACATTCAGATCTACACTACCAGCTCCAGGCCTTGACCACGGCAAAATGGGACATTCCATGAGTAGTCCCATTGAGTAAAGGAATGGGTTGATCACCGAGGATAATTCCCACTACATGACGCTTACAATGGACCTTCAGAGGTTTGTGTTGTCTTTTCCAGCTTCACCAAGAGTACACATGTTAAACCCAAGACTCACTAAATATCTCTATTGTGGGAAGATAGACCAGAGAGTCGAAGGGAATATAAATATGTAGAAGCCTCTGTAGGAAAACAGACTACAACTCGAAAGAAGTCGTAATCACTTAGATATTATTATTATTATTATTATTATTATTATTGTTATTATTATTATTATTATTATTATTGTTATTATTATTGTTATTATTATTATTATTATTATTATTATTGTTATTATTATTGTTATTATTATTGTTATTATTATACAGTAAAACAAAAGCCCCGTGAAGAATAGCCATCAAGTCTAAAACCATTGCATTCACCCATATGCCAACACTACTTTACAATACACAACATTTTGCAGGAATTGTCTACAACATGGAGGTGGAATGTATTTCACCGTAGGCAAAGCATTTAAAAAATTGGATTTTGGACAATTTTTTTAAATTATGTAAATACTGACTGTTTTTCTGTTGGATTAATTTATATATACTCTGTCCTAAATTACAGTTATAGAAAAAGCTGTCACTCGATTTATACAGCAATGTATAATATCAGCTACATTTAGTGTATATTTCAATAAGATAATGTAAAGTTAGCAGGAAAGAGGTCTTTATGTGACGTACCCTGCTTCTTGTAGACGTCAATTGGTAAGCATCAGATGTTGCTAAGCAACACAAGTTGCTATATGACACGTGAACTGGGGGAGCGGGCTGCAGTGTTGGTCTAGTTTATTGTGGAGGAGGTAGTATCATACCTGCCCAAATCTTAAAGAATTGTCTGTAGCTGTACTTATTTTACAAGGAAGAAATGCAGAGACTATGACACAATATTCTTTCTAAGAGAAGTTGGCTATTTGGCCAAATGATGGGCGTTTTGAAAGACTGGCAGGCCTGGCCATTATTACATACTGTTTTCTATGAAAGGCATATACGAAATCCAAGCATCATATATATTGAGGAAACACTTAGATTGGCATATGAAATGTAAAAAAAAAGGAATAAGTGTTATTTTCTGTTATCCCATTTACTGTATATAACAAAAAACTTTCTACAACTGGAAAGCATCAAGACCATATTAAATCAAATGGGGAAAAAATCCTCTTTCCACTGACTTTTATTTTATAGCAAATCTGTAAGATAAAATAATACTTTGAAGAGAAAAAGGACATGAGGTCTCTTTCACTAAAGTCTTTTGTCTTGAGATTTAAAACATTGAACGAAGGCTCTTATGTTTCAAAATGTAGCAAATGCTAAATAAAGAACAAAAAGTAGAGAAAATGTAGCCTTGTTCTGAAGAGTGGGACATGTTACAGTGTTACTGGGGGTTACTGGAAAGAAGGGTTCCGGTTAGAAGAACATCTACATCTTTCAACTACACTCCTGTGTGTCGTTAGGGGAAATTTATTGTGTGAAATGTATTTTTATATTCCCTGGTGACATATTTATTTGATGGCAATGTCCTTTTATAATTTTTTTTTATAATTATTGCACACATCAAAAAGTCACAAGTGACTACTAAGATTTGTACAACTCTCTGATATATGTGAAATACACAAAAATAATATTTAAAATACACTGCACCAACGAAAAAAAAATCTACGTTGATGTTTTCTTATCTGTGGATGAGATCATTATTTTTATGTTATCAGGCTCTATAGTAACAATATTACATTTATATGTCAGCACAATACTTCATAGGGCCTAATATATAAATCTAGTATGGACAATAACTTGAGTAGTTGTCTATATATTTAGGGCTGGCGTCAGCACCCGGCAAACTCAGGCAAGTAATGTCAGGAGGAGAGAAGTTGCCCCAGGCAGAGCGCTAGAAGTGGCTCTGCTCCAGGACTCCGTCTCTGGGGAAGCCCCTGACATCACTGTCCATATATGGACAGTGAAGTCAGGGGCTTCTCCTGAAGCGGAATCCCCAGCCAGAGCGTCGGCAATGCTCTGGCTGGGGATTCCACTCCTAGGGGGAACCCCAAAGGCACTACCTACAGGGAGGGGGGCTGTGTGGCACGACCAGGAAGGGTGGCTGTGTGGTACTACCAGGGAGGGGTGCTGTGTTGCACTACCTGTGAGGAGGGGGCTGTGTGGCACTACCTGGGAGGAGGGGGCTGTGTGGCACTACCCGGGAGAGGGGGCTGTCTAGCACTACCTGGGAGGGGGGCTGTTTTCTGACATTTTACTGCCGCCGTGAGTTCCCCCGGAAAGGGGCCTACTAAGTCTGTGTCTGTGTCTGTGTCTGTGCCAAAGGGCCCACATAAACCTGGAGCCGGCCCTGCCTATAATAATCAGATTTAGTCAGATTTAATTTTTTTTCCATGGCAATTTAGGAAATAAATAGTGGTCTGATTGGTTGCTATGGGCAACTATATAGTTTTTAAAAAAAATAAATAATAATTTTTAGTCTCTACTACTTACATGAGGCCAAGAAAATATAGAACAGTCAGTCTTATTACTAAAAAGTGTGATCAAGGGAAAAATATATCCCTTCATCGTGAACTACAATGAAGAATAACACGTAAAGTCAGTGATTAAAATGTGGGCATTCAACTGAACATGTTAACCATGCAAGTTGCATTAAATCAATGCTTAATTAAGTCACGTAAATTACACAAAAGTATATACACCCTGGATACGTTCAGACTAATTATTACATCTTTCCGCTATTATAAGGCCCTGTTAATGCAGTCGGAAAATGTTCTCTGTTTCATTCTATATCCATGTGCACCCATATGTCCAATAATAGACTTCTGTTTTTATGAAGAAAAATTATGCAAAATAAGAATTTTAATTGTCTTTCTCAGATGCAAATATCATATGTTCTATATATGTTATTATATATAAGTAATAAATAGCTTTCCAACCCAAGTGCAGCATAAAGTGGACACGCAGCATACACAGATATATGTGTGTGTACATCTATATATATATATATATATATATATAGATATATATATATATATATATATATATATAGTACACATATAGTATGCAGCATGGTCAATAGAAAGATTAATCCTTTTAGTCATGACTTGAAGGGAAGCAGTAGCTGAGGACTGAACAGGTCTATATGTTGCATGTAGAATGCAATGACGGGGGAGGGTATAGCTGCTGATTACAGAATTAAGTGACAAGGCTACAACAGCTGTATAGCTGGCAGGATGTCACATGTTATTCCAGCAGTCCTAGTGCTTGGAAACACTCACTTCCTATTAAAATTGCTCAAAGTGCATACTGTAAAGTCACCAGGTCCTCGTATAATACCGGCCACCTGACTACTCAAATAGCTAAATCAATCTATCTATCTATCTATCTATCTATCTATCTATCTATCTATCTATCTATCTATCTATCTATCTATCTATCTATCTATCTATCTATCTATCTATCTATCATCCATCCATCCATCCATCCATCCATCCATCCATCCGACATTTCTATCAATGTGTATTCTATAAGCAGTAAAAGTAATCTGTGCATAGATAATAAGATTCAATTGTATCACTTAGAGAATTTATAAGGCTTTAAACATTTTTTAATTCTATTTCTAAAAAGGAAGACCAAAAAACTCCCATGGAAGAGGTTAATGAAAACACACAAAAATGCTAAGTTACTGAATATTTAACTACATATAAAGATAATTTAATGTTCGTTTTACAGACTTGTGCTTTAAACCAATTAAAACAAATATGGTGGTTTTATACTGACAGAATTATTCGTTTTTGGTTTGGCCCAGAGCAAGAAGTATTCTGTAGGGACGGTGAAGAATGTATCTGTATTAAATCTAGGTTGTTGTTTGTTTCCTAAAACAGATAGCTTTAGAAATATGCAAGGAACAGTGATAATATAGAAACCCGTCCTGTTACCACCACAATATATACCTTCAATACCCACATGCCAGCTAGGACCTTCTATATGGAAAATCTGACATGACTTAACCAGTTTGTAACTGTAACTTTAAATAGCTTACATTTTCCGTGTACACCAAGCAATTGGCAACAAGCCACCACTTATTAGCAATATATTACCGAGCATGCTCTGCTGATTCTGCATCTTCTATTCACTTCAATGAGGCGTGCCCACACATGTACAGACATTTTTTTCTCTTTCAGGAATGGGGATTGGGCACCGTTGATCTTGGAATCAGTAGTGGTCCCATCAGTCGGAATCCACAAATGAATCTATAATACGAAAGCCTCTTTAAGACTGTTTAAACCTATTGAGTAGCGCAATAAACCTCCGGTATGTATAGAAGATCAACTTATTCATGCTATTTAAACAAATAAATTATTTTAATGACTAAAGGCAAATTAACCTGAATGTAGGGCTGTCTATTTAGTGAGTCAAGACCATAGCATGTCCTCTCACCATCATGCCAGGGTACTCCCACAGACATGGGGTAGCTAAAGGGGGTGCAGAGGTTACAGCTGCACCTTGATCCTGGTGCCTGAGAGAGCTCAAAGACTCTCTGCTATACAAGATGACATCTGTACTATAAATGACTTTTAACAGTTGGGGAGCCTATATGTTTTATCATAGCCCAAGAGTATAATGCTACATCGTTACCTATAGACTGTTTTGTGTACAGTAATATGGCATGAACCTGACACTTACACCAGGGGTGTAGCTAGGGGAAGGCAGGCGGGGAATGTGCCTGGGGCGCAACTAGGTGGTAAGGAAGGGGGGGCACCGCAGAGCAGCTGATCATTGCTGATAGGTGCCCTGTATGTCGGACACCAGCAGCAGGGATCAGCTTTAGGATGAGCCAGGAGTTCATGCAGTGGCGTTCTGACCGGGGTCTGTGATGGCCAGGAAGTGGACCTCAGTGACATGAGGTCAGATGACTCAGGTCAGGTGACTGGACTGGTCCACACCTGGGCTGTCACCAACCCTAGTCAGAAGGAACTCCACCGCTGCCTGCGCCGCATCACCTCCTCGGCTCCTCCAGTAAGTCATGTCAGGCAGAGCAGAGAGTGGTAGCAGTAGGCTACCGCTCGCTGCTCTGTTTACAGTGTGGCGCTAAGTGCAAGGGGGGAATGTGGCGCTATTAACAAGGGGGGAGTGTGGCGCTATTTACAAGGGGCAGCGGGCTGTGTGTGGCACAACCTACAAGGGGGGAGTGTGCCGCTATTTACAAGGGGTGGAGTGTGCTGCTATCTACAAGGGGGGGAGCAGGCTGTGTGTGGCACTATCTACAAGGGGGCTGTGTGGCGCTATTTACAAGGGGACTGTGTGGAGCTGCATACTAGGGGGGCTGTGTGGAGCTATCTACAAGGGGAGGCTGTGTGTGGCGGTATCTACAACAGGGGGCTGTGTGTGGTGCTATCTACAACTGGGGATGTGTGGCGCTATATACAAGAGGGGCTGTGTGTGGCACTATCTACAAGGGGGTATGTGTGTGGCACTATCTAAAAGAGAGGGGCTGTGTGTGGCACTATCTAAAAGAGAGGGGCTGTGTGGGGCGCTATTTACAATGCAAAGGTGTGTTGCACTATCTACAAGGGGGCTGTTTGTGGCACTATTTACAAGAGGGGATGTGTGTGGTGCTATCTACAAGGGGGTTGTGTGGCGCTATCTACAAGGGGGGCTGGGTGGCGCTATCTACAACAGGGGGCTGTGTGTGGCCTCTTTAATTTAATTTATTTTCTTTTAATTTATTGTTATGGTAACTCCCTTATAGACCTATATCGTTGTAAAATGTAGAAATGCTTTTATGCTCGAGTTACATTAAAAAATCTAGTGAAAAAAAATTACACCTCATTGATTGGTAGAGAAAGCAAACATGGCAAGGGGGAAGGAGATGTCGGGAAGTAAGTTGGGGGGGGGCGCCAATCTGAATCTTTGCCCCAGGTGCAGGAGAACCTAGCTACGCCTCTGCTTACACTGTCTGTAATGTGCAAAGTTACCCAGAGTGTAGTCATTGACTTGAAGCTCCTGGGCCCCAATGCAAAATCTGTAACTGGGCCTCCCACCTACTGTGTGCCAATTATAATACTCGTGTTTGCATATGTGGCAGGGAGGCACCAGGGCCCGAGTGTGACTGTTACCGTTTTACCCCTTAGAGCTATGTTCCTGATTGAGATTCTATATCATTAATACAGGAAAGTAACCCTGCCTAACACTTCTTTAAATCAATGGTATATTTAGAAGATGCACACCAACTCCTTAACCTAAAATACAGGTGCATATAACTTGTGAGAGTTCCATTAATATTATTTTACAAGGCCTTTGTAAATAATTATTGAATACAAATATTTTGTATAAGTTTCCAATTGTTGCAAATAAATGCTAAAATAATTTATGAAAATATCACAAGATATGTGATTACAAAATTGATATAGGCTTAAGTAAGTTAGTTCTGAATAATGGGCCATGAAGGTGATCACAAAATTGAATTACAGTCCTTGCAGTGGAAAGTTGAGAAGCCTTGATCTATTACTTTAGCTGTTACTGAAATTCTAAAATTTCCCATAATGCTTAGCCAGAATTGCAATTAAAGCACTGCACAGTGGGAGATCAACAGGGCTGAGAAGGAAGGGGGAGGTGAGACTGTGATTTTAATTTAGAATTACCTATGGTGGAAGCACAGCATTTCACTGGAACAATGTGGCATCCTTTTCAAGCTTCTACTAAATATGTTTTCCTAATAGCTTTCATGTGCTTATCATAAAAATAGGAGAAGTTATATTCTCATAGTGCAGTGCTATTTTTGGACAGATTTAAATAAATGGTAATTCTAAAAATAATTTCATATATCTAGTTAACGTTTTCTGAAAATATACATATTAAAAATAAAAAAATGTAAAATGTGAGAAGTGGTGAGTTTTCTATTTGTGAACATCAAGATCATATGCTGAGAGAGTCACAGTTACCTGCCGTGGGAAAAAGCTCATTGCTTGCAGTGAAGCGTGAAATCTCTCAGTAAAATTCCCCTCAACATTTCTAGATATCTGTCCAAAGTAATATTTGCTTTATTTTAATTTTGAAATTAATTGACTAAATTGTTGTTTATTTGCTGCAGGTAGGAAAAAGCTTGAAAATTGATTATTTTAATTATATATTTTTTCTTGTTATCATTTAGCTTCCTCGACCGAGCGGCTGCCTTGTTGTGTAAATTTATTCCCAGAAAGTGAGTAAAAGCAAAAGATGTGTGTGTGTAAAGCAGGATGTTCTCGGCTTCTTCCGAAGCTTTCTACTCAAGATGTCATCTCGATAAAAATGGAGACAGCTGCCATACAAAATGATAATTGGTTATGTGTCAATACTATATATCTACAACTCGCTGTAAAAGGGAGTGGTTCATCTGCTGTCTCTCTAGGATATGTATGTATAAAACAATGTAGCTAACTATAAAAAAAATAGCTCTAAGCCAGCATGATATTGCAGCTACAACATTATACTTTTTGTATAAAATCCGCGGCTGTGGTTGTCGATGAGTATAGATCACCTTCTATTACACTGTTACAGGGCTCTGCTTGCTTAGAGTGCTTGACACCTGCGCTCATTGATAGACAGCCATTTTGATATTAATTCTCTGTTTTCATTTTACGGAGGCGCATGCCACTAGCTGGTGTTTAATGTTATTAAACGCATAAATTAAAGGGGTTGTTTCATGAAGGCCCAAACCCATGTCCATTTGCCCTATTGGGGGCATATGGTAATCATAGAGAGTGGAACCAGTTTGAGACCCACCTTAGTGAGCTAGAACAGTGAAGTGCTCTGTAAGACCACTCTGGCAGACCTGATCCGTCCTGGCTAGCCCGACCCGTTGAGATTGACGGGCTGCTGTGTATTTGCATGCACAGCAGCCAGCCATAAATCACTACTGAGAGCGGCAGGGGGAGCACTCCACTCATGAAGAAAGCGGACATAAATATGAGTCTGCTGTATTCTTTGATAGCTCCTAATATTCAAATGGAAGAATATTTTTTTGTGCTGTTTAAGGTAATGGGAGAATGGACCTGTCTCCATACTATGCTGCCCTTACATAGTCTGATGACAGATCCGGTTTAAGAACAATGAGGCCCATTTTATTATTAGATAAATAATGTGCATATATATTTTAACACAGTTGTCAGTAGATAATATAAGGACTACCAGTCCCGATGATTGAAGAAAGATTGTGCTAAATAATTTTGTTAAATAGTACTAATATTTTTTTTGCATTTAGGTTAATTGATCATTTTTTTTTGTCATTTTAGGATGATTTCTATATTTGTACGTTACCATCCAAATATCATGGAACTAAAAAAAACTGTAGACTATCCCTGTGATTGACATGTGGAGTGTGTAGCGTATTACATATTCCATCTATATTTAGTGACTATATGTAGTGGTATATTTGTCACTCATCCCATACAGTACAGAATGGAAGATAAAATAAAACGGATTACTTTCTTGAAATCACCGCCGTATAACGTTTCCAATTATGGTTTCTTCAAAGAGTTTTTATTAACACAATAATACTCTTTAATAAACATCTCTTTGAAGAAACCACAATAGGAATCTTTATACGGCAGCTTTTTAGAGAAAGTAATCCTTTTTATTTTATCTTACAATTGTGACAATACCAGAGTAAGGGGTCCCGCAAACCTGGCATTGACTCTGGTAGCCTGCATCCGTGGAAATCTATCTATACCATTACGCTTGAATATTGAGTTGTGCCAGTACACATGCGCAACTCAAATAGGTGAGCACCTTTCCTATATTTAGCCCTTTTTATGCTTATACCCAAACGGTATTACCTTAGAGAAGCATTGTACTCTTTTTTCTTTATTTCCCCATATCCTAAGCTCATACAATACAGAATTCAAGTATTTACACACACAAACACACACACACACACACACACACACACACAAGTATCACAGTTTGAATGTCATTGACTGCACACTGAAATACTTTTCTTTTATTGCGGATACATATTATCACGTTACTTATCAGCCGGTAAGTCACGTCAGGCAGAGCAGCCCAATAAGCAATATGTATATGAGCACTAGATATGAAGTGTTTTTATGTTTTCTGTAATTGCTTGTGCTGTTTCTATGAGAGCTATGTTCTCAGGTGCACACATTGCTTCATGTGTAAAATTGGTTGCACGGTACTTAAAGAAGTTTTCCGGGATTTTTCTTGGGAAAGGTCCTCAATGTGGTGAGGGTCCCACAGAATGAAGGGGCAGTGCCACAGCTCCATCATTGCAGTACTGACAGTGTGAGACATTAGTCTATGTCGCTCTCTCTGTCTGGTACTACAGAACCCTTTAAGATGTCATATAGAATATAATGAAAACTTGCTGAGCCATTTAGTAGCTGTGGCCCATAGCTTCTGCTATTTAGAAAGTTTGGACCATTTCAATAACTTTACAACCGGTTTGCCGTAAAATATATTTTATCCCTTTTGTCTAGCAATCCATTATGAAAAGTTTTTCTTTATTATTGTTAATGTTTCTATAAAAGTTTTTTTGTGTATTCACGATTTTACATTTAACTATTTAGCTGTTACAAATACTGTTTGATGGTTAAAACAATCCGTTTTTAAAGACATCCATATGATGAAACTAACTAAAATGGTAAGATTTGCTCCTGTACAAGGTGGTAGTGTCCTAGTTGTTGAATGCACATGGCTGCAGCATGGACACACATCATCCTTGGTGCATGTATGGATGGCAAGGGGCAAACACACCTGGGATCATGAAAACGACCACTAGTTGGAGATCACTCACTATTAAATGATTATACAGATATCATCTTAGTGTCATATGAGTATATCCAAAACTAGTTGTCATGAATGTTTTGCCTTTCATATGTGTGTTTCTATTTTTTCCCGGTATTTTAGCCTTTCATGAATCTTCCCTGCCTGCCAATTCTAGTGTTGATTAGTGCCAACCCTGACCTACTGCCTGCCTGACCTCAACCATTCTCCTGCTGTTTTTGTACTGTGATATTGAACTTTACGTGTGCTTATTTGACCATCTGGTGTCTGGCCTGCGTTGGAATAAAAGGTACGTGTTTATGCTCCTTGGGCCAGTTGAGTACTGGTACTGGTAAACATGATCTAGAACTAAGAAGAAGGAGGGTGAAGATGATGACTACTATTTCTGAGCAACTAGTTATCTAGCTGGACATTAGATGAATATGTTATAATGGCAAAAAAAAATATCTCAGGCTCTCACAGAAAAATGGTTTTACTAGCATAACAAAAGTATATAGTCCAATAAAAATAATCGAAACAAAAATAATCGAATTAACAATTAAAATATATTTAGTGAAAAGTGGCATATTTATATTGCATTATTATTCATACATGTCCACTTTAACTTGATTACGGTTATTCATGTAGAAATTTCAAACAGAGCATTTTTAATTCTTCAAAATGCAGAAAAGTAGATAATGAAACAGAAGAGAAACATGGCCCCCTGGCATTAATCTCGCACTTTATATACTGTGAGTCTATTTCATGTTTATCCAGCTGGATAAAAAGATCCTTAGCGTGTAGAGCGTTGCGTCACAATTTCAGTGGACCTGGGACTATCATGCCTTTTGTGTATAGTCATATTATTGCCCATAAATTTACCTCTTATAAAGCTCAGAACAGATAAGCAAGTCAACTGAATGAGCAATTAGTTGACTAACCATAGAAGGCCCATTTACTACTAATATTTGAGAGTCGGGTTTTGTCTGATGAAGCATGTAATGTGCCAATGCTATGATTTGTCAGGTCTTAATTAGCCAGACAAATGTGAGCTGCATTATGTAGCTCCCACTTCAAATCCGTGCCAAGCAGAAAAGTAGAGACAAACAATTAAGAAAAACAGAAAGCCAACCGTGTAATACAGTCTGTCATTGCACATTCGCTCTAGCTTGGCATATGTACGCTGGAACTACAGACCATCGTAGATTAGGAATATGAAATTCACACTATATTCACAATCATGTTGTGTTGTCTGAGCTTATGTTTTGTAATTGTCAGCTGGACCGCAAGCTTAATTCTGCTTTTAGCATTGCTCTAATGTTACCAACATTTTTGTCACTGTATCTGATCATATGGGGAATTTTTTTTAACATTTCTAGTTAAGAAAAAAATAATCTTTGTATCCAAATCATATTTTCTGTGAGAATAAATAGGGTTGTTCAAAACCAGATAAAAGGGTTTACTTTATTTTTCCAGACACAGCGCCACACTTGTCCATGGGCTGTGCCTGGTATTGCAACTCAGCCCCTTTGACTTGAATTCAGTTTTTTTTTCTAATCCAGGACAACCCCTTTAAATTTAACGGGCCAAAAAAAAAAAAACATGAGTTAAAAAATACTCAAAGTTCACAGTATTGATGTGGCAGGTGACATTTTTTTTTACTGGTCTATAGAAGAAAAAAAAGAACAAATCAGTCAGCCCAATTCAAGATTTTCTATTTACCCTGTGATACATTGAAAACGTTTATTTGCTATATATATATTTTTCCCTTTCAGAGAAACAAAGCTTGACTATTCAGTAAATCAACTCTATCATCGTACTCTATTGGCCTCTTGAATCAGCAGATCAGTAAATCAAGTAGATCAAATTACTAATTTCTTTGTGTGTCTAGTCCATATGCTCGATCTGGACTGATATGTACATGGGGAACAATATATGTATCAAACCATAGAGAAGCAAGAGAAGACATAAGGTCCCTGAGCACTAGAAGACCAAATGAAACCAGTCTATATAGGAACTTCTCAGCATGTCTGGTGCCCTGATATTTAGCGACATTTACATGTTTCAAGAAACCCATTTAAAGAGAACTTGTCACTTTGACAGATCTATTAAAATAAGGACATTAGTATGATACACTCATAGAGTTATACTAGCGGGTGCAAATACACCCACTAAAACGGCCTCGCCCAAAGTGCCAAACAAGGAGGTTTCGGGGAGTCACATGGTGTTTAACAAACTCCCTCTCAGCCACTCAGCAGCTATGTTTCTATAGAATTGCTCAGTGTATGTCACATGATCCTCTTTCAGAGCTGCTAACTGGCTGAGAGCGATCATGTGATATACCACTCATACCATACCTCCACAGAAAAACTTTTTTCAACCCCCCACTTTGAGGGGTTCTTTAATGGATGCAATTACGCTCACCAGTATAACACACTGATGTTCTAATTTCACGATGTCTATCATAGTGGCAGGTTCTCTCTAAATATTGCCCAGCTTCGGATATTAGTTTGAATGATATTACCTTAATTTGAAAATACCTTTTAAAAAAAATCCTACTACATAACACAATGAGTGCTAGAAACTTACTGTATATGATATAAAAGTCACTGCCTAACTGCCCTAAAGCCTAAGAATTCCAAAAGGGAATAATCCATAAAATGGCATTTTAATAGCTACATTTATTACAATATCATTTGGCATAAGGGATTCTTAGGTAGACAGACACTCAGTCTCATCATTACTTTTCAGAGACTATAAATGACTCTCCAGGTGCAGATCCTGTACTACTCCAATGACACAAAGCACCTCTATGTCTTATCCCCTCTGATGTCATTTTGATAAATAAGCCAGACATGGTCATCACATAGAACAGGACACACAATAGCTTATCCTGTCTAGAAGGCCTGGAGTGCACATCATGTGTTCTAAGGAACAGAACTGGGTCACTGTACCTCACTGTACCATATACTGTGTACGCTCCATTTTTTTTAATAAGGACACAACCACCAAATCAATGCACTTTATTTGACTGAAGTTATGCATAAAATATTTTAATAGTTTGAAACTAGAACAATTACACCTTTTTAGAGCTTGCTTTAAATCTAATTATGGGAAATAATTAAACTTGAAAATAACAAATTTCCAATTGCTGGAAGGCAAATTACGGTTATTTCATGCTTAAAAACACTGCAAAATATCTTTTTCAGAAATAAAAACAATAAAATACAAGGGAAGTGAATTAATTGTAACACCAGTAAAACTTTTCTGTTATTTTGAATATTGTATTAATCTATTTCAGTTAAATATAAAGAAAGTATCAGGCCTTCTACACTTTCCTAAGCTATTCATTTGGTTTACCTTGCCTTTGGTTTGCTCCACTTTGGAATTATCTAGTCAGGTAGCATCAATTCCAATGTCTTTATAACATAGTTCAATGAACTTCTTTGCTGTTGTCGCATATTTTAAGTTTCTTAATATTCTGTGCCGTGTAGAAAAAAAAAATCCTGATGCTGCATGCAAGCTGCCGACAATCTGCTGTTGACGGATCTGTTGTTCTCATTATCTGTCTGTTCTGTACTTTGAGTACACAAGGGTGTTTTTTGGCAGCGCTGCCAATAGGTTATGAAAACACATTAAAGGTATTGTCTTTAGAGAACCCTTTTTTTTTAAAAACGCATTAGTGAATTCTGAGTTTATAGATGGGGGTCCCCGGTTCAGGACCTTCACCTATTAGCCACAACAGAGAGTGCCTACCAAGAGCATTTCTCGCTGTGTAATGCTTCATTTTCCCTATAGGGACGCTGCAAATTGCACATTTGTTGCCGGGTTCCCCCATAGATTTTAGCCGATTACTATGGAAGCCTGTGACCTTATTGTCTTTTTTTTTTACTGCACAGAATAATAACACAATAAAAAACAGCTCAAATAGGCAAAAAAGTCATAAAAGATAGATCACAAAAATGCTAGATTTTAGATTTGCAGACTCTATAGCCAATGTCAATTGAAATTTAACGATAAAGCTTGAAAGGAGACCCTCACCATGACGTCCATATGCCCTGGCTCATCACATGACCTGAATCCTAACTTCATTCCCAATAGATGAACATTCCTATAACTGTATTTCAATGCTAACTTATAAGGTTTTAATAATAGCTGAATGCTGCTATTGGCTGCCTGTTTTTCTCCTTATCTCCAATTATTTTTTTATTTTTTACACATCTTTCATCTGTCTTGGGCTTAACAACACAGATTGATACATTAATCATGTGAACTTCTATTTTTCTGTTATGGGATAAAATATTAAGGACATTCAGGGTGAATAAACAATGGACACTCTTCATACTGTCCTAACCGAATAAGGTTATGTTCAAATAACAGCCAAAGTGCTCCTCGGGCTTTCACCTGCCCTGAAATCTATCCAAAAATATCCAAATATACAACTCAGCTCTCTACTCACTGAAATATCACAACAAGGAGATGAACAACCGGAGCTGGTAAAAAAGAGGTGAAATCCTCAACACCACAAATAAACAGAGACAAATTGATCGCTTTTTGCCGCTCGGACGGTTGTGGATATAAAGTCTGAAGTGTCCATCAAGGGTTTGACATTCTCCCAGCTAGCATGCACAAAGAACGATCCAAATTTCCACCGGTGTGTGTATCTCGCTGGTACTTATGGTTCCACACAGAAATGCAACTACATTTTTGTAAGTATGGAAGAAACTCGTGGAATTTGTAGTTTCCCAAAGGTAGTGCACTATCTCCTTTTTCTCCCTTGCTGGAGATTTAGAACATCAAGTACGAGGATATACACAGCAAGCAGTTGCATTTCTGCGTGGAACCACAAGTAGCAGCGAGATACACACACCGGTGGAAATTTGGATCGTTCTTTCTGCATGCTAGCTGGGGGAAAGTCAAACCCTTGATGGACACTTCAGACTTTACATCCACAACCGTCTGAGTGGTAAAAAACTCTAAATTTGTCTATCCAAAAATATGTTTCAAAATATTATTTATCGGCCCCATTGCCCTACAAAGTCATTCAAGATGGGAGCTTTAATTTCTTGACAATGGAGAGTCAATATTTCCAAGTACTGAATAAATACCCAACCACTTATTGTATCTGCCCCTCCGGCCCCTCCTGCCCCTCCTGCCTTATATTCCCTGGTGCTTCATTTATGCTCATTCTGATGTCTCAACTTTTAATTTACAGGTATAATAAGCCTATACACACCTTGTGCCACCATGTGTGATGTTTACTGCTGTATTGTGTGAATGGGTGTTTGGCAAATGGCTAATGAAGGCAATTACTTAATAGTAGTATACTTGTGTATGGATCCCAAGATGATAAGTAACAAAGCTTGTCACTTAGACTTGTTTTCTTGTGTTTTTTTTTTTTTTGTTGTTTTTTTTTTAGGGGGGAGGGTTCCTGTAAACCTATAAATATATATGTGTGAAATAAGTTAGGGTAGGTTGGCCAATGAACTAGATTAGATGTTTTTGCAATGCTCATACTTAATGAGTTAGAAAAAAGTACCTGTTTTTGCCGCTAGTAAGAATTTCCATGCATCTAGAAATTTACTGTAGTTTCTTCCCAAACAACTAACTTCTGCAAAGTGTTACTTTGGACAGACACTAAATATTTCGTATTTGTTAATATTAATATTCCTTCTCATAAAACTTGCATACATCTGGTCATGTAGTGCAGGGATCTTATGACTTTTTTTGTCTTTCAGAAATGACTAGGACCCTCATCTAGCATGACAACGGTGGTGCCGTGACCTCTGTTCACCAATTCAAAGCGATGTAGAGGCATATGACGATCTCTACACTGAAGTTTCTGAAAGCAGCATTCATTTCGATCAATGACCATTAATGTGCAACCACCCTTTTTCCATAAGAAACTACTTGGGCAAAATTTAAGAGAATAGTAATGAGGTTAGATATCTGAGAGACAATAAGGGTTATGTATACATTGTTGTAAGTCCCAGAAATTGAGTATATGCATCAGACAATATGATAGACTGTGCATATGCGAGACCTGATGAAGTCGCCAGTAAAGTGATACACATGGTGTTCTCTAACCCACATGGAGCAATAGAAAAACTAACAGAGTACTTTTGAGATTTTTTTATTTATTTATTTATTTACATACTTGAACTTATGATACTGCATTACTTGTTTGTAGTGTTATAGTTGTATAAATCTATGAAATGTTTTTATCATTGCAGGTGTGGTTTGTCTTCTAACCCAAACAGGAGTTAGCATTCTGGGTTTGGCACATGTTTGTGCTTTTTCAAGTGCTTTTAAATAAATTTATTGTTTTTTCTTTATATTATATTGTGTTGTAATAACGATTTTGATACGATTGAATAGTTGCGGTCTCATATACATGGTTTTTCTTGTTGTAGAACTGATATTTTTTACATGTTGACTTGCACTCTTATTTATAAATATATATTTTTAAGTAGTGCTGGCCTTTGTTCTTGTAATCTAGACACCACATGTAGCCATGTATGCCACATCTATGAATATACCCCATTTTTACCGCTGATACCAGCATAGATGCCAGTTACAAAACAAGGGGTGGTCTCTATTGGCTATATATGCACAATGCAAAATCTGTAACTGGTTTGCCCAACCATCATCTGCCATTATCCGTACTGATGTCATCCTAAGTGATAGAGGGGCCATCAGTCCCTTTAGGCTCCAGGGCACGGGCAATCCGGGGAGTTATGCCCCTGTACATACCTAGAAACACATTTACAACAGTTTTTACAGATAAAATTAAGGGGTACATGACCTAGACTTACTTTCCATTCATGGTGCAATGCATTTATGAAATGTCCTTTAACATGTTTATAAATGCATTACAGAATTGCAATTGAAATAAAAATGTCGTACAAATAAAACTATTGATAGATGACCCATATTGAGTGGACTTAGAAAATTGTTTTTTTTTTCCCAGTTTTATTTAAAAGGTCAATATGCATTTTTATAAACTGACCAATGAACATATATTAACAGATTTATTCATTGCTATTTGCTATTACATTTTCTCAAGTACATTGCTTCTGTCAAAGGTATAGATCAAACATATGTTAAAAGCCCCCTATTGAAATATCCCTCTAATAGATATATGGTTGCTATCTCAACATATCACACCTGCAATGTTTAGATAACCACCTTCTGAGTGACCCCTGAGATGTTATGAGCATCTGCTATGCTGCGGTAAAAGACATATACCCAACAGTGATGGAAGATTATATGCAGAAGATTGACAAAGACATTCTTGAGCAATTATATCACCATCTCACTTTCCAAAAATGTCCAGTATACTTATGCTTCTTGTTTCTAACTAGGGGAGTGTGAAGGGGAAGGACAAACCAACTTAAAATATTTCAACACTTGGCATATGTGTACAGTAACCTGAAATCTGGAAATGGAGTTCCAGTTATTTAAGTGCAGCTATTATGGTGGTGGTGTTGCGGTGCGGTCAGGGACATAACAAGAAAGAGCCGGGACCTGTGCCGGGTCCCATGCTCATGCTCTCCCCCAAATCGAACCTAACAGAAAAAAAAAATAATGTACTTACCACTCCTCTTCTCATATTTGCTCGAGGCCCGTCCTGAATCCCCACAGGCTTCAACATCAAGCGATGGCACATAGAAGGTCCTGAAGCCGGGCAGAGCCAGGATATTATATACGGCACAGCACTTCTCATGTGCTGCGTTGCATACAACGTCCTGACACTGCCTGCCACCAGGGCCTTGTATGCACCGCGGCACAGACCTTTGCCGGGGCCTGATGTGGGAATTTAAGAGGATCCTGGGCGGGCCCCCTGCGAGCTTACTTCCCTCCCTGGCCTGGTCATGGTTGCAGCCCTTGTGACAGCGATCACTATGCCACTAGGTGTGTTATTTAAATTTTTAATACATTTTAACTTAAAAATCTGAATATTTTTTGCTAGTAGAAATTAGAGAATGGTGAAATCTGCACCATTGCAATCAAAATATTGTATTCAATATCTCAAGTTAGTAGGTAACTCATGTATAAAATCTATATATAATCTATAAAATCTAAAAAAACGACTTTATAAAAACTTGCCGTTTTTCGTTTCTGAAATATTTTGGCTGCAAATATCAATGTGAATGCTTGTCTATAGTTGCTATGTACAGTAAAATATGCAGGCCAAGAATTCATCTCTCTTGCAATATATTTTTCTTTCCAAATCCACGTTGAGCTACAGAGCCATATCCAACATCATTATACAGTGTTATGATCAGAGGGTGTCAACTTTTCCCCATGAGCGCGATCAGCTGCTTCAATTCAAGTTGCTGAGCTAGTGCCACTATTGCTTTGCTTGTCAATTAATTATTTTTTTCTCATTCTGACAGAACCCAATGTTTATACATTGTGCGTACCTCTTAATATATTCACTGTGATTAATTACACAAATCTGATTCGTAAGGGGAGACTCATTACTCTGTACACTTAAGGGATTTGTCCATAATATGCTCCATCCGTTCTTTCCTACCTGTCTGTTGCGTTCATCCATTATCCTCGTGATCTGAATCTTTTTTCTCCCCATAGTCCCCGTTTTTCTTTCTTCTCTCGTCCTTAAAACAATGTATTTTTCCTTCTTCTGCCCTTCTCACTTCTTTCTGTTTACAGTTCTTTCACTTTCCTATTACCCTTTTCAGTTTACTGTTCTCGACATCCGTACCTGTATTAGAAATAGACAGAATTCATAAGTAAACAGAGATGTAAATATTACCTTATATTTAAAAGTAAAAATTTTTTTAATGTATTGATTTTTTGTCAGACACTGGAGGACAATTTACACCGAGAAATAGTTAGTACAATGTGAATGATAATGAACAAGTTTTTATTTATTGTTTGGTTAGTTGATTTCAATGATCATCATCATGGCAAGTTTAATGAACTCTCTCTAAAGTCAGTTTGAAACGGCAGCAAGATGGCTGATTTTTGGGTTCTCATAAATGCCGTAATACCTAGACCTCCTGCAGTTCTACTGAACTAGACTTAGTTTGCCTTAGAACCCTACAGTGATATAACTTTAGTTCAGTAGAACAGCTGGGGGTTCAGGTGTTATTTCCGTAATACAGAAACGAAAATGCGGCTACATTATGGCAGTATGAGAGTGAACTGATTGCTCAGACATTTAACAGTACAGTGAATGTACCCCTATGTGTATAAAGGACCTCAATAACCTGCAATTAATAACTAAGCCTGTTGTGATAGACCATATGAACTAAAATTCCCTATTTTTCAGAAATGAAAAAATCTTAAGTTTGTTCCTAAAATGACCATCTTTGTAATAATTGCGTGTAGGTTTTATCTTCTGCCATAGACCCTACTAACCACCACTATTACAAAAAAATGTGGCCTTCATTACCCATTGTAATATATTTTCTAAAATGAGAAAAATTAAAAAGTTCAGTAGATTGAGGATGGTATAATTTGAGTTGAAGTCTTTATTAATTATGGCCAACAGCTATTCTTCCCGACTCCCCCACACATATGCAGTCTCAGCAGATCGTGCATGTGTTTACACTGGGGAGAGCGGAATGAGCCACTGCCAGACTCCTCTGGCAGCGGCTTATCGTCTGTGGGAACAAAGTATCAGGCATGTTGAAATCCAACATGCCCGATCCTTTTTTCGCCCGATATCTGCCATCAGGGAAAGTCCAGACACTCTTATACACATTAGATAGTTGGCCGATACCACTGAAATCGGCCGGTTCAGCTGACTTTTCTCTAACGTGTATAGGCACCTTAACTCTTCCTAGTTTCAATTCTTTCATTTAAAGAGGGAGTAACCTGACACTTGATTTTCCTATGTCTCTACCTACTATATAATGAAACCTACTTTACATAAAAATAAATAAGCCAATGTTCACAGTATATTAAAATACTGTGAATAATCACCCAATACATGCAATCCCAGTACTGAACCAAAGTAGTACCATCATTGGTCTTGCTCACTCTACACCATCTTCTTTAGACAAACATCCTTATTTTAATTTGAAAGAAAAAGAAAAGAAAGTAACAAATCTCCCTTTATAAACATGTGTTAAATTGGCCAGTTGAGTGATTTTGCAGTACTGGCAGTTTTTTATTTTGACTATGCCTTTGGTAATGCTGATTGTTCAACAAGAATAAACTTCCATCACAGAACTATCTGTAGTTTTACAAAGTGCAGAAGGTCATTTGTAGTACAGTGTATCAATTTGTTTTGTATCTGGAGTTTATAAGGTATAACACATAAAGCATACAATTATACAGTATTAATAAAAATATACTAATAAGGGTGCAAATTTGTTTATGGGACAAACACATGACTTGACTAAGAAATGTGCTGTGATTTGTTGGTCCCTTGGCACTAAAAAGGTTAAAGGTGATATATTTGGCAGAATGATACAAGACCATGAAGACCATCACTTGTGTTTACAGTGATGTCCATCCGTGCTCCTTACAGCCAAACGGATGGATCTCTCCAATACAAGACGTAACATTAAGCCGATGTCCTGGTAGTTTAATCCATTGTTTGGCTCTAATTCAAAGCTGCTGAGGTAGAAAAGCTGCTTCACACTGGGGATGAGTACTGAGACACTGAATAAAAAAAACACACAGCTCGTGTATCCTATTCACTTATTTTCCCTCTTTTGACTTAGCACTTGGTATGATAATACCGCTGCCAGACATTGCCTCTTGTACTTAGCTCATGTACTCAAAGTGGCACACTGCCTTTATGTGCAAATCAATACAGCAGTATTCCTACATGGCATCTTTCCAAAAGGCCACAGTGATTATGTATATGTATAATATATATGTATAGAATATGTGTGCATAGTATTCATACATATATAATATGTTCATCGTAAGTGTGTGAGGGTTGGACTTATCACTAAAATGTGCACAACAAAGTATATTACATTGTATCATTTCTATTTCGCGATATATACATGCACATGCTGTATATAAATAAGTAGAAAGAAAAATTATACATCAATAACTGTATATATACATGTTTATCATGCCATTACTACAGTATAATCACCAATACCATACTGGTAATACCATTCTGGGGGTCATGATCGCCTGCATGCAGGACACTTTAAGCACATGTCAACATCTAAGTCCCTTGAAGTGAGACATCGCTGCCACCTTGAAATACCCTACTTCCTAAATTCAACCGAAACTATGGAAACAACTTTCTAGTATTCCTTAGGCTATTTTTAAATAAAAAATAAAATCACATTTCCTGTGTAACCGATGACACCGAATGAATATAAAGACAATAAAAATATCTATCGACTATACAGTTAAAAAACATATAGTAAATACCATAGCAAAGTACTGATTTTAGAGGCTGGACTGCATGTAATGACTTGGATAAAACAGTCTGACTTTACAAAGCATAAAAAACAGCAGGAAATGTCACCCTATGAGATTACACTTGTTCTCCTGTTTTGACACACTTCTTACCTCAGACATTAAGTTATAGAGTAGTTCACAGGCACATGCAGGACCCAAAGGAGCTTAATAGGCTTTCTCTGTAACCGTAAGCCAATATGCTAATCCCCAGCAAAGGCATATGGAACTATTTCCCCTGCTTTCTTTCAGCTGAAGCCAATGGCACTATCCACTTAGAGCACTGTGCCTGGGTAAGCTTCTGTTCACACAGGGGTGGAAGGTCAGCCCGGACAGCTTACAGGATTGGTTAGCAAGATGAAAGCTGATTTATGGATCACGACTGTGGAACCCAGTGAGAAAGGAAAAATCACAGAGCAGCCAGGAAGGATACAATCCTCTCCCAGTACAGTAACAGAATGCTCCGTCCCTCCCACCAGCCTTATCAGGGCTACATTTTATACTTTCAAACAAAACGTTTCAAACAGCTTGTGCTAAAAGTAAATAATAGCACGGAACCGATAGCAAAAATATTCCACAAATTCTTTCAAATTACCCCATCCTTCTAAAAAACACAAAATAAAAAACCTACATGGGATTTTAGGCAATATTTTAGCCTCTAATCTCAAAACTGGTAAAGGTTCATTACAGTTGATCTACAGTTGCATTATTTTTTAAAAAAAAATTATTATTTATGGTCTTTTATGAGTTTATTAGTATATAGCCTCTTGATTTATGTTATAATATTCAGCTTTTTAACACTTACATTTGCAGTATGGTTCAAAAAACACTCGCACTAATAACAATATAAAAAAAGGTGATATATTAAAAAAAAGTAAGACTTTCCAGACTTTCAGATGCAGATTTTAGGATATGCTACACATTTGCAAATCCACAGTATGCATTATGTATAATAAATTCCGCACAAATATTTTTGTGGATTTAAATTAAATAGGGAAGTCTGTATCTGAATCTGCACGTGGATTTTACAAAGCGAATGTTGTGCGGATGTTGTTCTGTTCTGAAAGCATACTGTGTACATGTGGGGGTTGTTTTTCCATTGTTCAGTTTATATTTAATTCAGAAATATTTCCATATTTGTTCACAATTCTTAAAATATTGGATTCATTTTTCAATTTTTTGTAATCAAGATAAACTATTATTGTTACTATCATCCTCAATATTTTACAGTACACGTACCTGTCCTAACTGACTACTGCTTATTGCATGTTCTTAAATCACAAGCTTCTACATTTTTTTCAATATAAATTAGAGTAAAATTCCTTTAATCCAGGATTATGAGGACTACGGGTGTAGAACTCTGCTCAGATCCCAGACTATCAGATACTGGAATATAGACATTTTACATCACTTATTATAACCACTATTTGGCCTGACTGTAGACTTTTAGTGCTTGTCCACACGTGACGGAATTGATCCAGAAAATTTTTGCAGCATTTACGCATCAACTAGCAGAGAATTCGCTGCGGAAAATCCGCACCATTTGATGCATTTTTTTTTTACTATGGAAAATGATGCGGATTTTGCTACGTTTTTTTTGCTGTGTTTTTTTCAAGGACTGTGTGATGGTGATATTTCTTTTTCCTGTGATGCCATTTCCACCTCCTGTAAGAAATTCTGCAGCGTTTCCGCAGCAAATGACACAATACATTGAAGTTTGCTGCAGAATTTTTCTTCCTTATTGATCTCTATGGGGAAAAAACGCAGGAAATCAGTCCACTTTCCGCAGCAATAATTGACATGGTGCGGAAAAAAAATTGCACACCGCAGGTTAATTTCTGGATGGAATTTTTCTGCAGTGTCTGGATGACATTTGTTAAATCAGACCTACTTTGCTGCTACTGTATTACGCTGCATATTTTCCATCCAGAATTCCGGACGGAAAATACACAACAATTCCGTTACGTGTGCATAAGCCTTTAAAACAAATTGTGTGCTATAAAAATAGTTAAAATAACATTATTTCTAATTATTTATACAAATACTCTGTAAGCGAGGTGGAATGACTTGTTATGATGGTGTATTATGTTCATAGGGTAAATGACACTTAGAACGTGTATACATGTAGATGTCCTGAATGATGACTTAGAACAGCTCTTCATTCACTTCTCTCTGTAACTAATGTCCTACTATGTCTCTAGGTGACACTTTACAGACAAACTTCCATCCATCAGTCTATGTTCACACTCTCAGAAGGGATTTCCTGTCCTATTCACATTCATTCAGTCATTATCCCAGCCCCGAACGTTGATCAATGACAATGCCATGTTGCCAAAAGAAGCCTTATGTATTTATTTGTATCACATGGTGGCAAAATGCACCTAAGAACAAGACACAATCACGGAGATTTATCAAAACTAGTGCAAAGAAAAAGTTTGTAGCTATTAGCAACCAATCATGGTGCTCCCTCCAAAGGAGAGGGCTGAAATTGGTTGCCATGAGCAACTCCTCCACTTCTTCTTTGCACTAGTTTTGATTAACCCTCATTAGATTAATAAAATCAAGTGCAAATCAGAACAGCTGGGCTTCCCATAGCAACCAATCAGATCAGATTTGCTGTAAGCAAAATAAATGCAGCAACTTGTTTGGTCATTATGGACAATTGCACCATTTTTACTCTACACTAGTTTTTGTAAATCTCCCCCAATTACCCAACCAACGTGCTCACATCCGATGGTCTCCACTCCCAAAAAAAGTCCAAGTAGTAGTTGAAAAAACAGCATCCCTTTTCAATGAATTTCTTTTATTGCGCCCATCATGATCGTACAAAAAACAGAAGCAATGTTTTGACCCGTTACAGTGGTTGCATCTTCTTCAAGCTTGAAAAAGACCCAACCACTGTAGCGGGTTGAAAAGTTTTTTGTACGATCATGATGGGCACAATAAAAGAAATTGATTGAAAAAGGAGGCTGTTTTCTCCATAAAGTAGTTATTTATTAACCCCTTATTGACCACCAATATGCCTTCTCACGGCGGTCACTAAGGGGCCTTAGGCTAGGCCGTCGCCTTTTCACGGTGGCCCAGCCTAATTCTGCAGGGGTGTTCCGTGCAGGTTGGAGCCAGAGCTCGGCTGTCTGATGACAGCCGGGCTCCTGCTCCAATGTGTGCAATTGAAGTTTACTTAGATCGCAGCCGTTTAACCCTTTAAATGCCGCGGTCAATATCTATCTATTGACCGCAGCATTTAACTTGTTTACAGAGGGAGTGAGCTCCATCCCTCACCTATCAGCAGCCCGCAAATGCAATCGTGGACCTCCAATGGGGTGCCATGGCAGCTAGAGGCCTGATAAAAGCCCCTAGGTCTGCCCTGGGCATATGCCTATTAGGACGCTAGATTGCCTGTCAGTTTTACACTGACAGGCAATAACTGTTTGGTATACTGAGTGTACCAAAGCAAATGAATAGTATTATATATGGATAAGTCATTATCTTGTGCAGGGCAGTTTCCCCCCTTGTTTAAAGAGGACCTATCACCTTGTGAAGTAATAGACCAAAATATAAAACCTTTCTCAAATATACACTACCGTTCAAAAGTTTGGGGTCACCCAGACAATTTTGTGTTTTCCATGAAAACTCACAGTTATATTTATCAAATGAGTTGCAAAATTACTAGAAAATGGAGGCAAGCCATTGACAAGGTTAGAAATAATGTTTTTTATTTGAAATAATAATTTTCTCCTTCAAACTTTGCTTTCGTCAAAGAATGCTCCATTTGCAGCAATTACAGCATTGCAGACCTTTGGCATGCTAGCTGTTAATTTGCTGAGGTAATCGGGAGAAATTTCCCCCCATGCTTCCAGAAGCCCCTCCCACAAGTTGGATTGGCTTGATGGGCACTTCTTGCGTACCATACGGTTAAGCTTCTCCCACAACAGCTCTATGGGGTTGAGATCTGGTGACTGCGCTGGCCACTCCATTACAGATAGAATACCAGCGGTCTGCTTCTTCCCTAAATAGTTCTTGCATAATTTGGAGGTGTTTTTTGGGTCATTGTCCTGTTGTAGGATGAAATTGGCTCCAATCAAGCGCTGTCCACAGGGTATGGCATGGGTTGCAAAATGGAGTGATAGCCTTCCTTATTCAAAATCACTTTTACCTTGTACAAATCTCCAACTTTACCAGCACCAAAGCAACCCCAGACCATGACATTACCTCCACCATGCTTGACAGATAGCATCAGGCACTCTTCCAGCATCTTTTCAGTTCTTCTGCGTCTCACAAATGTTCTTCTGTGTGATCCAAACACCTCAAACTTCGATTCGTCTGTCCATAACACTTTTTTCCAATCTTCCTCTGTCCAATGTCTGTGTGCTTTTGCCCATATTAATCTTTTCCTTTTATTAGCCAGTCTCAGATATGGCATTTTCTTTGCCACTCTGCCCTGAAGGCCAGCATCCCGGATTTGCCTCTTCACTGTAGACGTTGACACTGGCGTTTTGCGGGTACTATTTAATGAAGCTGCCAGTTGAGGACCTGTGAGGCATCTATTTCTCAAACTAGAGACTCTAATGTACTTGTCTTATTGCTCAATTGTGCAGCGGGGCCTCCCACTTCTCTTTCTACTCTGGTTAGAGCCTGTTTGTGCTGTCCTCTGAAGGGAGTAGTACACACCGTTGTAGGAAATCTTCAGTTTCTTGGCAATTTCTCGCATGCAATAGCCTTCATTTCTAAGAACAAGAATAGACTGTCGAGTTTCACATGAAAGCTCTCTTTTTCTAGCCATTTGGAGAGTTTAATCGAACCCACAAATGTAATGCTCCAGATTCTCAACTAGCTCAAAGGAAGGTCAGTTTTATAGCGCCTCTAAACAGCAAAACTGTTTACAGCGGTGCTAACATAATTGCACAAGGGTTTTCAAGTGTTTTCTAATCATCCATTAGCCTTCTAACACAGTTAGCAAACATAATGTACCATTAGAACACTGGAGTGATGGTTGCTGGAAATGGGCCTCTATACACCTATGTAGATATTGCATTAAAAACCAGACGTTTGCAGCTAGAATAGTCATTTAGCACATTAACAATGTATAGAGTGTGTTTCTGATTAATTTAATGAAATCTTCATTGAAAAAAACTGTGCTTTTCTTTCAAAAATAAGGAAATTTCTAAGTGACCCTAAACTTTTGAACGGTAGTGTATATAAGTAGGACATTTTAAAATGTCCTCACTAATATGGTGATTAAAGTTCCGGCCCTTTAAGGAAGGGAGGCGACTTCTGCTGAAGTCTCCACCGGCAGCAGCGCAGTCAAGGTCTCAGGAGAGTTTGACTGCTTTGTGGAACTAGGATAGTCCACTTGGGGGGGGGGGCTGTTTGTGTGCAACAGGTAATCATGGGAAATCTCTGCCATCTTACTAGATCTAGTTATATAAGCAGCAATGTAAGGTCCTGTTCACATCACATTTGTGATGTACACTTAGCGTGTACGCCAAGAAAGCTCATATTTATAGACCTCCAATAAACCAACAGAGGTCGAAAGATTGTCCTGTCGAAGTATACCTCCGACGTAGGCTATAAACCTGAAGGGAACATTGCCTAAAATAAATTCCTGTGTATTATGGAGGAGGTTAGAAGCAGCAGCAGAGGTAAATGCTGTCACAGGTTTCTCCTCAGTGGCTGGCTCTGTTTGTATGTAGTGAGAGACTCAGATTAACCCTTTACAAGCAGCTGTCTCCTATTACTCAACTAGCAGATTAACGCCTTAGAAGCAGCTGTACCTCCTCCTCTAGCAGATTATGCCTTTAGGGCCTCTTCACATTTGCGTATTACGTATCCGTATTAATTACTTTTTTTTCATTGAAACAGTTTTGCCAATACATTTTATGCGCATGGCGTTTTTCCAATATGTGGCATGTTCTAACGGATACGTAGGAGGTACTGTTTTTAGCCGATAGTAGTCAATGGTTTTACAATGGGTTTACATGTGCATATTTGTTTAATTGTTTATCATCCATATTTTGCAACATTACAAAAACAGCAAAAAAAGTTAAAGAGGTAGTCCCACCTTTGACATTTATGAAAATGTTTCTTAGATGTGGTTCTAAGCTCTGCAATCCGCACCTAGCTCAACAATGCCGGACCCTCTATCCCTGTCCTGCCTGATGAGGCGGTCCCTAGCGGCCACATGCAGGTAAGGATTTAATCTATCCCTTAATTTCAATGGGAGTTATGTAAACAGTTAATCACAACATAGGTGCGGGTCCCAAAGCTGGGATCCACATCTATCAAAGATGCATGGTATATCCTGTGGATGTGCGCAAATGTCTAAAGTTTGAATAACCCTTTAATCCTCTAACAAAAAATTGAAAAAATATGAAACGGACAACTCAAAAAACAATACGGAACACATATTTTCTGAAAATATCTCTATTGCGCCTATATATTTGATCATTATTTTCTTATGCAAGTGTGAATGAGGGCTTTACAAGCTGCTGTCTCTTCCTCCTCTCGTACATTAACCCTTTACAAGCTGCTGCCTCTTCCTCCTCTCGCACATTAACCCTTTACATGCAGCTGTCTCCTCCTCCTCTCGCAGATTAACCATTAACAAGCAGTTGTCTCCTTCTCTAGCTGGGAAATCTTATGACTTGGCTAATATATAACAATATTTGGTATGAAGTAAAATTCAGACATTTGGCTGGAGGGAAGTCGGGGAAACGATTCTTACATTGTATTCTATTGAGCAGCAAATCGATGAAACTGCGGAATAGGCAAATTCCTTTTCTCACCCATAACCCTGGCATATACCGTGGATGGCACAATCATATTAAAAAAAAACTAGATACAATTGAGTATCCTTGCTTCTTTATTCCAAAAATAAGGTCACACCTGTCCACAGGTTGTTTGTGGTATTGCAGCTCAGTCCCAATCACTTCAATGTAGCTGAGCTGGAGTACCAGACACAACCCACGGACAGGTGTGGCACTGTTTTTGGAAGAACGCAGCCATGATTTTCCAAGCCTGGACAACCTCTTTAAAATTTACATTTAAAATATTGAAATAAAACTTCAGATTATGCCAGCGGCTTTCAACAGTCACATAATACTATTTGCTAATGGCCCGTGATAGAGTTGCCACAAACATTTTCCAATAGCTTGCCAGTAAACCCGTCAGGATTTTGGTTCTGTTGCCAATCAACCTCCTGTGTTTAAAACGTATTTGCTACCTTCCATCCCACCTCATTTGTGAAGCCATTAGCAATTATACCATTGGCAGCTCAGTCAGGGAGTAAATCAATTGTGATTTAAACCCCTTTGAACAGGCTATAAGTGAGCTATCATTTGCAATCTTCGTTCAGGCAGCAAGAGAGTGATTGAACCGTTAGCATTTTACCTTTCCTTTCATGAGCACATGGCAGTCTAAAGGTTTTACAATCATTTCTGACACTTAAAAAGGCAAAGAAGCCTTTAAAGTCAGATAATGTTAAAGCAACATTTCCTGACGACAAAAAGAGAAGTCAGGCACCTCCATGCAAGGGAAAATCTGTTATTTAATAAACTGCAACACATAGACCTGGCATGGCTTGACATCTAATTTGCTTGAAATTTGTTTCTACAATTCCCTGCGTTATTTCCTGGAATCTGGCCTGAGTCTCCCCATCCTCAGGCTGGGTTCACACGTGGCGGAATTTCACTTGAATTCCGCTGCGGACACTCCGCAGCGTTAATCCGCAGCGGAGCCGTTTCTCCATTGACTTCCACTTAAATTTAGAAGTGTTCGTTTAGACGATGCGTAAAATTCCGCTGCGGAGCATAGGCTGCGGAGCGGAATTTGGTGTCCGCAGCATGCTCTGTCTGTTGCGGAGCAGTGGCGGACTGGTTGCGGACTCAAGGCGGAGATTCTAAATTCCGCAATGAAGTCCGCAGCTGTCATGCACATGTTATGTGTGCTGCGGATGCGTCTTGCTTTTTTAACATGACATTTCTTCATTCTGGCTGGACCTATGTATTTCTAGGTCTACAGCCAGACTGAGGAAGTCAATGGGGCTCCCGGAATTATTGGAGCGTTGCTAGGAGACGTCAGTAAATAGTCACTGTCCAGGGTGCTGAAAGAGTTAAGCGATCGGCAGTAACTGTTTCTGCACCCTGGACAGTGAATACCGATCCCAATATACAGCAACCTGTAAAAAAATAGAAGTTCATACTTACCGAGAACTCCCTGCTTCTTCTCCAGTCCAGCTTCCCAGGATGACGTTTCAGTCTAAGTGACGGCTGCAGCCAATCACAGGCTGCAGCGGTCACATGGACTGCCGCGTCATCCAGGGAGGTAGGGCTGGATGCCGAAAGAGGGACGCGTCACCAAGACAACGGCCGATAAGTATGAAATTTGTTTACTTTCACTAGGGAAAGTGCTGTCCCTTCTCTCTATCCTGCACTGATAGAGAGAAGGGAAGCACTTTTTCCGCAGTCCGCAGCAGCTAGTCCGCATCAATTTACTGCACATTTTGGGCAGATCCGCAGCCGTAATCCGCAACCCGGATTAGGTGCGGCATTGATGCGGACAGTTGCGGAGGAAATCCGCCACGTGGGGGCATGCCCTCAATAACCCAAGTTTTTCTTTATATAAAACAGCTATAAAGAACATTACCCCCCTGAAGTAAGAACAAAGTCATCTGAGTGCCTGGGTTTTTGCCTTGTGTGAAGATTTGTCATATTCAATTCAGTCATTCTTATCTTGGCCTTTTAAACAATTAATAAATGCATGCTGGGTGGCACCCATGGCAGTGCCTATTTGGGTTGTCATCTCCATTTTCATGGACCATGAATGCCACATTATTCAGAATTATTATATGGTGCCACAGCCACTCTTTGTCCTTTTGCTACGCATGTGCATGTGTCAGTTTTCACTGTAGCACTGGCATTCCATTCAAGATTCATTCATTCAATCATTCAGAATGAACAGTGCTGCAATTCCTTTCTAAGGAGAGGGTTCGAACCTGTGCCACAATGCACAGGAATATGCAATTATTTATGGGAAGCATTGCTGCATCCCTGGCTGTGATCTAAAAGGGGTTACTGGATAAGCTCTTTTATAACTTAATAATAAGGCTATATTCAAACATGGGGTCGCATTGCATATAATTATCACACAATGTGATAATTAAATGTAATACACTTGTGTTCATGCTGTCGTTTATTGTGTTTTGTTTTTTGTGCTAGGTGATTCTGTGTTTCATTTGCATGGTTTTCCAATGTGCGTATCGATGCTGTCTAGGTATTAATTCATTATTGTATAAATTTTTTGAAGTGTAATATCTCCCCAAAATCACAACAAACAAGAATGCATTATGTGAATGGAAATTTATTATTTCCATTCACTGAAATGTAGCATCTAAACGCTGAATCTTTAGACCCCAAAAATGTAATAGTTCCTAGGCTTCTAAATATAAGGCCTGTTCAAACACAGCCTAAGGGCATGGCCCCACGTGGCGGTTTTCTTCTGGAACTGTCCGCATCAATGCCGCACAGAATCTGCGTTGCAGATTCTGTGGCGGATCTGCCCAAAATGTGCAGTAAATTGATGCGGACTGGCCGTTGCGTATTGAGGTGAAAGTACTTCCCTTCTCTCTATCAGTGCAGGATAGAGAGAAGGGACAGCACTTTCCCTAGTGAAAGTAAAAGAATTTCATACTTACCGGCCATTGTCTTGGTGACGCGTCCCTCTTTCGGCATCCAGCCCGACCTCCCTGGATGACGCGGCAGTCCATGTGACCGCTGCAGCCTGTGATTGGCCTGTGATTGGCTGCAGCCGTCACTTGGACTGAAACATCATCCCGGGAGGCCGGACTGGAGGAAGAAGCAGGGAGTTCTCGGTAAGTATGAACTTCTTTTTTTTTTACAGGTTGATGTATATTGTGATCGGTAGTCACTGTCCAGGGTGCTGAAACAGTTACTGCCGATCGCTTAACTCTTTCAGCACCCTGGACAGTGACTATTTACTGACGTCGCCTAGCAACGCTCCCGTAATTACGGGTGCACACACGTAGTCACCCGTAATTACGGGAGCCCCATTGACTTCCTCAGTCTGGCTGTAGACCTAGAAATACATAGGTCCAGCCAGAATGAAGAAATGTAATGTTAAAAAACCAATACGCATCCGCAGCACACATAACATGTACATGACATCTGCGGACTTCATCGTGGAATTTAGAATCTCCATTGAAGTCAATGGAGAACTTCCGCAATGAGTCCGCAACCAGTCCGCCACAGGTCCGCAACATCCATTGTATGCTGTGGACACCAAATTCCGCACCGCAGCCTATGCTCCGCAGTGGAATTTTCCGCCTCGTCTAAATGAAGCCTGCTAAAAAGAAGTGGAAGGCAATGGAGAAACGGGTCCGCTGCGGATTAACGCTGCGGAGTGTCCGCAGCGGAATTCCAGAGCAATTCCGCCACGTGGGGCTTTGCCCTAATAGTAAAAGTATGTTTAGAGGTTTTGGAATATGTAACAATTCAGTTATGCACAAAACACTTTCTGTGTAGAAGGTCATATACAGTAAACCCCATTCCTATTCAAATGCATAAACTATACAGTAAATACTATATAGTATAGCACTATGTAAAGGCCTCTTTACACGGATCAATGATCAGATAAGCAAGTGTTCATATGAACTTCTCATTCCCGATCATTGCCCAGGGCAATGATCAGCCAATGAACGAGCAAACGGACATTCATCGACTGATCTGTTAGTTTATACGGCCAATGGTCGTTAGTTGGCAGCACGTCTCCCTGTGTAAACAGGGAGACGTGCTGCTGACATGATAGAAATGTATGGGGACGAACGATTGGAGTAATGTTCCCTCGTCCGCATACATTACTGATCATTGCTCCTTGTGAAAAGAGCAAACAAGTGCCGATCATCAGGCTGTATCGTCGGTCGGCGCTCATTTTTACAGCACATATTGGGCCGTGTAAAAGGACCTTAAAGAGGCTCTGTCACCATTTTATAAGTGGCCTATCTTGTACATGATGTGATCGGCGCTGTAATGTAGATAACAGCAGTGTTTTTTATTTAGAAAAACGATCATTTTTGACGGAGTTATGACCTCTATTCACTTTACGCTAATGAGTTTCTTAATGAACAACTGGGCGTGTTTTACTTTTTGGCCAAGTGGGCGTTGTACAGCGGAGTGTATGACGCTGACCAATCACCGACCAATCAGTGTCATACACTTCTCACCATTCATTTACACTGCAGATCGCGATATAGCTATATCGCTATGTGCAGCCACATAAACACACTATAACGTTACTGCAGTGTCCTGACAATGATTATACATTACCTCCAGCCAGGACGTGATGTGTATTCATTCTCCTGACCACTTATGTTGCGTCTCTGTGAGTTACAGCACAGCACAGCGAGATCTCGCTGTGAATGACAGCTTACAGCGTAATCTCACGAGACTACGCCTGCTATGCTGTAACTCACAGAGAAGTGCAGAGAAGTGGTCAGGAGAAGGAATACACGTCACGTCCTGGCTGGAGGTAATGTATATTCATTGTCATGACACATGAGTAGCGTTATAGTGTGTTTATGTGACTGCACATAGCGATATAGATATATCGCTATCTGCAGTGTAAATGAATGGAGAGAAGTGTATGACGCTGATTGGTCGCTGATAGGTCAGCGTCACACACTCCTCTGTACGACGCCTACTTGGCCAAAAAGTAAAACACGCCCAGTTGTCCATTAAGAAACTCATTAGCATAAAGCTAATATAGGTCATAACTCCATCAAAAATTATCATTTTCTAAATAAAAAACACTGCTGTAATCTACATTACAGCGCCGATCCCATCATGTACAATATAGGCCACTTATAATGTGGTGACAGAGCCTCTGTAAGTCCCCTATGTTTTCCACTTTATCATTATGCAGGGTGCAGGGCACATCCACACTAGTATTTCTAGTGATGGCTACAAATTGATGCAAATAATGCACCATGGCAGCAGTTTGAGGAGCTAAAACTTGAAGTGTCTGGGCCCCAATGCAAAATCTTCAACAGGGCCACCCATCTACCATGAGTCATACGTAATACTGGTATCTTCTTATCAGTAGACTTTGAGCCCCCTCAAGCACCAGAGTCTGAGTGCGACTGTTTCCTCTAAAGCCCCTATTGCTATGCCCCTGTAAACAAAAAAATGCCCTTAATAAGCTTACTTTATCTAGGTCATACCTTTGTTATCTAGTGTGTTCACACGGTAAAGGAAAAAAAAAATGTAATTAAAAAAAATGTAAATGTATATATAGTTGTTGTTTTAACTAAGTTATTGAATCCAGCCGCACATATGACAAGCTTTTAAGGGTACAAATATAGATGCAAATTTTCCACATTTCAATAATCTCTGTGTTACAGAAATGTCACATTTCCCTGCCTACGTATGGACTGGTCTTATTACATTATTTCTTACAAGCCTTTGGCAAAAATTTTAAATATTTCAAATTCTACATGAAGAATTATTTATATGTATAAAGACAAATTGAAGCAAGTGAAGCACCCGGGCATAATTTGTTCAGAAATGTTTATACGATATAATAAATGTAACCAAACACCATAAAGTTGAGTATTATGGAGTAGGGACAATCTGCAACATTCTGCAAGGCAAACATAAAATCAGACTGCTCACTAAAAAAAAGAGGAACTTTCATTTCACAGACTTCTGTTCACCGTATGTTGCGGCAAGAACATAGAGCAGAAGGAAGAGTGATTTAAGCCTCAGTTAAGAAAAAAGTGAAGATGGACAGAAGCTGATCATCTGCCTAGAGATGAGTGTTTTCTAAATGTCAATATACTGTCTTTCTGTCTTCTCTGCTTTAGGAGAATCTTAACAGAATGGCAGGAAACACACACCAAGTGGTCACGGAAGGATGTGATGTCAGCAACCACGAACAATAAAAGGTGTAAAGGTGCTTCCTTCCCTAAACTGTTCCAGAAGTACAAAATGGGAACCAAAACTTGACACTTCCTTCTCTGAGCAGAGTTGTCTGAATTTTCCCTCAAGCAGCACCCTAAACACTGTGCCTACCAAGAAGGATGGAGCGTTCAACTGTAAAAAAAAAATAAGCCTCTAGTCTCTATTGTAGTGTGTGTAAAAATAAGCACAGAACTCTTAAGATGTATAAATAAAATACAAGCCCGAAATAGGAAAAAAAAAAAACAGTGACTGGCAGTATATTTTAGACTGACGGATACATAATGAAGAGCACATGTCTTAACACTCAGTTATACCGATGTCATTGTTCTTTAGGTACTTTAATAACCTTTAGCAGTAATACTAATTATAATATATTTGTGTAAACTATCTCATTTTATATTGCTTATAGGGTGTGCATAGGTATAAGTCGCACAAAGACCCCTCTGCCACATAGGACAACACCAGTATTATAAATGGCACATAGTAGGTGGGGAGCCCTGTTACAGATTAGGGGGCCCAGGAGCTTCACATTAGGCCTCTGCTCTCTATATTTATTGTATGTATTGGACAGGAACTGAGTGACTCACATATGGAACATGTGCGCACCATACTCTATTGCATAACCACATATAGCTTATTTTCCCTTCAGGTGAGTAGTAATACATGCTTACATTGTAACTGATAAGGGAATGTTACAAAGCAAACATTCAAGGCTTTTCAATGCATTAAAAAAAATAAAAGGTGTGATAACAGAGTAGCAGCTGAGTGAGAATACATTCACTGTAACACATGTATATTTGTTATTATTGGCTTTAAGCATGCATAATATAAGTAATATAAACGCATATCAATATCCATAACGGTAGAGACAAATCTCGCACTCGTCCCCTGTGGGGCTTCCGAATGTATTTAGTTTTAATGATTTGTAAAACTTGTTATTTGTCACATTAAATTCACTAAAGCATTACTCATTAAAATATCTCAAGATGTCCATAAACGTGTAGATCCATATTCTTTGCTTTGAGCTCACCTAATTGATTTCTGTCAACTTATTTTAAGTGAAAAAGAAGCATATTGATGTAGGATGACCAGCGTTTAGGGCATTCTATGTTTTTTCTATTGATGCACATTTTCCTTGGCCTTTATGGAACCCTACTGACGCTATCAATTAATTTTTTTTCTTGCCCAATCCCGTTTATAATGTGGACCTTCTATATTGGCAATCCCGAATATACATATTGTAATACAGAAAGTATAGTTCAAGCAAAGGGAAAAAATACATTTTGTGATTACCATTAAAATGATAGGTTGCTTGTATCTGAAGAAGTCATCAATGTTGTGACTGAAACCAGCGTTCTTCTAATATAATAAATGTTTTTAAAACTTTATACTACTCACTAATACAGATAGAGTTTAAACTGGCAAAATGGAAAATAATATGTGACTCACCATGTATAAGCCCTTTAAGCACCAAATCGCTCAAAACGGCAAAAAATGAACCGCAACACGGTAGTCTGAGATGACAACATTATGCAAGATTTTCCATGATAAGGAAAGTCGTGCCATTAACAGTTGCTATGTACTTTGCAAATGTTTTCTAATGTTTTTCAAGACCGAACATTCAATGTGTAACATAATAAATTGTTTGGGATTTATGGTCATGCAAAATGCAACTGTTTCCCAAACCCCCTCTCAGTCAATCAATGTCTCCAATGTGTTGTAATGCAAAGTCGCGTGTGCTGTGAATTGCCTGTTTAATTTGCGATCGCTCTTTGGGTGCTGCTGCTCTGTCGCTTACTGACACTGTCTCCCAGAATCATCTTGCTGCCAGAGGGACTGCAATATATTACAGAGAAAATGACTGAAGAGATTTCTCTGGCAGAAAAGGGGTTAGCTCTCGCTGCCTGGAGACAGATTCAGGCACAATATGCAAAGATGGCTTGGAGAACATATCAATCTTCCCTGGAGTCCACGACAGCTGAAAACTTGGCTGTAATATTTCCACTGTTACTTTTTTTTTTCCCAAGGACAAAGGAGATAAAAATGTATGTCAAATATGTAGAAGGATGGAGGAGAAAAAAAACAAACCAGAACACCTGCAAATGGTTTCTTCGGTAGGAAATGATACCACACTGTGCTTTTGTGTGCCTATGGCTTAACAATTATTGTTGAATTGCAACTCCAGTCTTGGTCAGTCCTGCTGAAATTTACAGCTCAAACTGTATTTTTCGAAATGCGAGATGGAGGAAAGAAAATGTTTGACCGATTTTTGACAGAACTAAGAAATATTAGTAAAAAAAAAATGTGGGTATTTCCCATGATTGCATTCTTCAGGCCCTGGAGCTTGAAGAATTTTGAAAGAACGGTAATGAGTCAGAGAGTGGAGGGCCTGACTCATGCACTTCAAGTCCTTCTCATTTTTCATGTCCATGCATGTGCGGATACATTAGAATTTGACTAAATTTGGCAAACAGTGTATTGGCGTAAGAAGTATGAACCAGTACTAAAATAAAACAGCTCATCTCTGCTCGTCCATTGTAAAATTGTGTCTCTTTATGGTGCTATTATCAGATATGATTGGGTTGATTTGGATTGGATCTGGTCTTTCCATGACTCAGTCAATGTAATAGGCTGCCATATTAGTGGCTTCTATGAAAGTCTATGATCCCGCTCACTCGGCTTTCCGAGGAAAGCCGATCATAAAGGAAGCGGCACAGCGATCATTAGAGTGCTTCTGCTGCTTCGTTTTAGTCATTGCTGGGGGCCTCAGTGCTCAGACCCCCACCAATCAAAAATTCTGACATGTCAAAAGCTTTTTAAAAGTTTACATACTCTTTAAAGGAACATTCTGGGCAAAACTGATACACTGTGCTATGCCTAGTATATGGACTTAGGGGAGGTGCATGACACAGGAATTCCCTCTTTGGTGGCGTTTTAGTCCCCTCCAGCCCTTCTCTAGTATTGATTATATTTTGCAGGGCATTACTTTAATCACTCAAGTCTCTGTCACCAGTGGGGCTCACAATCGCTGGGGCCAATTTCATGGGAATCTGATTAACATGTATGCTTCAGGTGGCAAAAAAATAAGGTTGATGATAAATATAAGGAGAAGACAACATTCTGACCCTCCTGTCACCATCATAGTGGCTTTTTCTTTTTATTTAGTGTTTTTGTTATGTACCACATAATTGGCACTTTACATTGCTGTCTTTTTAAGGCTTTTGGGGCAAGATATTTTTCTCAAAGGTAGGGACAATTACAAGAGAAGATTAAATAAAATCATAATCTCCATCTCATATGAAAACAAACTACCTACCTATACTCAGCATATGTTTCAACGCCCATACTTTATTTTTTTTCCGTTTTACTTTCAGAACAATTGAAGGAGAAACTCTGGTGAATATGTATATAATTAAGGAAGACCATTGACAGGTGGTCTTTTATGTTGATAAAATTATATCTATCACTGATAATGATAGGCCATACTGTGTAGACAACTACTGAAGCTTACAACATTTATAGCTCTATATTTGTCGTTTCTCAAATAAGTCATGTTGTTTTCGTCTTTTGAGCTACGTCAGGTTGGATCTCAAGAGGTTTAATATCTAAATCTTGGGATACATTTAGACAGAGTAATCAAACAAGCTACTACATATATTTAGGCCCTCGAGCCTTTATGTAGCTTTCCAAAATGGTAAATATAAACTTTATGAAAAAAAGTAGTTAATACTTTGCTTTTTGCTCTGCTGCAAAGAACAGCCAAAGTCATAAAATGTATTTGCTTAGAACTAAATAATGGGAAACACAAATATATTGGTAAAATTTTCTAATTTTGGTTCCTATGCAAATATTGAATTCAGTTAAATTTTAACAAGGAATGATGTTTAGTGCAGTCCTTAAGGAAATATGTTCACATTTTCAAATACTAAATCACAAGGTTTCTATCGTAGTCACCACTTTATTTGGAGAGCAATATTTTGTACTACAAATATTATTTCTGGGATTCGGGACAGAATTATGTTTTTATTTTTGTGTACTGATTTTTTTTTCGATTCTGCATTTTATTTGTTGACTAATTTTACATGCTTATTTATGCCTGTGGTAGGAATAAGCAAGGATCTGAAGAACATCCCTTCCCCCATCAAGAGAACTTTGTAACCATATGTCATTACCATTAACACATTCCTGCTAGTTATCCTAACTGAGAAGTATGAAATATCAAATCCACACAAGAAATTGTATTATTTTTTTAATATAATTTTCATTATGTTGTGGGTATTTTCAAGTTACAGTGTTACATAGTTACACAGTTGATAAGGTTGAAAAAAGACACAGGTCCATCAAATCCAACCTATAGTCCTACCTTGTTAATCCAGAGGAAGGCAAAGCCCCCATGAGGTTGATGACAATTGCCTAATTAGGGTAAAAATTCCTCCCTGACTCCAAATGTGGAAATCAGAACAAATCCATGAATCAACGTCCCATCTCCAGAATCTAGTACTCATAACTTGTAATATTATATTTTTCAAGAAAGGCATCAAGGCCCTTCTTGAACTTGTTCAAAGAATCAAGCACTACAACAGTCTGTGTCAGAGTTCCATAATCTCACTGCTCTGACAGTAAAGAATTCCCATCTGTGACAGTGGTAAACTGTTTCTCCTCTAGACGTAAGCCTAGGTCTAAAAAGATCATTAGAAAGATCTCTGTACTGACGAGTTATATATTTGTACATTGTAATTAGATCGCCCCTAAGCCGTATTTTTTCTAAACTGAATAGCCCCAAGTTTGATAACCTTTCTTCTTACTGCAATCCACCCATTCCCTTAATTATCTTGGTCGCCCTTCTTTGCACCCGTTCTAGTTCAGCCATGTCCTTCTTATACACAGGTGCCCAAAATTGTACACAATATTTCATATATGGTTTGACTTGTGATTTGTATAAAGGCAATGAACTGTGGTCTTGTCATTTTTGCATCTATGCCTCTTTTGATGCATCCCATGACTTTATTTGCCTTGGCTGCAGCTGCCTGGCACTGGTTGCTAAAGGTAAATGTACTGTCCACAATATCTCCAAATCTTTTTCAGTAATACTTTTACCCAGTGTTTTACCATTTAATGCACAATTGTAAAATGTGTTTCCTCAGCCCAAGTGCATAACCTTACATTTATCCACATTAAACTTAATTTGCCATTTCTCTGCCCAAACCTCTAGCTTCCCCAAATCCCTCTGTAGTATGCATTATCCTCCTCTGTGTTGATTACTTTACAGAGTTTAGTATCATCTGCAAATACTGAAATTATACTCTAAACCCTCTACAAGGTCATTTATAAACATATTAAAAAGAAGAGGGTCCAAAACGGACCCCTGTGGAACCCCACTGGTAACTGCAACCCACTCTGAGGAAGTACCATTAATAACCACCCTCTGTTTTCTATTACTGAGCCATTTGTTCACTTAGTTACACATATTTTCCCCCATTCCTAGCATTTTTATTTCATATACCAACCTTATATGCGGTACAGTATCAAACACCTTTGAAAAGTCTAGATACACCACATCCACAGCCTTACCCAGGTCCAGTCTAGAACTTAACTCCTGATAGAAGCTGTTCAGATTGGTTTGACAGGACTGATCCCTCATAAACCCATGCTGATGCTGCGTTATCAGTTTATTTGTATTAAGATACTCGAGAATAACATCTCTTACAATCTCTTAGAAAACCCTCAAATATTTTACCCACAATGGAGGCTAAACTTACAGGTCTATAGTTTCCGGGCTCACTTCTTGTCCCCTTTTTGAATATAGGCACCACATTTGCTATGCACCACTTCTGTGGAACAGACACAGTCATGATAGAATCATTAAACATCATAAACAAGGGTCGGTCCATCACGGTACGTAATTCCTACACAATGCGGCATACCCCGTATGCCATCCGAACTCGGTGATTTGTCTATTTTAGTGTTTTTAAGGCCGAGCTGCACTTCTTGCTGGGTTACGCAGGTGACATTTAATGGAGAATTTGCTTTATCCCTAATCATCTTGTCTGACATTGGATGTACATGTGTAAATACAGTAGAGAAAAAGTGTGTTCACGATATAATAAGTAGAAAGTTCTAAAGTCTGGTTGGTAGGACAAATAATGTAGAACTAGTGAGTAAAATATAGTTGAGAGATACCACAAATCCATTTTAAAATTATAATATGTGGAAAAAAATATAAAAATACAAAAAGATTAGATAAAATTAGAGCCCAATTAAGGTAAAAAAAAATGTACTAGTGCTCTGATGTGATGCCCATAAACTGAAGGACTGGTCTACTACTGGGCTGCCTAAGGCAACTTCTTCAGTGCTAGCTAGCACTTGTAATTACCATGCTGAGCATCAATTATCCCCAGCGTGGCTGTCTATCCCTCTGTAATCATATCTATAACATCAAGTTAAATGGGAAAGAGAGCCTTGTTCGGATCACAAGAGATGACTACAGAGCTCCTGCCTGAGTAAGCAACCAGCATGAGGCTGATGATGATTACTGACTTGCACTGGAAACTGACAGTGAAGAGTAAGGTCTTCAATAACAACCCCCAACATCTGAATGCACAAGGATAACTCGACCCAGGCTGGCATACATCTCTACAATAGATAGCATTACTGCATGTCATAAAACAGTACGTTGTGCCACCGGAGCTGCTCAGTTCAGATCAAACTATGGCACATTGTCATTTATTTAGCATTTAAATGGACAGATTGCTCAATTTATGTGACAATAAAATAAGCCACTTATTATGTGTCCAACACAGCAGACATTCTGTTTATGATATAATTTTTTTCGTATAGTCGTGAATTCAACATATGCTGTACTTTAGATTTGCAATGGAAAAGTTAAAGCACATTTTGCAGTAAATTAGGAGGAAAATTGAAGTCAATAAAAGGTTATGTTTCCATATAAAGAAGAGATCGTGTTTTTAATGCCGGTTTAAAAAATCCAAGGAGATTTCTTATATCCTTAATTATCTCCAATAAATAATGTATCATTTCCCCTCCATAGTTATGATAACACACAAGAAGAAGTTTCTGTTGTCGACATTTGCACTGGATCCCTTACGTTTTTGATATTTGAATGTGTTGTCTGATGTGATCAATGTATTGAGACAGCTATCTAAACATAACAGGAATGAAGATGTAGGATACTGCTGTCAAGTTACACTTGCTAAGCCAATTTGTCACTTGTACTTAATTTTTTTTCCCAACTACTTTTGCATCCTAATCAACCTAATTAAAGCTGTGTTCAATCAAAACCTCTGATGACAATTTGCACAGTTCTATCCCACAGTGGTGTCTTTAAAACAAGAATTAAATTTGATCTTCTGACAGCAATTATTAAATGATCCCATCCGGCCCCAATTATGGCACATAGAATATGGTCCTGACTACACTACATATAGTCTCCATTTCTATTTTTTTTGCAAATTTTCTTCCACTGTGAAAAATTTCCAAACAAAGCCAATTAAATACAAGTTTCCCAAATCTAAAGTGTGACTTGATGTTAAGACCGTTTACATTCTTAACAATCCAAAAATATTCTAATAATAATTACACTACAAGAATAAATCCTAGAACTTAGGCCCCCTGCACACAGCCGTGCCTGTAATTTTTTTTTCATTATACGGACCGTTCTCCCATACTTTATAAAAGGAGCACGGCCTGGAAATGCGAATGACTATCTGCGGCCGGCCTCCTTTTATAAAGTATGGGAGAACGGTCCGTATAATGAAAAAAAAATTTGCGTGCCATTTCTACAGCCTGGACATCTTAAAAATACGAGAAGGTGTCTATGGGCAATAGAAATGAATGACGGTTCGTAATTGCGGATCAAAATTATGGCTGTGTGCATGGGGCCTTAGAATGACACATGTGCACAGAGCCTGTTTGGAGGTACACAGAGTCACTGCAGCCAGTGGCGTAACTACCGTTGTAGCAGCCTTAGCGGCTGCTACAGGGCCCACGGAATGAGGGGGCCCGTGCCGCCTGCCGAAACGCCCCCCCATAAGCCAGATGGCGCTGCTAGCAGCTGTCATGGCTGCTACAACTGTAGCAACGCAACTACAGAGCCCGCGCCGCCGAGCCTCTAACATTTATGGGCCGGTCGGCACGGACCCTCTCATGCCCGTTGGCGTCGCTAGCACCGGAGGGGGCTCTGGTGCTAGCGACAGCCACCCCCTCTTGCAGTAATTGTACCTGCGTCTATAGCATGCAGTTACAAATGCTTGCATTAGCGCTGAATGGCCGGGCACGTTCCGTGCCTGACCATTCAGCACCTTGCAATGCCGCTGATTGGCGGGGGAAAATGACTTGCCCGACCAATCAGCGCCTTTCAACGATGCAAGTCATTCTGCCCTGCCAATCAGCACCTTTCAACGACGCGTCACTTGCGTCGGTCAGCTCCAGCAGACCTGCTCAGAAAGAGAGCAGATCTGCTTTGCCACCGGATGGTGTGGGAACGGGATCAGGGTGAGTATGTAAAGTTTTGTTTTTTTTCTACTAAAACGTGGCATTATCTACAGTGGGGGCTCTTTCTACAGGAGAGGGTCTATATGTGGGGATGTGGAGCACTATATACAGGGGGAGCTATATGTAGGGCACTATCTACAGGGGTGGACTACATGTGGAGAACTATCTATAGGGGATCAACTTATAAATCAACTTTTAAAATGGCGCACACTATATGGTAATTACTCATTAAAGAGTCATGGGGCTATCCTGAAGAGTCACATAGTCCTGCCTCCAAACCCACCTTTCCATGTTTAATTGACATCCCCCTGGCTGATACAACTTTCTCGAATGCGTCATTGCCTTGTACTACTTGGGGGGCTGTGTGGCACTATACACAAGGGGAGCTGTGTTGCACTATATACAAGGGGGAGCTGTGTGGCACCATATACAAGGGGATGTGTGGCACCACTATAGCACTGTCTACAGGGGGGTTGTATGGCACAATCTACAGGGGGCACTATCTATAAGGGGGCTGCATGTGGCACGTGGGGGGGGCCCCAGTCAAGAGTTTGCTATTGGGCCCAGTCTTTCCTAGTTACACCCCTGACTGCAGCTCCATACTACAGAGCCATATGTGCATGTGCTGCCATATGGTGCCTCTGTGTTATTAAGCAATGCTTCTAGGGGATAATAGTTCATAATACAGCATCTGATGAAGCATAACACCATTTTTTTTCTCTGTAGGAATCATATGGAACCCAACAGAAAAATCTTCTGTGTGCCTCTATATGAAATCGGACGAATATAGTACAGTACTGTACTACTGCTCCATACAACTCGGAGGTTATAATATATGGATGAGCCCCAAACTGAGCAAATAAAGCAAAAATGAATTGTACAATTATTATACACATTGAATGAAATTACCGGCTCTAACATAAATGTAGAATGTCATGTTCTGTATCTTGCAATATGCATGCATATTACATGACATAGAATATATGATTTTTATACTATTTGACTGTGTTGGAATTTTTTCAAAAGGATAATAGATTTCAATATGAAAATATAATCTATGCCTTGCGATCTGCATTCCCATGAATAAATGCCCTTAAAGTAACATCTGTATGGGAAGCAGCATCTTATGCCTCAGATCAGCTTTAAAGGTGAGCTTTTTAACCTTCATTTATGCTCTAATTTGTTAACATATGTTGAGCGTTGAGCTGTGGCACAGTGTTCACGTGCCACCTCATCATTAATGCAGGTAGCCTAAGGATTTAAAGATTATTGTACGCTGCATTAGAGAAATTGTTGAATTAAGAACCGTCTCTTGGGGATAAAGTAGAACAGCTTCTTTGGCTAGTAGTAGGCATAAGTCTATTTCCATTCTCAGAAGCAGCAGTAAAATGCGACACTGAAACTCACTTGGACTAAAACATTATTTTTCAGGAAGATTTACCTACCAGATAGTTTGTTTTTGTTACCTTTCTTTTTATTACAGTTTTTGTTTCCATATATTTATTTGAATGTCTGGCATGTAATAAAGGCAGGGCCTTATGGCTGATCGCCAAGCAGTTTTCAATTGAAAATGGAGTTGTCTTCATGAGACAACCACTTTTAGGTCTTATTCACATGAGCGTGTCCGATTTGCGGTCACAAAAGTAGGACCGTTTTTCATCCATATGAGTGTTTGTGTTGCGTCTGTGTGATTTCCGGTTTTCTCCTCTGCAAGCTCTTCCTGGTTTCACTTTTCTTTTTTGTTCTCCATTTCTTTAGCAACTGATCCATTAAAACGTTGTCCGTGTGTGGTCCATTTTTTTTTACGCACCCATAGACTTTAATGGTCGTGTCTGGTCTACACAATTGGACCAGAATAGGATATGCAGTGAGTTTCTTGCAAAGTACACACGTAAGCTGAATTAACACATAGCATTAATTCGTGTTTTCAGTGGGGTTTTATGTGACTTTTTGTAAATAAAAACGACACAAAATGTAAACTATGCCATTAAGACCAGGATCACACACGCAGTTTTGATACTCAGTTTTTTTTAAGCCAAACCGGAAGTAGTCCCAAAAGGAATTAAAGGTATAAAGAAAAAACTGATACTTTTCCTTTGTTTTGTGGCCACTCCTATGCTTGGCTCAAAAAAAACTTGGTTGAAAACTGCACTAAAAACGGCATCAAAACTGTATGTGTGATCCCGGCCTCAAAATGCATCAAACGTATAGCACTGTTTAGATGCAGAACGCTGGGAAAAAAAGTGTGTGTATGAAGGAGGTCAACAGCCGAAATCACAGTTTTGTGGCAGAAGTGGATCAAAAAAGAAGAAAAAAGATCTATGGCTTCCTTCACACACTGTTTTTTTCAGCATTTTTAGCGTTTTTCAGAGAACCCGATAAATCTTGCTGTTTTGCCAAATTCATTCAGGACTACTCTTCACTACACATTTACCGCAAAGAGAAGGCCTTGGATGAATGTAAGACACTCCACTTCATGCTCTTATGAAGTCTTCTCTTTATGGTAGACTTAGATACAGATACACCTACTTCCAGGACAGTGTTCTTCACTTGGGTAGATGTTGTGAAGGGGTTTTTCTTCACCGTGGAAAGGATTCTGTGATCATCCACCACTGTTGTCTTCCGTGGATGTCCAGGCCTTTTGGAATTCACGAGATCACCAGTGCGCTCTTTTTTTTTGAGAATGTACTAAACAGTGGATTTGGGCACTCCTGACATTTGTGCTAGCTCTCTGACAGATTTCTTCATTTTTTTCAGCTTAACGATGGTCTGGTTCACTTGCATTGAGAGCTCCTTTGACCTCATGTTGTGGGTTCACAGCAACAGCTTCCAAATGCAAATGCCACACCTGGAATCAACTTCAGACCTTTTACCTGCTTAATTGATGATGGATTAAGGAGGGAATAGCCCAGGCACTCCATTAAATAGTTTTTAAGATAATTGTCCAATTACTTTTGGTCCCTTGAAAAAGAGGCAGCTACATATTAAAGAGCTGTAATTCCTAAACCCTTCCTCAAATTAGGATGTGAATACCCTCAAATTAAAGCTGAGAGTCTGCACTTCTGTTCATATTGATTATATAACTGTATATTCAATATGTTTTGGTAAACAGCTTAAATGTCAAAACTTGTGTCACTGTCCAAATAATTCTGGACCTGTATATCTATTACATAAGCGTTATTGCTAATGTTACATAGACATGAAAGGTTGGAAATATAAGGCCCTGTTCACACTGTATTTTTTTGCAGGCAGAAAAAATCTGACTCAGAACTCCTTCAGGAATTTTCAAAGCACATTTTTTACTGCCTGCGTTTTTTTTCTCCAAAAAACACAGCGATAAATGCTCGGAAACGGCAAGAAAGGAAATGCAGCTTTTTTTCCCCGCAAGTGGCCAAAAGCCGCCTGGGAAGAAAAACACCTCTGTCTCCCATTAAAATCAGTGGTGGGCGAGTCTTACAGTTTTTGGTGCTGATTCTGACACGGTTTCCGCGTCAAAATCAACGGCAAAAAAGCTCTGTGTGAACTGACTCCATGCGCTCTAACTGGTATTATGTAAACACTGTGGCTGGTATTATATGAGCAGTGTAGCTTGTAAATGTAAATATACACTAAGGGTTGTACAACTACATGCATGGTTGATTCTATTATATATGCACTAAAGTTGGCACTATTACAACCCAGCTGGTAGTATTATATGTGTACTATTGCTGGAACTATTATATAGTATATGCATTATGATACTATTATGATACCATTGCATACATGTACCATGCCCATCACTATTGTGTATGTATACTATGACTGATCCTTTTATATATGACCTTCGGCTTATACTATTATATACTAGAGCTTGAACTATTGTATATGATCTACTGCTGGCATTATTAATTATACTCTATGGGTGATACGGTTATATATGCACTATGGCTGGTGCTATGGTTCGTTGTATTATCTGAGTTGTTTTATAGAGCATATAACACAGCATTTATATCATAGAGTAGTTATAACAAACATTATTGATCAGGTGTCAATTCTGACTTTTGGTACGTGGTCCTATGATTTTATTGACCCTGCTTTGCGCACACACACCCACGCGCACACGCACGCACGCACACACCCCTATTTCTATAAAAAAAATATTCCTGAAATTTCCATTAGGTAAAATATATTATAGATTATAAATGTGTAACCTTCTATGAAGCTATAAACTGCATTTACTTGTCAGGGTTGCATTTACTATTGCTTTTCAATAGGCTTTGCTGTACAAGCATTGATACATTTGTATTTGGGATTTTGCAGGCCAAGTCTTGCTGTAAAACAGATGTTAACTGTAATCTATTCTTTGCTGTGTGCTGGTAATTTCACACAAGACTTGATAATTTTAGAGCGGTCTTCTGCTAAAAAGGGCAAGCTCTGTAACAGATTTAGCACAGAGAGCTCAAAATATCCTGTGGGGGAAAAAACTGTAGCAAAAAAAAAAAAAAAATGAGCCCAGCCCAGATCCTGCCATTACTCAGCAGTCCAGTGACGTGTAGGGTTGTAGTTGTTTGAGGAGCCAGCAGGGACTGCAAACTTAACATACTCCATTCCTACAAGATTGCAGTTGAACCTCATCAAAGTAGAAGCTCATAATTTGTCAAAGAAAACAGCCAATTAACAAATGTTAGAAAAGGGCTCAGCGCAGATAATATGTGATTAAATACTGAACGCAGCTGCCGAAAATGAAAACGGCACAGATGAAATTGAAAACCTCTTTGAGTTAGATAATTGTGGCCAGAAAAGCCACTTTTTACTTTAACTCATTTTACTTGGAAAGAGCTTAACACTTTCTACACTGCAGTGAAATGTGCGAACTGCACCAATGACAGCAAGATCGACCGGGAATCGCTCTCTATAACAGAGAGCTTATATCATATATCAAACCGGGTACAACATAAACAAGAAGTAAATGTATCGTGATCATAATAATAACAAAAGCAGCAGGTAGTGACCGCGGATGTAACTTCAGCTGTAGCCAGGGCCTGGAGGCTGAGGGGGCCCAATGGGCACTCGTTTTTGCAATTACATGTGTAAACACAAGGTAGCGCTATTGGACACGTATATGTGGGTTCACCTTCATACAGAAGATCTGCCCCCTGACACTTCTATCCATCGCTGCTTGAGTAAAACCAATAGGCTAGGGCTATGCAACAACATTTGGTGAACTGTGAGCCTCAGTAAAAAATTTACATATTATTGCGATTTATTTAGTTCTGTTACTTATATAGCAGCAACATATTGCAATGCTGTACAGAGGTTCTCCTTACTCACTGTCCCCATTGGGGCTTGCAAAGTAAATTCCCCATCTGTATGTTTTTGGAGCGTGGGAGGAAACTGGAGTACCCAGAGTAAACCCAGGCAAACATAGGGAGAACATACAAACTCCATGCAGAAGTTGTCCTTGGTTGTATCTGAATCCAGAACCTCGATGCTGCAGGGCAACAGGGGTAACCACTGGGTAATGCAACCTCAATGTTTCCCTATGGGCGGGCATGCAATCTTCAACTATCGCAAAGAATCCGAGTCAGACTTTTGCAATGGTTAGATGACCTTTTTCCCCTTATGGAAACATTGTAATGTCAGTAATGGTGGCCCCAGCCTTATGCTGCTTTTTTCATTATTGCAGTACAGTTTACTCTCATCCATCAAGTGGTGGGGGCTAAGCCCTGACTACTTATACCCCAGGTAGAGACATTTTTGCCATCATCCTACCAAAAAGTGACTTGTTATAAAAATGGCCCCTATAACATTCAGTAGTAAGAAACAATTTGCTTTAACTTTACGCCATGTCATGTGCATTTTTGCCTTCTTGGAAGTTGTTCTTGTGATGGGAAAAAGTCTATCCTTCTATGAACTGTCCACCTATATGGGGTGTGGGACAATACTGGCCATATTTCAGATATTAGACCTTGTTCAGTATTCTTTGAATTCAGATATCAATTTCAAGTCACAATAAACAAAATCTTGAGATATATACATAGATATATATATCTATATATATATATATACACACATATATATACACATATATATATATATATATATATATATATATATATACACATATCTATATATATATCTATCTATCTATCATCAAGGGAAGAGGAAGCTCTGCCTCTTACTACAAGTGGTTAATGGTGAACTCTGCCAAGGAATGACTGTTATTTTGTTCTACCACTACTATCTAATACAGACCATCATTGTGCATAAAGTGGCCTTGGGGGATGCACTCTGTTGTCAAGCCATCCTTCTAAACAACACAGAGAGTCCTTATCTTTGCAGAATTGACACACTGTGGTACTATTTGTCCGTATGGCAAGAACTGGAGCTTAAGCACATGGGTAACATAATGGAAAAAAGCTGAACAAAATCTCCTCTGTGTCTATTGGAGGAAGGTAGCTGAGGAATTTTGGCATATTCCACATGCTGTTACTGTCCTGTGGCATCTGTGTTTTTGATATTAGGACTCAATGAATGGCATAGAGAATGTAATTTGCCAAGGACCTTCTTTCTGGTTGAACACTCAGCACTGGAACGGGAATTCTGATCAGAATCACTCCCATTAAGCAGATGAATTTAAAAAGCATGTGGCCTTTTTAACCCCTTCATTCTGTAGTGTTTTTTTTTTTTATATAAAATAGTTTCTATATCAGTGTTAGGCAGTATTTCCATTGCAGTGTAACTTATTAAGACGTCCAGTGATGCATACTATAAAGCATTCAGTGCTCGGTTTAGATTTTCTGTTTGATCTGTTTGTTTATGCTTCATCTAAACTATAAAATGGGCGATGCTGGAGTTAATGGAGTTAAATCATAATCTGGGAAGAGGAAACTTTTTTTATACACTGATGGAAAAAAATAATTATTATGATTTAGATGTTTATATGAAAATATTACTACAGAAAATAAAATAAAAATAAAAGCTCTTACTAGCCCTAGATTACAGTGGTTGACACAAAATCTCACATCTATCTATCTATCTATCTATCTATCTATCTATCTATCTATCTATCTATCTATCTATCTATCTATCTATCTATCTATCTATCTATCTATCTATCAACTATCTATCATCTAATCTATCTATCTATCTATCTATCTATCTATCTATCTATCTATCTATCTATCTGTCTGTCTGTCTGTCTGTCCGTCCGTCCGTCCGTCCGTCCGTCCGTCCGTCCGTCCGTCCGTCCGTCCGTCCGTCCGTCCATCCATCCATCCATCCATCCATCCATCTATCTATCTATCTATCTATCTATCTATCTATCTATCTATCTATCTATCTATCTATCTATCTATCTAAAAAAAAATAAAGAAAGTCCAGAGCAGCACCATATAAGAAAAGAAAAAGTGGGTGCAAGTCTAAGGATACAGATTATATCCTATTGAATACAATGCAAAAACAATAGTCAGTACTCCTGGATATCAAGGTGTAATACTAATAGTGCTGAGCTTTAATCCATAAGCAAAGTTTCGGCAGATGCAACTACCTTTTTCAAGGCTTGAAAAATGCAGTTGCATCTGCCGAAAAGTCGCTTGTGGATTAAAGTTCAGCACTATTAGTATTACACCTTGATATCCAGGAGTACTGACTATTGTTTTTTTAATTCTATCTATGTTCAAAAAAAAAGGCAGCACTCCAAAAAAAATGAAAATAAATCTGATGGTTTTATTCCATGCGCCATGGAATAAACCCACCAGATTTATTTTCTTTTTTTGGAGTGCTGCCTTTTTTTTTTGAACATATTAGCATAGGACTCGGGCCAGACTCCTATGGCGTGCACCCTAAAGTTTGTTAATATTACATATTTTTCACTGTGCTGCTTTGGAGTCTCTCTGTCTGTCTCTCTGTCTGCCTCTCTGTCTGTCTGTCTGTCTGTCTGTCTGTCTGTCTGTCTATCTAGCCATGGTGGTAAATGATCTACTGCTTTCACTGCTGTATGGCAATAACTTGGAATACAAGACATAAAGATTTTATTTTTTATTTGATTATACATTCAGAAAGTCATATCATGTTGGTACTCACCCTTAAATATTCAGCAACATTTTATCTTATAGAATAGTTTAAACGTGGCAGACAGAGCTATAGAATGAATTCATATTGCCAGCAGTGTTGTATATACTAAAGTTTATATGTTTTATCTATTAAACTGTCTGTTTCGCTAAACAACACTTCAGCTCTTCCATAGACCGAGCTTTGAACGCTTTTCTTCCACGACACATTCTTGTTTTGCCTTTGGTTTTATAAACTTACGTTTTTTACACATAAAACACAGATCAAACAATTTGTCTTCTTTGACTTACAGATTGAAGAAATCAAGCACATAAGTGGGCCAGCAGTCTATGACAGCTGATACGTCTATTTTTATACCCCAGCGATCACCTCACTCTGTGACAAGTCACATGTACCATTGTAGAACAACGGAAACTTTGAAATCTCACCATGGGGTTTCTGATGGTGTCTCGTATTTGATTTACAGTTTTATAATATTTAAGGAAACTATGAACCTAAGGAAAAAAGTAATTCTAGTTCATACATATTTTATGCTAATAGTCTGTGGTTTGTGACTGCGCACCTTACTGCTGTCCACTCCGTTTAGTGGTCGACCAGAATTGGTACAATGAATATGCTTTACCGTCATGCACTAGAATAGTCTACAACACATTGCATGGCCTTGGCACAGCATCACAACCTGTTGGCTAGTATGACTACTGTTACTCTTATGCAAATACCTAATGTGGTTTTTTGAGTAATTCTTGAGTTCTATGGTGAAGCCTAAGTGGGATTTGCGATCATTTATTGAGTCACAGTGCAGAGCACCTTGAAAGAAAAGGCCACAGAGGAGGTAGTAGGTGCATGATAGTGTGTGTACCAGAAAAGATTATTTCCATAGAGGGAATGATCAAAAAATACAAAAAAATATATCTTTGGAGCTTGTCATTGCTCTTATAAGTGATATAGCTTGGCTAGGGGACACTTTACAGAGGTTCATATCTTGGGCAGCTGGTGCCCTAGAAACACATATGTCTCCTAGTTTGAAATATGAAACGTTCTTTAAGGTGATTCTCTCTTGATCAGATTAAAAAATGCATTGACTGATTAAACCTCATGGCAGGAATCTGACCTAAGTTCTGCTGTGTTTTTGTTTTTTTTTCTCTTTCGAGGGCACGGTTTTCCACAGGGTATGGATACCACTATACAAAGCTCTGCCCTTGGCCCACTTATGACTTATAATGGCCCTGGTGGACTGTGAACTAGCATCTGCTGCTGTTGATTAACTGTTGAGGAAAACTTACTGTCTTTTTGTAATATTGCATAAAAAACATAAACCACAGATATACCAGAAATCATACTGCAGCTTTGTTTCAATACACCAATGTCCTGAGACTCATAGGGGAAAATGTTGTGATTTAGAAAATCAAATCTACTTCAGGAGCATTGTTTAACTCCCAAAAAAGTGAATGCTGGTGAGTTCATACCCTGGATGTTATTCTGTTTAGAAAATGTTCAAGGCTGAACTGAGACCAAGAGTTACTAGATGCCAACATTTACTTGGACCGCAGCAAAGGCTGTATAACATTTCCAGATCATGATAAGGTGTTTCTGTTCTCAAGATACATATCATGTAGGATCATATACATAGTTCAAGCAAAACAGCTACAAAGTGATATAGATTGGAAAATAACACATCAAGTCACATTTTCAGGGGTAAGAATTCCTTCCTGATCCTACAAGGGCAAATGACAATTTCCCTGGATCAAGCTGTTACATTAAACTTGATGTCCGATCTGCCAGCAGCATGTTATAGAACAGAAAGAGCTGACAAGATTAATATATAGTTTTGTACTGAAAGATTCAGGATAATCTGTAAATTTATTGATTTATATCCCTGCTCATTGGGGCCACAAGAGTCCGGTGGGCGATCTCAACCCCTGATTGACATTTTAATTGAACCGCCCACTGGACTCTTATGACCACAGGGAGCGGCGATTGAAATCAATAAAATACAGGCTATCCTGAATATTTTGCCACAAAACTATATATCTCAATCTTCTCATGTCCTCCGCCTTTATAACATGCTACTGGCAGATCGGACAGCATGTTCCCTATAACTCTAAGCTACCCTCTAATAAATTATACCTCCAAATACTATAGACATGAAATAAGTGTCTACCGCCTAGTCCATTTTATACTTTGATATTGTTATTTTCATTACAACTACTCGTAGGGCACCCTTTTTATATTTATCACAGAAATGCCTGACCTCAACATTTAAATGATGTTCTAAGTCCATTTCTGAGTTCTTGGAATTAATAGTACATATTCCAAATCTTTGTATTGATATTAATAATTGATCTACTGCATATATTTAAGCCACATTCACACTCTACTATTGGTATAGAGTTTCTTTTTTCAAGGTATATTTTGTTAGCCAACAGCAGAAGTGAAGCATTAAGGAAGCTGAACTATAATTGAAAACTATAGATTTCTCCCCTTCTTTGGATCTATTCCAAGTTTTGGTTAAAAACACTGCATGCAAAAATTGTATAAAAATGCAAAATGGGAATACATTCTATTAAAACCTCTTAGGCGTTTTTTTTTTCACGATCTTAACAAGCCCATTGTTTCCAGTCTTTCTCTGTAAGAGAGACCTCCCATTCCTTTCATTAACCTAGTTGCATGCCCTTGAACCCGCTCCAGTTCTCCTATATCAATGTTCCAGATATACCTGTACAAGGTCATTTATACAAGGGCAATATTATATTTCAGTCACAGGATTTATCTCTCTCTTTGTGCCTGTTAAAAAGTTATGTTAGGTGTGCATGCATCTTAATTTCAATAGCTATTATAGCACATATATATATATATATATATATATATATATATATATATATATATATAAATGTACAGAGGTAAAGCTCTGATATGTAATATAAAATAGCTGAAATATAAAACTCCATTCTGTATGGCTTTGTAGCATACACATTTTGTATCAGTAATAACGCACTGTCTTTTGATAGGGAAGAAAGTGCAGGGCATCATGGATATAAGGCCATTAATTGATCTTCGGTTATCTGCATCTATAGAAATGATGGATAAAGTCTAATGAGACCTTTACACTGATATAATAGTATAGCTATACATGATTATTTTCAGAATCTATCCAAGGGTCTATTGCTATTAAACCCTGCCAAGCTCTGCATGAGTCACCCCAACCTTTATATATCCGTGAAGATTATTTTTGCAAGTAACATCCCATAATCCTCTGCAGCACACAATACAATATAAGATTCTTAGGTATTGACAGCTGATGATTGTAAAGTGAAAAATACAGTTTTCATGTTTTACATAGTGTAACCAAACTGTGACTTTACGTCTATATGATTATAAAAAAAATATATTTTTTTTTTAACCACCACCAAGTAATCCACGCTATGAAGGGCCCAGAATGACTGTTTAGTCATGGGAATGAGCAGTTCTTTTAAGGCCAATATAAACATGTCAGAAGTGTGTCGAACGTTTATCTACACTTTAAGTTGGACCTTAAGGGATTAGTTGCGGATTAATATGTATGGGAGCAGCCCAACAGTGGATTTCAATATGGCTGATCTTTTGTGACATTTAGAGAAAGTTATCCCCGCTCCCCATTAAACTAAGCATGTATGCCTGACTGAGCATTCACGTTTATAAGGGGAGAGGGGCAGGAGAGAATGTGTGTATTCAGCCAACATTATATATATATAATGAGCAAAAATCTGTGTTATTGAGTTTCCAGTGCCTGGTAGGAAGGTACTTGGTATAGTCAGGGACTATGCTTGTGTAGTTAGTGCTCAGCCGAGCACGTTTATTTTGTTTTTGCCTGAAATGTAAAAGGCTTATTTTTTCTCACATTGGACTATAAAAATAAAACACAGGCAAGCCCTGTTTGGACTATATGTGCTGTGTCACTGCCTCTTGCTGCTGTGAACTCGCTTGCCTCACTCCACTGATGCTAAATCCCTCACAATATAAATATTTATATATATGCATACATATATATATATATATATATATACATATATATATATATATATATATATATATATATATATATATATATATATATATATAGCTCCGGTTTAAAAGGTCCCTAAAACAACACCTTAAAATCAGCCTGGAGGGCGGATGGTAAATCTAGTGTTGGCAAATACTGAAAATGCGTAGCTGATTCAAATACTTTAGCTCTAGCTTAGACACTTTGATACTCTTTCAGCACAGTGGTGGGTGGTGCTATTCAGGAAATCATTACAAAGACTCCAAGTGAATGATATCAGGTATATAATACTACACTGCAAAATCTGTCTATTGTTTATGCAGCTAAAAATATTTCACATGAAATATGACCCCCACACCCTGTTCTAAAAGTGTAAGAAAAATTAAACTGTTCCTTTACCACGGAGGAAGCTGATAATCTCAGTGATGACAAGTGGTGAATAGCATCCACATCTGAACATCAGATACGACTTACATCTAGTGATACAAATCTAATATTGTTTAGAAATAACAATAATATTATCCAGACGCTAAATGGCTATCATTATTTCACATGCTAATAATGTCACACTGAACGCTCACATTTATATAAAGACAAGCCGATTGTTGGCGTCATTGAGCATCGCCTAAAAATGTCAATGTAGCTTGATAAAGGGGTTTTTACACAGAATGATTATCGGGCAGACGAGTGTTAGAACGCTCGTTGACGATAATTACCTTGTGTAAAAAAGGCAGCGATCAGTAGATGAACGAGCAAACGCACGATCATCTGCTGGTCGTATCGTTTTAAAAAAGTAAAAGATTATCATTGTCGGCAGCACATCTCTCTGTGTAACGACCGCACGTCCCCATTCATAGCTCCGTGTGACAGGAGCAAGCGAGCGCCGATCAATGATGTCTCGTTGATCGGCGCTCGCTGCACTGGCGGAATGTTGGCCGTTGTAAAAGGGCCTTAAGTCCAACTCCTACTATCTTTCTTTATTCTTCTCTCTTGGGTTATTTTCAGGGCTTCCTATTAACTATTATCCCTTTTGCTAATCTAATAAGAGCTTAAAGTGGTGCCCTGCTAGGAACACAATTCAGCACTTCACATATAGATATAAGGGTCTGTTAACATCTGTTAAAATTTTGTTAACCAAAATACCAGATGTGTGATTATCATCATCATCATCGATGATATATATTACCCTTTTATATTCCAAAGCACGTGTAAAAAAACACACTACATGACATTTAAGACTAGAAAACTAACGCAGATACAAAATAAATGTTGCCCGATACACAGGACCAGAGAGTCCCACAATTATGAATTTACAATGCAAATAATTTTTTACATATTTTATCTTAACAATCAATCATATTCGCCTTTTAATATGTGTCCCCACAATTCCAGGCACTGCTACTCTCTTCTATTTTCTTCATCCTGATTTCTATGCTAGAACTACGGTGAGGACTGACACTTAGACAGGCAGATAAATAGCACAGAGAGTGGAATGCAACGCTACGTAACAATGCAGATGTCATTCCGGATCTGTGGAAAGCTAGGTGACAACACCTATAGCTACCACTAGTGGTTGTCATCCAGGATCTGTTACCCATCTAGGAGACCAAGAACAGTGACAACACGGGACTATGTAGGACATATGCAGAATTGAATCTAAATGTGTCCTAAAACTATCACATTAAACTAACAATTGTTCTCTTAAATAACTGACTTTATGGGGACAGATCTTCCAAATGCATGACTTTCCAGTGGGACAACTTCTTCTCAAGCCTTATATGGAATCAAAATCCCACTAGATGGTAAATAAAATGATTTCGCTAGGACTCTGGAAAACAACATAAAATAGTTCTCCCCGCTTAAGCTTTCATTTTTTACATCGGTGGAATGTAAATTACAATTGTGTTGCTGATTCATTCCTTCCACTTTAAATGAAATGCACATGTCCTGCCGCAGACCTTCTGTGCCAAGCGTTGTTTGGTTATTAACAAAATAATGCTTAACTGTTGCAATTCCAGTCAACCATTTTTAAGGTGGTGTCCAATGGAACTGCTTTAAAATATAGCCCATAATTGGCCATTCTGTGGGTATGTCCCACAAGAGACAACACTCTTAAAACTATATATTAAAAGACCAGCAATATATACTGGTAAATTAAGTATAATAGCAATATATAGCACTTCTTGACTTCCATGGCAGTAGCACAAGCAGGACATTAGCTGTATTTGCCAAGAAATAGCCCCCCTGTATAGTCATTGACTTATTTAGAAACTTTGCACTCTGTGATGCCACGCCTGCCACCACTGGTTTAGTCATACTTGTGTTTTACTGCCTACAGCTCTGCTGTGCTTTGACCGAAGGGACTATATTCAAGAGAATGTTTGCCATATTTTTGTCTGTGACTTCTTTTTCATTACCGTAATCATATACAGTTACACTCGCTTCATTATCATGTCAGCATTATAACATTTCAATTCTGAGTACTGGTAGCGGAGATACTAACTATGAGAAACACGTATAATTTTTGTTTGCATTTCTAATAGTCCTGTTGAATTTTAAACTTGGGACAATCTTTGGACTTTAAAGAGGCTCTGTCACCACATTATAAGTGCCCTATCTCCTACATAATGTGATCGGCGCTGTAATGTAGATAACAGCAGTGTTTTTTATTTGGAAAAACTATAATTTTTGAGGAAGTTATGAGCAATTTTTGATTTATGCTAATTACATTCTTAATGCCCAACTGGGCGTTTTTTAACTTTTGACCAAGTGGGCGTTGTAAAGAGAAGTGTATGACCCTGGCCAATCAGTGACCAATCAGTGACCAATCAGCGTCATACACTTCTCTTTATTCATACTCAGCACAGCGTGATCTAGCGAGATCATGTTGTGCTGTCACATACACCCACATTAATTTTACTAAAGTGTCTTGACAGTGAATAGACATCACCTCCAGGCAGAACGCGATGTCTATTCACAATCCTGACACTTCGGTAAAGTTTGTGTGGAACTTAATTGCTGCACAGCTTAATCTCGCGAGATCACGCTGTGAAGCGATTAAGTCCCACACAAACTTTACCGAAGTGTCGGGATTGTGAATAGACATCACGTCCTGGCTGGAAGCGATGTCTATTCACTGTCAAGACACTTCAGTAAAGTTAATGTGGGTGTATGTGACAGCACATCGTGATCTCGCTAGATCACGCTGTGCTGAGTATGAATGAAGAGAAGTGTATGACGCTGATTGGTCACTGATTGGTCACTGATTGGTCAGCGTCATACACTCCTCTTTACAACACCCACTTGGTCAAAAGTTAAAAAACGCCCAGTTGGGCATTAGGAAAGTAATTAGAATAAATCTAAAATTGCTCATAACTTCCTAAAAAATTATAATTTTTCTAAATAAAAAACCACTGTTGTTATCTACATTACAGCTCCGATCACATTATGTAGGAGATAGGGCACTTATAATCTGGTGACAGAGCCTCTTTAAGGACAACTGCTGACCATGTGGGAGCACAGCCCATCCAGCACAAGCTGACATATGGATTTTCTGGACGCTTGTTAATGTCCAATGGAAATACAGGATTATAAGATTTACAATTTAATTTTATGTCTTTCATGGTAGGAATTTAAGAGTTTAATTTTCAAGTTGTTCCCCAAGATTGCCTACCCTTTTCTACTTCCGTACTTGGACCCTGAAATTTCGAAACAACAGTGAATCTGTTTTTGTATTTGTCTGGCTTCTTCTTATTTTCATTTGATTCAGCACCCACATAGTACTGACTTTGACTAACGTAAATTATAAAAAAGTGCACAAGGATACAGTTTATCTCAAGCCCTCTCTAAAAGGAGATAGGGACTCCAAATTATTTCCTAACCCTGGGAGCCAGAAGGCCCCGCAAGGGTCACAACAACTGACCACCTCTAACTAGAGCTTAGGGTGACCTTTCTGTGCTCCAGCATCTTCCTAGGCTGCTGCCACCCTGAATAGGAAGCCGGGTTGCAGAGGGGGAGAAATCTAATGTTCTGTTCAAATCACATTTTGCACCCTGGTAAAATGAACTGGTATTTTTTTGTCAAATGTACCTTTAAAAAGGATGCAACTGAAGCAAAAATGATGCAGGCTGCTTATTCTGTTAAAGAACAGGATGCAGACGGATCCAGTTTTTGTACAATAGAAGTAAATGGCAACAGGATAGGCATCCGGTTGCATCCTGTTTTAAAAGTACTCTTTTTCTAATACTAAAAAAAAAAAGTGTAACTTTCAACTGGATGCAAAATGTGGTGCGAACAGAGCATTAGGGTCACACACATCCCCTCTAGACCACGAAGAGGGACATCCCATAAAGGCTCTGAAGACACTGAAAATCTGTTGTGACAACCACATGTGTGAAAGTGGTCACATTAGGGGCATAAAAAAAATAAAAATAATAAGTTATGTAAAATACGGCCTGGCGTTCTGACCGGAATAATAAAAGTTCCTTGCAGTCAGAAGGCTTTGGCCAAACAATAAAAGTGACAATATACTGTCCATCAGTAGGATACCATCCCTAGTGAATTGGGGATGAGGCTCACCACTCCTGGGGCACTTCTGCACCTCAGCATTAATGATCATCTCAAAAGACCAGGGTACCCTGGTTCTGCGGATGGAGTCTACGGTACCACGGCCCTATTAAACAAATGGAGAACAATGGTGGAAGTAAAAAAAATATATATATCCTAAAGTGGTTTTTTTTACCTTAATTCATGCTGTTACCCCATTCTACATAAAAATACATAGAAGAAATATCATTTTTTTGCCTAGATTGGTTTAAAAATTATAAATAAAACTGCAAGGAAACTGATGAGAAAAATGAGAAATAACATCGAGCCCCAAAACATGCACACAGTAGATATATTTTTCAAATAGCACTGACAGGTTTCAGAGACATATGAATGTGGAGATGTTATATGACATGAAGAAAGAAGCAAGCAATACATCCAATAGCTAACATGTAACCCTGCCTATAAATACACCGTAACACACAGTGCCACTAGCGATGTAAAAAGCCTTCATTACCTTACCAGAAATAGGGAGATATTTCCTGCATTAAAAATGATGAATTTACTTAAAGAACAATAGACATATTATACGTATAGATGGTCTAATTGACAGATTTTCTTTAACTTGAGAACGACATTAACTATTGTTCTAATGACAGGTATAGAAGTGCCAATTTACTGGCTGTAGATTTCTCAGAGAGATTTTCTAACAGTTTTCCTTCACATCATGTTTGACAGAGATAGAAGAGAATTTCGAGACGTTGAGTAACATCAAAAGATGTGTCTCAAGTATGTCTTCAGAGACGGCAGGGTTCTCTAAATGATGTTCAAGCACGGATTAACCTCCAATAATACTGAAAAGTGTGCTTTTTGCCTATGATCCCTGACGGCCTTCAATTGGTTGTTACAAAGCTAATCCTCGTGAAAAGGTTATTATTTCTGAGATGTCACTCTTACCTAATAGTCCCATGGCCACTATTCAATACAGCAATTCTTGTCCGCATCAAGCATAATACAGGTTCTAGTTATATATAATATAGACCGTGTTAAGGATAGACTTCACATATCGATATCACAACCAGCATTTAATAGATCTTTTCATACCATTATATATGCATTAGTATAGTGTCCAGTATATAATATAAGCACTCCAATATAATATATAGACTCCATAGGGGAGATTTATCAATTCCAGGTGCTCTGTTAGTCTCGTCCCCAGTGCATTGTGTGACAGATCCATCAACAGAGCACACACCCTGTTGATGGATCCACCATTGACAGTGCGAGGATGAAACTGCTGTTGTCTCTTGGAACTTTTCTAGATAGAAAATGGTGGAAATCTTTCATAAATGAGCCATATCCGGTTCGATTCTGAAGCTCCACCCTCTGTGTTCAACACATTTGTATGTGTCAGAAAAAGTGGCGCAGGGGCTTCATAAAATGATTGGCCTGAACAGAACTGTTCACTCCAAGCTGTGGAATGAAATGAGTTAAAAATCATGCTAATGAGGTCGACACGCACCAATAAAAAGCTCAACAGTATGATATTTTCAACTCAATTTCAGACTAATTCACTTCTATTGACCACGGACACCTTATATATTATTATACACACACCCGTATATTTTGCAGGAAGGTGTCCGAATCCGTAGAAAGCCTCTGCAAAAGATAGGACATATCTGATCTTTTGCTTTTTACGGACTGTGCTCCCATACTTTATTTGGGAGCACGGCCCACAACATGCGGGTTGCTGTCCGTGACCACATGCGGTCGGCCGTGCCCATAATCACGGACAGTGAGTACGGGCACGGTCGTGTGCCGGGGGCCTTAGAAGGATCAGTGCTGAACATCATATTTTGTGTACATACGCCAGAAAAGTGGCACACACACATTGATACCTCTGCCCCCATGTGCCCAGTCTTATTCCAATATTTAGCTATTCAAGTCGGTTCAGCATAATTATTTATATAGCGTGTGGGGTCAAAAGATTATGCCGTTTCATTTGTGTATTATTAGTGAATTCTTATTTGCAATTTCCAAGGCATAACGTGAAGGTCATTGGATCACATATAAAACTAAACACTAATGATATTACAGGCTGCTATATATCATGATTTCCCACTATATAGGATCTATATGGACCAAAAAATAGCCCTTAGTAGCCCTTATTGCCAAGTCACTGAGCGGTTGGAATTTATGGAAGTGGATATGTGAGATATAAGGGATGGGGTCAAGGGGGCAGCTGCCTGAAAGCAGTAGTTTCTGACAACAGATATCAATAAGGTTTAATGGTTTAACTGAATACTGATATGACTAGAAATTGTCCTTTTTTTAAAATAAAAAATTTGACTGAATAATACGTCACGACACATTAAAATTTTCAGTGCACATTTTAAAAACATAACTATACACTAAATGACCACTTTATTACACACATCGGCCCTTTCAAAATTAGAGTTTCATGTGTGGAAATTAGACATGTGACACCGGAGTTCTGCATCAAATCAAGTGAGCAAGTTTTCTGTGGATCAGTTTCAGTGTGAATCCACATTAGGCGTTCTTCACTTTTCTACTTTTGCCTAAAAAAATGCATCTAAGTAAAATAAAATTTTGGGTAAAATAGTAATTTTTGCTAAAAGTTTGTTTTGCATTTTTTTAAGGTGGCATTTTGCATATTGCAAACCATGTTATTCTTTGCAACACAATATAAATTCTGAAAAAACAGCAACAAAAACGTCATAAAAAAACCTTATACACATTCATTTTTTTTAACAGACAAGAAAGCTATACAGATCTATTGGAGAAAAATGCCACTAAATCCTAAAGCAAAACAAAACCCGCCAAAGCCAAGCTTGCTGCGGTTTAAAAAAATAAATAAAAATATATATATATGCACTGAGCCCAAAAACCCAAGACAAAATAAAAAAAACACCACCATGTTTGTAGTGCATTTAATAATTCCCTATTGATTTCAAGCAAACACCTGACTACAGCATTTTCTGCTGAAAAAAAAAAGTGAAAAAATAAAAAGCCAAGAAAAACATCACAAGAAAGCAGAGTTTACCCAAAAAAATGCTCTGTGTGAAGCCACCCTAGGAATGGGAAAATCGAGCAATCTGAGCGGCTTTGAGCGTAGCATGGTCACCGGTCCTAGACCAGCCAGGGCAAGTATTTACAAACCTCCCAACCTTGTGGGCTCTTCTCCAACATTGTCGAGAGTATACAGAGAATGTTGTGTTAAAGGAAAAACATCCAGTGAAAGGGGATCCTGTGGACATCAAGAACTCATTGTCAAGAATGGTTCTGAAGAACAGGTGGAGCAAAGTCAAGCAAATTGCTGCCGAATACAACGTTGGTGTTCCAACTAACATGTTCGTACACAAAACTCGTCGTTCCTTAGCACAGATGGACTACAACAGCAGACGACCCGTTTGAGTGTCATTGCTGTCTAAGGGAAAGGTCCAAAAAAACAAAAGAGCGCAAAAATTGGATCATTGAGCAATAAAAAAATATCAACTGGACAGATAAAACCAGATTTCTGTTTCACCATGCTAATTAGAGGGTCAGAATTTGGCGCAAGCAGCATGAATCGATGAACCCTTCCTGTCAGGTGTCTACAGTTCAGGCTGGTGGAGGTGGAGAAATATTTTTTTTTTTACAATTTCAACACCTAGTGGAATCTATGCCATGATGAATTGCTATAGTTCTGAAGGCCAAAGGAGGGCTAATGAACTACCAGATAGGTGTCTCTAATAAACTGGCCATTCAGTGTATAGTTTATTTCTGTTACGTATATAGAGCCAACATATTCCTCAGCACTGTATAGGAGTTGTCCTCACTCACTGTCCTCATTGAAGCTCACAATCTACACTCCCTATCTGTATGTTTTTGGTGTGCGAGCTGAAGCTGGTGTACCCGGAGGAAACTCACACAAATGTCAAATTCAGGCAATTAAATGACTTGGATCCATATCTATACTACTTTTCCAGCAGATGCTGTATACTAAAATACATATATTACCTACTTTTAACAATTCAACTGCACTCCATTGGCAACTATTAAATTGACAGCTTGGTGTCATGTGATTTATGAGGCCAGATACAAAAACGACTAATTTCTTGTTGTTGGTGTCTCAAGAGAAGATGGCCCTCAGTGTGTGATCAGCCAGAGGGTAGCAATGCTCCAATATTCTACTACTGAGTGATCAGTCAGCACATCTCTCATTGCTGTTTTCTGGGTATCTTTGAACCACCCCAAGTTTTACATTGGCAAGCCCACAAATGTATGATTATATCAAACGTGTAGGCTGGGTTAACTCTATTTTCTTTGTATGTTGTTTTTTTGCGTAACTTTGTCTTATTTTGTACAACTGCTCCAAGTGGATTGTACGACTGATCCATAAAATGTTATCAGTTGGCTTGTTTTGTTTTTTAGTACTTTGTTACTTTGTAGGACCATAACACATAGCGCACTATTTTAGTTATATGCTGGAAAAAACAATGTATTCAAACTGATATAAACTGAGGTATTATGAGGTACATCCAAAATCAATGAATGAAGTCCATCAAATCCCCAGTTCCTTTACCTTTTGTAAACTATATATAAAAATTCCAAAGTTAGACTCTAGTGTGAGCCCCCATTTATTCAATGGGAAATGTCCTATGCCATTGCTATCAGATGCCCTATGTTTGACACACAGTAATGAATCTCACTACTTTTGTCAAGTTATAGACTAGATGGCTCCCACAACCCTTGCGACCTTGAACTTGATCTACATGACCTTTCAACAAATCAAGACCTGCCTTCTGCTCTCTGCATTGACACCTGATAAATCATCTTTTTTAAAAAAATGTATATGACTCTTTATATACTCATTGACATTTTTAATTTAAAGTCCTTTAGATCCCAATGTCTGAGGCCTGTGGAGCTGCCGTATTACAGACATATCACCATACACATAATATATTAATAACCTGTGTGATAGAGATCAGAGCCCAAACTCAACACTAAATGATCAGGGGGGTCCATGAATGTAGAAATTCACTTAGAGAAGTTGTATGTCTGCTTTAAATCACATGTTACAATTGTTTCAGAAAATGTCCGTTGCGTTAAAAACTCCGGCAATTTGCTGATGTGTCTCCAATCGGATGTCCAGAAACGTTTAAGTGTAAAATAAAGTTTTTTCGCATCTTGGCTCGCTCACCTATCAGATTTTGATGATCTAGTCGGATCTGTTTTTCTCCAAATGCATGTCGCTTTGCAGAAGAATAAAGCATTTATTTATTTAATAACTATGTTTTTACTGTTTATGGGCAATTTTGAGCAAGGCTCTGCCAAAAAAACATTTCCCTTCCTATTCAGCCATTGCATGTTCTGCTTCTAAGCTGTTCCTGGCACAGTCGTACATAATTAGCTGTGTATGCATATTGATTAGCTCTCTTTACTTAAAGCAGGGTTGAAAATAAAACATCTGTGATCCAGGCTTTGCCATGTAAGCATAAAAATCCTATTTTCTTTCTTTCCATCTCCAAAAAGTAGAATAAAATATTTTTTCTATTTACTTGTGGGAGATTTATATACCACAAAGAGAATATTTCACAAATACCTAGGGCATACTGAATGAGGATACTTGACCAGGAGGCCACCAGTAGTACCACTAATGACATCAAGTCCCACTCAAATGTAATGCATTGTCTTATTATGCTGCACATGGAGAAATAATGGTCTTCTTTCAGAGCAAGGGGACTTGGATGATCAACAGCAGACCCTCCAAGAGACAAGAGCTAAAATAATGAATTAAACATGGATCTATCCGTCCGTCCGTCCATCCATCCATCCATCCATTTATCTATCTATCTATCTATCTATCTATCTATCTATCTATCTATCTATCTATCTATCTATCTATCTATCTATCTATCTATCCATCCATCCATCCATCCATCCATCCATCCATCCATCCATCCATCCATCCATCTATCTATCTATCATCTATCTATCTATCTATCTATCTATCTATCTATCTATCTATCTATCTATCTATCATCTATCTATCTATCTATCTATCTATCTATCTATCTATCTATCTATCTAATCTATCGCATATCTATCTATCTATCATCTATCTATCTATCTATCTATCTATCTATCTATCTATCTATCTATCTATCTATCTATCTATCTATCTATCTATCTATCATCTATCTATCTATCTATCTATCTATCTATCTATCTATCTATCTATCTATCATCTATCTATCTATCTATCTATCTATCTATCTATCTATCTATCTATCTATCTATCTCATATCTATCTATCTATCTATCTATCTATCTATCTATCTATCTATCTATCTATCTATCTATCTATCTATCTAATCTATCGCATATCTATCTATCTATCATCTATCTATCTATCTATCTATCTATCTATCTATCTATCTATCTATCTATCTATCTATCTATCTATGTATCTATCTATCTATCTATCTATCTATCTATCTATCTATCTATCTATCTATCTATCTATCTATCTATCTATCTATCTATCTATCATCTATCTATCTATCTATCTATCTATCTATCTATCTATCTATCTATCTATCTATCTATCTAATCTATCGCATATCTATCTATCTATCTATCTATCTATCTATCTATCTATCTATCTATCTATCTATCTATCTATCTATCTATCTATCTATCTATCATCTATCTATCTATCTATCTATCTATCTATCTATCTATCTATCTATCTATCTATCTATCTATCATCTATCTATCTATCTATCTATCTATCTATCTATCTATCTATCTATCTATCTATCTATCTATCTATCTATCTATCTATCTAATCTATCGCATATCTATCTATCTATCATCTATCTATCTATCTATCTATCTATCTATCTATCTATCTATCTATCTATCTATCTATCTATCTATCTATATTGTCATTTAACAATTCATTTTGTGTACTGTAACAAATAACTCAGTAATTCTACATGCAGTCATATGGAATATGATAGATAGCAGCCAATATAGAAAATATATAAAATAAAACTAAAAAATGCCTGCAGCCAGAGGTTGCCCATTGGCTCCTCTGCTACAAAGGCGGCATCATAAAAGGCACATCATTTCTAGTGGGGTCCTGATACAGATTTTGCACCAGGGCCCCAGAGCTTCAAGCTACTCCTCTGCCTCACTTACAGCATACAAGACACCAGTTCAGTATAGAATTGAATTATTATTTTTTTATTATTTTTTTTTATTACTTTTGTATAAAATGGCCGGGCATTTACTATGATTTTTTTTTATTTTTGCAGTTCTTGAACACACACTGAATGATCTTATGCCATATAGAAGACTGTTACCATATGGTAGGTCATACAATATATATGTCATAGCTGCTCCCTAGTAAATCTAGCTAAGGATGTGATTGCAAGCATAAAAAGTAGGGCAATGCACTCACTGTGGAAGAAAATCTGTAAAAAGTGACTGAAGCTGCGTGTTCTGACACATCCCTTTCACAAACTCAACCCTGTTAGTGACAGCAGAACAGATTGTGTGCATCTGCTGGGAATGGGCCAGCTGACATCGAAAAAATGCACATGTATACCTTGGCATAACACATAACTAATGAAGAATAATTAATGAACAGAGAGTGAAAATCCTTCAAAACTTTACGAGTTTGCAAACAGTCCGATGGTGTGTACTATTGGCACTCACAATACACCTCAAATCCCCTAAATTAGCACTGAAGCAACTATAATGCTGGCCTGTGCTGTGACTTATAGAAACCATGCCACGCGGTGACTATTAATAATGGCACATTGTTCGTTTTGGGGGCTTTCACATAACGGACTGAGTGCTGTATAATTTAGCATTGCTACACAAGGTGAAATATTGACATGATGGCTTCATAGTTTCTCTTCTTGGAAACTCTTTGCCTAAAGCAAATAGGGAGAAAATAAAACTACGGTTTAATTATTTAGGATTTTTGTAGAGGCATGTTATCCTTGACATGGATGATCAATAACCATATTCACAATAGGATTGGCAAACACTGCCGAATACATTTGACAGGGTAATTTTTTTTTTATATTAATAAAAAAAATAAAATCAAATATATATATATATATATATATATATATATATATATATATATATACATATTATGTTATTACTATATTACTATTTATGTTATTACTATATTACTATTTTTTCCATTTTCTTGGAGTTTTTCTTCCATTTTCTTCCCATACAAACTATCTCTTCCATTTTTCCCTACCTCTATCCAAAAAAAAACAACCCCATATGACTAACAGAGTAAGGGAAAAGTAGAAGGCCTCATGCACCTGAATGTATTTGGGATCATTTTGACGGGGCCATGCATACCATCAAATAACAATATGGTGGTATAAAGAAAAAGAATGAATGCAAACTCTGCATAAAAAAGATTTCAACATGCAACATTGGATGCACACTGCATCATTAGACACATTCATATATTGTACTTATGTTCTTATATTAGGTACTATCTCCTGACTACAAGGACCACATGGACTTCCCTTTGATGATTTGGGCATTTAATGAGTTTGTGTGGCAGGGGCCAGCATTGGCTCGGGATATCGATGATAACTGGAAGAATGAATTAGGGGTCTCGTGAATTCGTACAGCACTTCGTTTCTGCTTTATGGAATGTGAAATATGCATGGTCTATGAAGCACAGGCTGTGATATACTGTTTATACCACTCATCTCCAACCTGTGACTTTACAACCATTTTATAACTACAACTCCCAGCATGTTGGCAGGTGTAGCTTTGCTCCACTAAAGAGCCACGGGTTGCAGACGACTAGTTTATACAATCACCAGATTTCCGTGACCTCAGCCGCTAGGTGACACTCTGCAGGTTTATCAGGCCTTGCTTTTGGATATCTATTGGTTCGCCAGTGCAACATATTCTTACTGAATATTATATGAAGTATGAGGTCATGTCAGAACTTTACATGAAGAGCACATCTGTACTCATGTCCATACGTCAGCCATATTGTAACACCAGGTCCATTCTTTTGCTGCGGAGAGTCTCCTACAAATGAACAATCTTCCATAAAGTCAATGCTTCTTCAGCTATACCGCAGGATTTTCCTTATACAGATACAGCCCGTAATTTTTCCTTTCTGAATGCTTTATATAAGGGTGTCTGCAAGGGGTGAGGCCAGTCTTTAGGGGAAGTCATGACCTTTATAACATTTTCCTATACTTCAATAATATTCGCTTTCAACTGACATTAAGGTTTATTTATTTTCATACAAAGCCAAAAAAAATGTTTATGTCTGGCATCTTTAAAGCTAGTGGCTTATTACAAGTAGTATCTTATTACTAATAAAAATAATTACATGAAGCTCATAATACTTTACCTGTTCATAAGTTATTAATAAGCAAGAGATGCATAGAGCTTCTTCTATACCCTACACAAGGAGCCTTTTCAAATGCACAGAGACCAAGGAAATTATTAATTACTTCTGCCTACAGTAATACCTCTTAGCTTAAAAGTGGGCAAATATTAGTGGAAAACATATATATATATATATATATATATATAGAGAGAGAGAGAGAGGGGACATTACCTATTTCTGCCCTATACGATACTGCGCTATTAATTATTTACAAGACTATGTGAGACAGTAATAGTGTCCTTCGTAATACTGAACCATGAAGAACTAGTGAAAGTGAATCATAGAAAACAGAAGTAGCAAGATACTTTTTGAGTTGTAGTATTGACCTAGAAGTTGTATTTCTTATTAGTCCTACCAAGCTTGTCTCTTGTCAGATAAAACAAATAAGAAAAAAAATGTAACCTCACAAAACCAACAAAAAGATTTACCCCAATTTTTTTCAAACATGGTCATTAGTGCTTATTGACTTGAATCAACAGTTTGGTCATTTTTACAAGGATCTAATTTGGCCACATTTTAGCATCCATTACACTGACACAACACTCAGACCACTCCCCCGAGGTGCTTCTATTGAACAGAGCTTAGACCAGCATAGAGCTCTATCTATCTATCTATCTATCTATCTATCTATCTATCTATCTATCTATCTATCTATCTATCTATCTATCTATCTATCATCTAGTTCTCTTCCCTTTATTATTATTGCTAGGACATATTTTAGTCAATGTTAGTATGATGGTTGCATAAGGCTTCGTTCACATCTGCGTCGGGGCTCCGTTCAGGGGTTCCATCGGAGCTTTCCGTCAGGTGAACCCATGAACGGAACCCTGACAAACAAACGGAAACCATAGGTTTCCGTTCGCATCACTATTGATTTCAACGGTGACGGATCACACAAATCCGAGTGGCTCTCTAGTCCGCGCTGCACATAGTGTTATTCTCATTTGAGTCTGCAGAGGCAGTATACACACTGTGTCACTTTCTCTTATTGATACAGAGAACGCAGACATCATAGACAAATGCACTGATTGATGCTGGTGCTTATAGCGTTGTCTCACCACAAAGGTTTTCCAAATTTTAGCCAGGTGGGCTTAGGCTGCAGGCACAGTACACACATTCAGAGGAATGTGGCAGGTTGGCTCACACAATTTGATCAAAATGTGCGCTAAGAACCTCCCTATTGTAAGTAGATTTAGCAGTAATGCATATTTATTTATATTTAGAGGCTTAGGTGGCATTAGTGTTCGTAGTCTGCTGTCGCCATTTTCTTGTGTGCTGTATCTATCTATATATATGTTTCTGCTGTCTGTTTGTTCGTCTGTGTGTCTATCTATCTAAGTTCAGTTCAGTAGAGCTGCCAGGGGTCCGGTGAGATGTCCGTAATATGGACTTGAGCGCCCCACTGGCGATAACTAACAATGTGATTGCATTCCTTCAAGAAAAGTGAAGAATATTTTGACTACATAGTATATAAATAACAGATAATGTTGTGCAATTGCACGCTCCTAATAAGAATATCTGCAATGATCTTATCTCTATATGTAAATTTGCGCCCACATGGTCTCTCTTTTGCAGAAGTTAGTTTTCAGTATTTTTTTGAATAGTGGCATTGTATGCTGTAACTTCTAGTCCTACATCTGACGAGAGGGTACAAAGTATCAAACCTACGCTACATATTCATTGACTCCAACCAAGTTCCCCCAGCTGCATCTAACCCATCACAGACAACATGTAATTCCCCTTCTGTTTCAGCAGAAGTGGCCGGTATTTCAACAGCAGCTAGAGAAGATACTGTCATAACTAACTTCATTCTATGATACCAGTACTAGCAAATTTCTAGCTTAGAATTTCACGCATTTTTCATAAATCATAAACACCAAAATTTGTCACATCATTTGCTTAAACCGTCATGGTTTTTCGTGTTTTTTTTTTGCTACAAGTAAAGAGATGTGATACTGGGCTGCTGGGAAAGGTCAGCCAAAATCAAAATATAACTTCTTGCCTCCTGCATCTCCACCTAATGGAATTTGTGATTCAAAGGGATGGTCGTCTAGCGTCACCCAATTTACACTTAATTACGAATGAGAGATGCAAATGTGAGATTACTTGTGATAGATGAAGGAAAGGAGGAAAATCCAGAAAACACAGCACCCTCCCATGGAACAAGACCTCTTTAATAAAGGAGCGCTTTCTTCCACTGCATGTATGAGATGTAAAGGATGGAACACTGACCTTGTCATTACTGTGATTTCAATTTTTAATGTGGTGAAATGACAGAAGCTGCTGAAAATTCACAGTGGAGATTTCCAATTAAGCCACAATGAAGTTCACTAAAGACCAAATTATTCTATTGTAATATATTGTATTTCTTCTTCCCTCCAAGCAAATAAGTTGTTTTCTGCTTTTTAACCAAGTAGTATTAAGCCAAATCACCTATATAACATGTCATATTTGCTTGGTAATATATATCATGTGGGTGCCGGTGGTTATTGTGGCCCTATTGACTTTCCAACGTTCTCCTGCTCATGATTATACGTCTGTTGTAGAACAATGTACACATGCGGGCCATGGAGCAGGACAGTCTAAAGTTGTAGATTATATTACAGTTGAGTGTTTTTCTATTATAGCCAAATAGATTCTATAAAAAATACAATGGAACAGGAGGTAGGTAGCAGAGATGAGTAATGGGCAGGTTTTCTATTACGGAGCTATATTTCCTGGATATTAGACAATGGAGACTGTTGTAGGGATCCGTATAAGAGTATTTCAGACTCCATTGTCTGGTATAAGGAAAATATGACACAATAATAAGAAATATCCCATCCCTAGCAGGTAGTTTAGTAGACATGAAAAATAAAGTATATCACAGAGATGAATGATGGTTTTGAGGAAGAGGATCTGAAACAAGAATAAAGCCTATATTTGTATATAGGAGTACCATTTAATTAAATGTCACAATCGTCTTCTCTTTTTGTGCATTTGATGCAGAAAAAACATCCTCTAGTGTAAGAAATGTAAGGCGTCTGTTTTTTGTCCAATTTCCTACTAAGCACAGTGTGTAAGTCCTTCTTACATGTATCTATGCCTATATGCCTATAGTATAATGGTTGTACCATCCGTTTATCACAGACCACCTAAACTACGCCAAACATTGCTCTAAAATTTCCTCACTAGACCCCATTTCCATTGGGTCAATAGGCTAATCCCTCAGTCTATTATAACAGGCATCCATTAGATTAGTGTAGGCCCAATAGGTTAAAAATATCTGGAAAGAAAAGCTATCTGTATTTATTAACACATCATTATAATGAATTAAAGTTGAAAGACTGTAGAATACCAGTACATTGACCTATCGTACAACTTCTGGAAGACAAACATAAAATTGCACTTTTTTTTTAGAATAGATTTGTTTTTGGGTTACCTAAACCCAAGATAACATGTACCAAAGACACTCGTCTGAGAGGGATAAATAGTTTTCTCTTCTATGTTTCAAACAAAATACGTTCCTCAATCCAAGCTGCAAGTACACTTGACCACACTGATACCCTAACCAATCCATTATCAATGAAGTAAACAAGTTATATTATATATATTATAACTGGTTTCCTAGTCATGTCAAATACCCCTCCTCTAAGTTGGGAATACAAGAACAGACATAACAATTATCTAGGTGTTGTCAAAGGTACTGTGATTCTCTCTTCACAAACACCAAGTCCGCATTACAGATAAATAATACCGCAACAGCGAAATTCTAAATGAGTCCTTTATTTTAATATAATGTGAAATCCACATGAACTAAGATTTGTTCTTCACTTTAACCCTTCTTTTATCAAAATATACCCTGGGAATTTTATGTATTCCACCTTCAACTGTTTCAATACTACATGAACCATCTATGAGCACAGCTACATCCTTAACACAACACTGAAGGAAAGAGGCAGGAGGAAAAAATTTTCTTGTTACATCAAGGACCCATCTTTGTAATAGGATTTTATAAAAAGTGATTAAAACAACTGCATGTAATGTTCCAATAATGACTGTGTGATCAAATTCTGTAATGTCCTCCCAACCTTCATGGATTATACCCGAGTAGAGTATGTTCTATAAGGCTTTCATGTTACCAGTTATTTAGAACTACAACTCAGGGCAACAAAACCATTAACGGTAAATAATTTCACAGGGTTTAGTTTGCCTACCCTTACAATTTAAGCATATTAGTCAAAGGCTAAATAGAATGTATTATAATAGTATTAAAAACAAAATTATACAAGTTTTTATTTCATTGGTTTTCCTCAAATGGCACAAATACTTTAGGTTTCTAAAAAAAAAGAAAAACAAAAAAGCACCTCAAAATTCCACCCCACCATAGTTCCAGACATGTCCCAGACCATATTGGTAGATCAGCTGGCTTTATTTGGAATTGACCCTGCCGCATGAGTGTGTGAATGCCCACATCTGAGATAGGCACAGTAGACTATGAGCCCCACTGGCAACTGTATGGTTGATATCATTCTGCGTGAAGCTCTACAGATTAGGTCAGAGCTACATATATAATGGATAATAAAATAAATACGGAGAGGCACAAGTGCTATTAGTAATTCCTCTTATTGAAAAATTCAGACAACATAAAATATTGCTTATAACCATCTGACTTCTACACTCGTTTATCTCAGCATTCTTGTTGAACATTAACAAAATATTACAATGAATGTACCATAAAATACTTTACTCCAACATAATTGTGTTCCTTTATCCAATATAAACGTTTCTAGACTAAGACTAGACTAATACCAGCAACAATAAAATAAACTGAAATAAATACAATAATACATACAAAAAGTCATTATGCTCCCATTTTTATGTTGCCCCCTAAACTTTCCTGCTACAGCCTAAACCCCCCCCCCCCCCCAATAGTGATAAACAGTATTTGCAGAAATAAAGGTCTATCTCTCTTAATGGAAATTAATACTTAGTATTGGATGAATAACCAGGGCCACAGCACGTGCCATAGAGCATCTCAGAAATGAGTTTATGACATTGAACTCATGAATACAATTGTCATTTTAACCTATCAAAAGCAATTTCAGAGGTTTCACATGTAAGTTCAGCTAAACCGTAGACATGCTTGATTTCTTTTCATTGACTGATCAATTCCTAATTGTCTATACTTCCATTTACATTAATACATCACAACGCAAAGCCATTGACTCACTATTTCCAGCTAGGAATTATTACATAAATTTAACAAAAATAAATGCTGTATTTTATATAAATGTTTTTTTTTTAATTATTATTATTATTACATTGATTTTGATCTATTTTTTTTCAATCTCATATGTTAGAATGACTTTTAGCCATACGTTTAAAAAAAAATTAAAATAAATAAATAAAATAAGTGGGTAAAATCTTTAATATGACTGACAGACTTGCAATCTACCTATACTTAAAGTCAGGATAGATTATGCAAGTGTCTTGCTCAATTTATGAGCTATTCACGGTGCTGACAATATGCAAAATGAGCATCTGCATGGAAGCCCATTAAAAATATGCCTCCTAATATATGTATTATGTGACCTAAATTCTCAGACCTATACATTAAAAAACGCAATTGATGGCATGCCAAGCCTTTCTAATTACATTCATTTACCAGACAGCTATACATACAGCGGCTAAGGAAAGCCCGGATTCTACTGTATGTTGCTTGAACTTTTTATCCATTCTCGAGATGAAAGCAAGTGATTTTTTTCAGGTGAAGGATGATATCACCTTGTGCTAGTAGAGGAGGGAGTGTTTCAGGTCTTTGAAGTGTGAATTTAATACGTCCTTTACTTCGCTCATGATGAATCCACAGCAGATAAATGTATGGTTTTAGAGACCTACTTTCGCATCTACGTCTTCCTATCGAAACTTCACATTGTAGGGCTAAAACTATTTTGTGTCTAAAACTTAATCTGGGTTTATGAATATCGTCTGCACACACAAATATCGGTAAAGAGAGGTGGAAAGTTTATAGCCTGGCATCAGAATAGACACTTTTTAAGTAGCAATTTACATGAATCTGATGCTACTTTTACGTTTTTTCTTGTTTTTATATTTTAAAAGTGCAAGCTTGTTCCATTAACAACTTGTATCATTCTGGTCAACAGTACGTTCCTATTCACTGGAATCGGTTGAGCCATCTAATTTTTATATTATCTCCTTGCTAGCATAGGTGTCGTTGTAGAATATTACTGTTATTGCCATGGACTGCCTACGTCACAATATAGGGTCCACTCTCCATTATGTTGCTACCAGCTGCAAAAAAGTAGCACTGCATATACTCATGTAGGAAATGCTATAAAAAGCAAGATAGACGTTGACTAAGTTCTTACAGATGTGAATATTGCATTAGCTTTTCTGCCTCTTCGTAAAATATAAGTAAATGTCTTACTTTGCCTTTGTCCCCATCAAATCTCAGAGAAATGGAACTACTGTATAAGTGGATGATGCTGTAGGCTACTAAACTTGACTGGGTGTAGCTGGTCACTGACAAAGGGACGGGTACTTATAGGGTTCACCATGGACTGGTACAATAGCAAACAGCACTATTACCTTTGAGACTATCTGATAGCAGCCTTGAGCTTGTAGAAACAAATTGGCTATCTCTGGGGATATCTCAGTAACTTTTAAAAGCTCAATCTCCCCGGAGACTGAACCCAACAGTACACAACTCAATAATTCACATGGAATTTGGAGGTGACAACAGATCTTGTTATTGTCTACAATCTCAAAGGCAAAAAAAATTTAATGGTTGGGATTTAGTTGGGAGGATTTGTTATTTTCCCTAACTGTCTTCAGCAAATGAGTCGAGGAGTCCATAGCAGCTGAGTCCATCAGTCAATATCACAAGTCCATAGTGGCCGAGTAAAGTTGTTAATACAAATTGAATTAATTTGTCTATAGTATCTTATAAGTTAATGCCAAGCAAGTCTACCAGTGTAAAGCAAAGGAGTCCATCAATGTATAGCAACCAGATCCATCACTCTATAGCAACTCAGTCTAGTACTATATAACAACTGAGCCTATCACTCTATAGTAACTGAGTCTATCAGTCCACAGCAAGTCCATTAGTGTATACTGACCCATAGCCTGTAGCAACAGAGTCCAGCAGTCTATAGTAGCAGAACATGGTAGCCTATAGCCAATAACTCCATCAGTTGGTTTAGCGTCTACACTAACCAAGTTCATCAGTTAACAGGAGCTTATTTCAGCAGTCTATAGTACCTAAGTCAAGCAATATATGGAAGTTGTGTCCAGCAGTTTATAGCAGCTGAATCCAATAGTCTATAGCCAACGAGTCCAGGAGTTCATAGAAACGCTTACCATTGGTTTATGGTTTTGTTGTGCGTAACACGTTCAGGCCAATTCTACAAGTCAGTGTCCTTTATAAATTTGACCACTATATATAAACATATGGGCCACATGGAGAAAGAAAAAAAAGAAAACTTTATATTCTCTAAAAATGATATAATCCAACTCCTAAAATAGGGGACATCACCAGCATGTACAAGGAGTACAATGTTTTGTTACCGCTGTAGGGTCTAGAATAGCCTAGCAAGGCACTTTACCTGGTACAGTAATCCATGTAATAAGTTATCTAAAGCTGCTCCTTTAAATGAAGTAGTGTTAACAATATATATAGTGCAATAAATTATTACTAGCCTTAAGCCCTGACCTTAGACCTAATAATGAACCCAAATCCCCATCATTATTACATAATATGTGGTAGTCCCAACTTGAAAATCGTGTTTCTCCCAGTTATGTCTTATATCATTAGGCCAACATGCGGTATTCAACAGAATACAGGGCTGTTGACAACGTTATCCTTTTGCAATGTAATCCAATCTATGTTGCTTATTACCTTCAGACCTGTATACAATTAGGAGTGTTTATATTACATGAAGCCTATTGTGCATGCAATGAGGTCATGAACATTACCAGTTCCATAAATCATCCACGTATGCAAACCATATGAAGACCGCTTGCACACTGACAGTTGTTGTGAGTCTATCGTCGCTGGCTTTCCAGAACATACATGAGTGCTCATGCTGAAGATGTGCTTAGTTGTAAACTTATGACGATGCAAAGAAGTGGGGGCACTGGTGTTACTCTTCCTCCTAAAAATTTCAATATGCATTTATTCTTTATTGGTGGCAATGCTAAAAATCCTATAAGGGTGGTTCTGTATAGCAGATGTGACCATGTGGTTAACTGTTTCTAAACCATCTTTATAGTGTCTATTGCATGTGGCGTGACAATGATGGGGTGAAGAGATTTATACTGAGAAAGTGTATATGAAAATCCAGCTTCTCTATACATGTTGTGCCCCAATATATAGATGTAGGAGGGTTACGTTGCTTGTTTGTACAACTTGCTATCAAACAATTTCCTTAAGCCTGATGATACATCTACTTAACGTCATGAGTTATCAGGATGTACAAAAGAAGAGTTCAATTACAATGAATGGGTAATATACCATTTGATTGTACTCTTGTGTATCGCCATGATATGCGGTCATGTACTAGTGATAAGATAAATGTTAAAATGCAGAAAACAAACTTTTAACTGTATTTTATATAAAAAAAAAAAAAAAATCCAACTCAAGACAGCTGGAAAATTCACCTTAATCATTTCTCACAATTAACGTAACTGCTGATCCATGCATTGACTTACACATGACGCTTGTCGGTGTTATGAATATTAGAATGATAATAAGATTATTTTTAATACACTTCTTTAGTATAGTATCTAGCAGTCAATACAATAACTGACTAGAAAGAGCAACTCACACAAAGTGGTCCATTTTTATACATCTTAACTAAGTAATGAACTTCCTATATAATACTATAAAATGTGTTGATTTGATCAGAGAGGAGGAATGTATCTACTGTATGGATATGGGTAAAATATTCTAAGGGAATAAATCATTTTCAGAAGACTATATGAAGAGTGGAAGATGAAGATACTGCAGCGTTGTAAAATGCAACAAAAAGTTAGGCTTGTAAGAACGGAATACAAAGGTCATAAAGAAATAGAGGGGTTATAAAAAAAATCCAGAACATATAGAACACAATAAAGAAAAGACACAAAACAAACATAATTATATGTAAATGACTCAGCGGCCTAAACTCCCTATAATAATCCAATGTAAAAGAAAATCTGCATATTGAGTATTAGCCAGCGCATATCCTACCTAAACAATTTCTAAATGTTACAAGGTATCATACACGTCTAATAAAAGTGATCTTTCATCTAGCTCGAGAGTTGCTGAACAAAAATGTAATAAAATGTCATTTTAGCAAATATCTCCAAATAATTGTTGTGTTTTTTTTTATTATACTTTAGCTAACATGATCTCAGGCTTTAAGTATCAGAAAGGATATGTCATGTTTAGAATGTCTTACATGATAAACTATGCTGATATTAAAGGCAAGGAGTTTTTAGTCTAAAACTTCTCAGTGTAAAATAAAGCAGTGGACTAGGTCAGATTTGCAACTTTTTACATTTCTAAAATTCAGATTCAACCTCAAGAATGTAAATATTTAGGACAACGATGATCGATTAGACGCGTACGCATTTCTAGATTAGAAGACGAAGGGAATGATAGTCTGACAAGAGAGTAACATATGTAGATGAATTAAAGGGATACAAAGATGTAGGAAATGTAGCAGTTTATTTGGAAATTGTTCAATATTTGGATACATAATAACTGTTCTTTTTTCTTTCAATTTGGCAAGTGATATAGGAAGCTATGACTAACCAGGGATAAATCTTCCTTAGGCTATAATCAAATAACCAAGGAGTGTGCATAGCATGTGGAACAACTCTCAGATGTTATCTGTGGTGGATCAGAGTGACAAGTGAACTGCTTAATCCGCGTGTTATCCCGAACACTACACTGTGTTACCCCTGCTCATTCTACTTCAGGATACACAAAGCTGATTAGATTTCATAGAAATGACAGATTCCAACCCAACTCTATGGCACTCCAGCCAACACGGAGAGATGTGTGCCATAGAAGAGGCATTAAATATTCATCACCTGACCTAAAGCACAAATCTGCCTGAAGATAAAGTTTTTCATACATTATATACAGATGTAGCAGAGCTAAGTTTGTCAGTTAGCAAATCATCGTGATATGATAATATATGATATGTGATTTTCCATGACAATGTGGCGTAATCCTTTTAATATTCTAAATGATCAAAGTGGGGGGAAAAACTGGTAAAAGACAAATTCAGCTCTGCTACATCTCTAATGAGATAACTATTTGCTTTTTCTGACGGAATATCAGTATTTCACATTAAAACTATGAAAATGTCCGGCCACATAGCCAGCCAAGCTGACTAATGTAACTGAGAATAACTTTTTAGATGTTATGTTCTCTGATAAAAGCAATAGTTTTATCTGTCACTTTTATTGGATCAAACAGGTTTAAGCCTGCTACAAAAGAAGAAGTAACACAAAATATATGAACATTAATCCCTTATATAATGAAAAAAATGACTGTGTTCTTTATAGTGAACTGGTGCATTTCAGCACAACGCTGGATGAGCAGTGACATGGTTACAAGCAGATGTTCTGTGCACCTTCACTATATGTTGCGGGAACAGGAAGGGGACTTTTGAAAAGTTAGTTGTAAAATGAGTTGTCAATAAGGGACTTCTTACATCTGTGTAGAGTTATGTACAACATCTAGATTGTAAGCTTATATGGTTAGGGCTCTATATCTTATCTATTACTGTTGCCTTTTAAAACTTTGTTGCTCTAATACATGCATATATTGCTTGTATCACATGGTATAGTGCCATAGAAGAGGATAGCGCTATATAAATAAATAAATACAGAAATAAGATACTAATACTTGTAATGATAAAAATAATTCTATCTGTTTCATATCTATCTATCTATCTATCTATCTATCTATCTATCTATCTATCTATCTATCTATCTATCTATCTATCATCTATCTATCTATCTATCTATCTATCTATCTATCTATCTATCATCTATCTATCTATCTATCTATCTATCTATCTATCTATCTATCTATCTATCTATCTATCTATCATCTATCTATCTATCTATCTATCTATCTATCTATCTATCTATCTATCTATCTATCTATCTATCTATCTATCGCATATCTATCTATCTATCTATCTATCTATCTATCTATCTATCTATCTATCTATCTATCTATCTATCTATCTATCTATCTATCTATCTATCTATCTATCTATCGCATATCTATCTATCATCTATCTATCTATCTATCTATCTATCTATCTATCTATCTATCTATCTATCTATCTATCTATCTATCTGTCTATCTATCTATCTATCTATCTATCTATCTATCTATCTATCTATCTATCTATCTATCTATCTATCTATCTATCTATCTATCTATCTATCTCATATCTATCTATCTATCTATCTATCTATCTATCTATCTATCTATCTATCTATCTATCTATCTATCTATCTATCTATCTATCTATCTATCATCTATCTATCTATCTATCTATCTATCTATCTATCTATCTATCTATCTATCTATCTATCTATCTATCTATCTATCTATCTATCTATCTATCTCATATCTATCTATCTATCTATCTATCTATCTATCTATCTATCTATCTATCTATCTATCTATCTATCTATCTATCTATCTATCTATCTATCTATCTATCTATCTACTAAATATGTTTCTACATATGGCCTTTGATGTCAAATGTTTTCAATGACTTTCTGAAAACACAAATACACCACATTTGAAAGAAAAAGTAGAAACCTGAACTTAAGGCCAAAGACCTGATAGATTTTTCCGTAGTAAATGCCATACATTCCATTACTTTTCAACATAGCAAAAATACATAACTTCTTTATAAGCACTTAATGTGAATGGTGGGTGATGTGGTTGATCACAGGTGGTTATACTTTCACACGCTGCCAAGATTTAAAGGATTATATCTATTATGTTCTATATAAACGTCTTAAGCCGGTAACCACAGTGTGCATCCTACTATTATAAAAGTTATTTTTTTGTAACGTAAGTGACTAGCGGATCGCGTTGATGGTAATAGGACGGCGAATTCTACAACTAATAAGAAGTCACAAAAACAATGCAAAATAACCATTTCATAGAATTGACCCATGCACATGTGAGCAGTATGGCCGGCACATGTTATCCTTCCATGGGTGGGTGTTCTGCATGTGTGAGAGCGTGTTGGTTGTGTTCAGTATTGTATGTGCGCTTCTTCTTTGCTTGCAACAAATGACCAAACTCACTTTTAACTAAGCTCACACAGCAATTTGAAGCTGGAAAGCTGAAATAAAACATGACATGCTCCTTCAAGCATATAAATCATTCAAACTTTGGTTTCGCTATCATCAGTATTTATTATTTAGCATCTGTGGTGTTTTAAGGTTAAGAATGAGGTTAATACTTGCAGGAATTCAGAGTACAGGCTGCGGCTCTGCTGATTGCAATTCTACTGCCTAATTACAATAGTATAATGCAGTGCGGATGAAACCTCCTAATAAATGCCAATGCTTCCTGACGCCGGCTCTTTATTAAGAGCTCAAGTGCCAATAAGTGACCTTTCCCTGACATCTCAGTTGACACAATACTAATGTCAAGTTGTGTAGAACTATAGGAGTATCTGTTATTGAAGGATCCTCTGCAATGACAGGCAGTGTTCATATCCTGTAGGAAGTAAGTGTTATTGCTACAATATACTTATGCAACCTGATCTGCTTTGGAAAATGATAAACTGAATACAAGTAGAACAAGGTTATGGCTTGCTGTGAAAAGTACAGCTTCGGATGTAGCAGAGCTGAATTTGTCATTTAACTGTTTGGTTACTTTTACATGGCATAAGTAGGTGGAGAAGTGGTGCAAATCTTTCCTTTATACTTTTTCTCCATGTAGGATCCACTCCTGGTTTTGGTTTACAAATATTGACCAAAACATTGCCATGTGAAAGTGGCCTTTGGCTGCATTTTGTATAGGTTGTGATAACTAAGATAACGCAGTGGGGTTTACTTGCAGTCCTATGTAAGAGCATAGATAACATGGTGTTATACCACGGCGAATGGTGCCCAATGACAATCTCTACTCTGTTAGGTCAGACAAACTGCATCTGCTCGCTTTGGTAAAAGCAGCAGCCATAAGCGTTAAAAGTGCCCCACTTAAAACTTTTACACGAAACGCTGGCCTGCACTAATTCATTTCAGTGTGAAAGTAGAAGCCCTATGCAATGTAGCAAGAGGGAACGTTGAGAATGACATCTCCATCCCATGGCTGTACTTACATGAGGCATCTGCTGCTCTTAGTAGCCCTTGGAATGTTCTTCTCTCATTGGAATAATGATATTAAGAAGAAGAGGAAGAAGAAGAAGAAGAAGTCGAAGAAGAAGACGAAGAAGAAGAAGACGAAGAAGAAGAAGACGACGAAGAAGAAGAAGTAGAAAGTAAACTGGCCTCTTCTTACTTCTGAAGCTTGGGTACTGTATGTCTCCACTGAGCAGGAGCTCTCAACTCAATCCAATGTAGTGGGCAGAGGGTGTCTGTGTACAGGCAGGAAAGTGGCTCTCTGCTGCCAGTATGAGAAAGTAAACCGAGTCGTCCTGTAAGCGTCCAGGAAGGAAGTGACAGGAGACGGATAGGAAAAAAGGAGCACTAAGCCTTTGTAGCATGGAGAGGAGGAAAAAGGCAGTGGATTTAAAACTGAGTGCCTGGCGAGGTGTCGTTTTCTTACCTCCTCCTCTCTGTCTTGTTTCTTCCTCTCCCTCCCTCTGTCTTCTTTCCAGCCCTGATCACTCCCCCTCTTCTGCTGCTGCTGCACTCCCCTCTTCTTCTCCTCTATCCTCCACTGAATAGATAGCTTCCTATTTTTATCTCCACTCTACCTTCCCTTTATTTTTCTCAGTCCTGTCTGCTTTATTATATGTTTTTAATCATCCTGTCTGCTAATTTCTCTTTCGTCTCTCTTTCACCCTCTCCCAGCCTGTCCCACAGTCACAAAGCATTGCCAGTACAATAATCACTTTCACTCCTGGAAATAGAGAAGTCGTATGGGGAGGCCCCTGGAAGTGCAGCAGCCGGAGTATTTTTATTAAAACAAACATATACAGCTTCCTCACCTCCAGCCTCAACTAGATTGATAAATTACTCCGCTCCACTACTTTAATTATGTATATGGGATGCAAAATAAATCACCCAACTGCAGCACCTCAATCAAGCACTTTAGATGATAATTGCGTCTGGGTGAATCAATCTTTTCATTTCTGACATTTTGCTAATTTTAGTTTTGCCGTGGTAATGCTATGCCAGGCGGAGTCTTAATGACAATTCTGCTCCTCACACAATTACTTCACTGGCTTAGGAGATCCATAAGGCCACGTTCAGATGTAACGGAAAATTTCCGCTGCAGATTTTGCTGAAAATTTGCGGCAATTACGCAAGAATTTGCAAAATTTGCTTATTTGATAGTCAATTCAGACGTAGCGGATATCACAGCGAACTTGCCGCAGATTTCAGCCTTTGCATTGCTTCTCCGCAACAGACTGTGCATGCTACGAAGTGTCAATTCCGCACCGCAACCTAAAATCCGCAGTTATTTTCTGCAATCTCTAAACTAAGTTACCTCAAAAGCTAAAGAAACAAAAGGAAATAAAGACAGCTGCGAATTTCCACTGTGGACTGTCTACAGTGGAATTCCGCCACGTCTGAACGGATTTGCTGCGGATTCCACATCCATATTTACAAGACCCCATTCACAGGTAGCGGAACAAATCCACAATGAAAGTTTCAAATCCACAGCATGCTCATTATTTTCCGTAGAAGAAACACATTTTTACACCCTTTCAATGCGATGATATTGTCCGCCACATTTGAACGTGCCCTTAGGCATGAAGCACAAGGCTGTATTACGTATCTGTATTGTATAGAAGTTTATTGTCCCATACTGGACCTCTTTGCTACTCCAATTGCATTTGGAGGCACATGGAGAAAATAGTGGCATGTTCCATGCCATATTATGGAGCTATTCTCTACCGGTGCATCTTCAGCCTAGCACCTGTAGCTTTAAGCTATCTATCATTAACCAATTATTAACCCCTACCTGTACCACAACGTAATAGCACTTTGTGGTGTGGGAGGTGATTTTTGGAGAGGTCTCACCCGCTGAGCACGCTCCGTACACAGCGGGAGTCAGCTGTGTATTCCAGCTGACACCCGAGACTAATGGCCAGGTACTGTTCCTGGCAGTTTAAACCCTTAGGGCATGTTCAGATGTTGCAAATGTTGGTAAAGATTTGGGGCAATTACGCAACAAATCTGCAACAAATCTGCACCCACATTTGCATATTTGACAGGTAATTCAGACGTTGCAGAAGACATTAGAAAGAGGGGGGGGCGCCTCTGACAGCTCATCGGCGCCCCCACAATGCATTCGGGGGGTGCCGATGGTTGTCATGGCAGTCAGGGGCCTAATGAAGAACTGCCTTTCATCGTCTCCTGTTAAGCTGTGCCTCTGGCAGGGCTTAACAGGAGCCTGTAAAAATGACAATATACTGCGTACTGATGATCGCTGGTTCAAGTCCCCTAGGGGAACTAATAAAATAAGTAAAAAAAGTATAATAAAGTTTTTCGTAGTGTAAAAAAAAATTATATATAAAAGTTTAAAAAAACCTGAAGTAACGTAAAAAATAAACAAAATTGGTATCGCTGCATACGTAAAAGTCTAATATATTACAATATAGCATTATTTTACGTGCACGGTGAACGTCGTAAAAAGAAAAGAATACAGAAACCAGAATTGCTGTTCTTTGGTCACTTCATATCCCATAAAAAATTAACTAAAAAGTGATCAAAAAGTCTCATGTAGCCCAAAATCGAAACTACAGCTCGCCCCACAAAAATAAGCCCTCATACCGCTCAATCGATGGAAAAATAAGAAACAAATGGCTCTCAGAATGTGGCGACAAAACACAAATTTTATTTTTAACAATTAGTTTCTTTCTCGTAAAAGTAGTAAAACATAAAAAAAAACAATATAAATTTGACAACGCTGTAATCATATTGACCGGTAGAATAACGTTAACATGCCATTTTTACCGTACGGTAAAAGCCGTAAAAATGAAGCGCCTCAAAAGATTGAGGAATCGCTGTTATTTTGCTTTTTCACCCCACAAATAATTTTTTCCCAGTTTCCCAATACATTATATGGTACAATAAATGGTGCCGTGAAAAACTACAACTCGTCCCGCAAAAAACAAGCCCAAGAAAAAGAAAAAAGTTTTGGCTTTTGGCAGGTGGGGAGGAAAAAAATAGAAAACAAAAATCCAAAAAATGTCTGTGATGGGAAAGGGTTAATAAATCTGCTCCTATATGTGTGTCAGTCCTTAGACAGAGCAATACAGGTGCTATATTTCATTTACTTCAACCTACAGAACCCCTTGAACTACTCAGTAAGGGATCACTTATAAGTGGCAAGCAGAGATGGTGAAATCAATCCACCATATTCTCAAGAATCAATGAAGAAAACAATAAAAAATAAACATCTCATTTCTAGTAAGGAAGAATACTGTATAGACTTCAAATACATTTTGAATTTGTACAACAGCAACTAAATATTAGATTTCATGGTAGAAATCTGCTTTCTGATATTTTCAGCTTTAGTTTAATGAATTTCTAACTTACGCAATTATTATTATTATTATTATTATTATTATTATTATTATTATTATTATTATTATTATTATTATTATTATTATTTTGCATCTACATTTATAGGTTTATGAAAGAAAAGGTGAATAATTGGAACAGTAAAATAGTGTTAGACCAGGCCCAGCAGTAGAAACCGGAATATCCAGGGTTAAAAATAGGATCATTTAATTACACATAAGACTTTTTTCAGCTGATGTACAATAAACGCTGTTATGCGTTTGCTATAGAACATTCAGCAGATTCAAAATGGAATTAAAGGAACACACCCGGCAAAGTGAAACACTGTATTATGCCTAGTGCAGGGCTTCAGGAGTGGAGCATGACACAGGGAATTTTTCTTTGGTCTTCTTTAAATCTCGGAGTCATGCACCCCCATTTAGGCTCTGCGCTAGGCATACCACAGCGTATTCGTTTTGCCCAGAGAGCACCTTTAAGCCATGTTTCAGTCTTTGGGTTAGATGCCAATATTTGAAAAGTCAGTATTTAAGGGGATTTTTGGTTTTATGCAAATATGTCTTAAAAAATCTAACATAAACACAGTGACTTGTCTTTAATCTGGCATCCAATAATACTGAAATTCTGATATCTGGTACCTGATTTCAGCACACTATTGCAAAATAATCTAAAAATTCCCGAAACTGTCAGGACTGAGCAGAAATATCTAATTAAATATCTCTTCTAATTTAAACACAAGGTGATAGCAGCAGATATTGCAGTATGTTAAAAGCTATGTAAACGCATGAAGGGCATTCTTTTTTTTAATAAACAGATCAGTCAGTGTGTTTGGTGTAACTTTATAATTCGTTTTTATTTAAAATTTGCTTTACTTTTGAGATACAGCTGCTCTGTATTCTCTATACAAACCAGCTGTATGGAGCGTTAAATCCTGTTCCCATCAGGTCCGCAGGACTGACGGGTTCAATAAAAGCGGGTCCTACGCAGGATCCACCTGTAATCTATCACATCTAAGTTCATAACTTAGATGTGACCGCCCGAACCTCTTCCCCGACATCTCCTTCCCCATCACCATGTCTGCTTTCTCTACCAATCAATGAGGTGTCATTTTTTTCCCACATTTTTTTTATGTAACTCGAGCATAAAACCATTTTTATATTTTACAAGCACTATAGTTCTATAAAGGAGTTACCATAACAATAAATTTAAAAGAAAAGAAATTAACGAGGTCAGTGCCGGACAAAAACAGATTGTATAACTGAGGCTAAATAGTCTACATGGTGAAATAATGAACAGCCTCCTCTTGTAGATACTGCCACACACCCCCCTTGTAGATAGTGCCATATATGGACAGGGACGTCAGGGGCTCCCTCTAGGAGCGGAATCCGACTGTTGCCGACACTCTGGCTGGGGATTCCTCTCCAGGAGGAGCCCCTGGCATCACTCTCCATGGACAGGGACATTAGAGGCTCCCTCTAGAAGCGGAATTCCCGGCCAGAGTGCTGAGACTCTGGTCGGGGATTTTGATCCTAGAGGAAGCTCCTGACGTCACTGTCCATATATGGCAGGGACGCCAGGGGCTCCGTCTGGGAGCAGATACCCAGCCAGAGCGTCGGTACCCCCCTACCTTCCTTCTTAGTTGCGCCCGTGGCCCATGCCCCACCAGCCCTCCTAGCTACACCCCTGGTGGATCCTGCGTCAGAGACTTAGGGAACGATACAGCTGCTGTGTATAGAGAATACAGAGCAGCAGTATCTCAAAAAGTGAAACTAGTTGTTAATACTAATTATAAAGTTACACCAAAAATACTGACTGACCTGTTTATATATAAAAACCAAATACCCTTCAAAGATTTACATGGCCTTTAACATCTTCCTATAGGTTCTGTACCTTTGCTAATAAATGTTATATATAGTTTTCTATGATCATTTGATAATCCAGAACATTTGATAATCTGACATTACATTAGTGCTGGATTAAAGGAATTCTATTGTAATGCACTATTTTTTTTATAAATAGAAAAGTTGCAGTATTAGCTGATATACAGTACTAAGGTTCTCACAGACGGGTATGTGGATGCATGTACCTATAAAACAATAAGACACATTTGCCAATTACTTGTTGCCAGAAATATTGTGATATTGATGTGTGCCAGATCTTTGTAAAAAAATGTGCCATTTTTAATCTTGTTCTGTCATTTGTATGACAAATATGAAAAGAGATGCTTTAAAGAGGCATGGCTAAGCAACTTTATATTAATGTTCTAAATTTATTATTGGTTTGCGACCTTTTTTATCCCAGATACTGTACATGTACATGCGCTTAATTTGTATGCCCTTTTATTTCACTCATGTATGACATTACAGCGTGTGACTGCTTTACTGCAGGTGTGTTTATTTTTAGTTTATTTTCAGTAAACTCTCTCTAAACTTAGGATCATGCAGAAACCAAATTTTTGCACAGCCATAGGCCCCTTCACATGTCTCTGTGCATACGTGTAAATGCACACAATGATGTGTAAAAGTGATCATGTGACATCACAGAGCGGCTGTATTATGAAAAAGCATTTTTGGAAAATAATATAAAAAACAATGATAAAAGATGCAGCATCAGACTGCGGTTCCTTAGGCCTAACAGAGGAAATGATTCTGAAGGTCTACCCTCGATCTATACAGAACATGTGCACGTCCAGTTTCATTTGCATTGTAATCTTTGTTGACATCATTACACACTGGACATTTGACGTCAGGCGGTGCAGGTGCTTAGTCTACAGACTTACAGCTCCTGATCTTAGAGCGGCCTCCTGAACACAGCTGGGGTCGGCAAACATTCGGACCCCAGCTGTTTAACCCTTTGATTACCGCGGTCCGTGACCGCGGCATGATCAAAGGGAATTCCCCTCTTTGATCGCATCACCGGAACGCTGGTGATGCGATCAAACACCGGGGAACCCTCTGCAGTCAGCCCTGGGGACCGACAAAGGACCCCAGGGCTGTCTGTTCCGTGTGCCTGCTGTTCGGGCACACTATGTGCTGCCCGATCAGCAGCCTGTGTCATTGTGACACAGTGTAATTTATTAGCGTACAGGAGTATGCTAATACATTACAAGCAAAAAATAAAAAAAGTTACAAATAAAGTTATCCCTTGATGGGATTAAAAAAAAAAAGTAACAAAACAAATAAATAAATTAAAAAAAGTCCCAAAAAGAGTCTTTATTTTGCATAAAATACATTTTATTGCCACTACACTAAATAAAAACAAAAAACCTACGCATATTAGGTATCTACACGACCGTAATAACCTGAAGAATTAATCGAATGGGTTATTTAGCGTGAACCGTGAACGGGATAAAAAATAAACAAAAATACTATTCCGAGAATCGCTTTTTCCTATATTCACGCCGTAAAAAAAAATTTTTTACCCCCTAACTGTGGGGAAAAAAAAATTACTATTTCTCTCGCATAAAACAAGGCCTCATACAGCCACGTCAATGAAAAAATAAAAAAGTTATGGCTGCTGAAGCGCAGAGAGGCAAAAACAGAAAAATTTAGCTGGTCATTAACCCCTTCGCGCTCAGCGGCGTAATAATCCGTCGCGCTAACTGTATCGTTAGCGCTCAGCGACGAACTATTACGTCGCGGGAGTAACGGCCATTTCGGCCGTCCTCCCAACACATGCAGGAGCTGTGACAGCTGCTGTCTCGTACAGCAGCTGCCGCAGCTCCTGCAGCGGGGACCGATCGCTGTGTCCCCGCTGATTAACCCCTTAAAAGCTGTGTTCAATAGTGATCACGGCTTTTTAGGGGTTAAGCTATAATCGCCAGCCTGCTACACGATAGCGGCTGGCGATGGTAACGATGGCAACCGGACACCAAACAATGGCGTCCGGCTATGCCACCGATGGAAGCCTAGTGGGTCCTGACGAAGTCAGGACCCACTATGCTTGCTGTCAGTGAGTAGCTGACAGCTCTAATACACTGCACTATGCATGTAGTGCAGTGTATTAGAATAGCGATCAGGGCCTCCTGCCCTCAAATCCCCTAATGGGACAAAGTAATAAAGTAAAAAAAAAGTTAAAAAAAGATGTGTAAAAATAAGAAAATAAAAGTATTAAAAGTAATAAAAGTAAAAATCCCCCCTTTTCCCTTATCAGTCCTTTATTATTAATAAAAATATATAAACAAACAAATAAACTATACATAATTGGTATCGCCGCGTCCGTAACGGCCTGAACTGCAAAATTATTTCGTTATATATCCCGCGCGGTGAACGTCGTAAAAGAAAATCACAATTGTTTGGTCACTTCACCTCCCAAAAAATGGAATAAAAATAGATCAAAAAGTCGCATGTGCCTAAAAATGGTACTGATCGAAACGACAGTTCGTTACGCAAAAAATAAGTCCTCGCACGGCTTTATTAATGGAAAAATAAAAAAGTTATGGCTCTAAGAATAAGGTAACACAAAAAGTGAATGTTTTTTTACAAAAACTATTTTATTGTGCAAACGCCATAAGACATAAAAAACTATAAACATCTGGTATCGCCGTAATCGTATCGCCCCACAGAATAAAGTGAATATGTCATTTATAGCGCACGGTGAACGCTGTAAAAAAAATAGAATAAAAAAACAATAGTAGAATTGCGGTTTTTTAGTCACCACGCCACTTAAAAATAGAATAAAAACTGATCTCATGCACCCCATGAAAACTGCAATGAATTCCTCAAGGGGTCTAGTTTCCAAAATGGGGTCACTTTTGGGGGTTTTCCCCTGTTTTGGCACCACAAGACCTCTTCAAACTGGACATCGTGCCTAATAAAAAGGAGGGCTCAAAATCCACTAGGTGCTCCTTTGCTTCTGAGGCTGGTGCTTCAGTCCATTACCGCACTAGGGCCACATGTGGGATATTTCTCAAAACTGCAGAATCTGGGCAATAAGTATTGAGTTGCGTTTCTCTGATAAAACCTTTTGTGCTATAAAGTAAATGGTATAAAGAGGATTTTCTGACAAAAAAAAAATGTAAATTTCACCTCTACTTTGCTCTAAATTCCTGTGAAACACCTAAAGGGTTCATAAACTTTCTATATGCTGTTGTGAATATTTTGATGGGTCTAGTTTCTAAAATGGGGTGTTTCATAGGGGTTTCTAATATATAGGCCCCTCAAAGCAACTTTAGAACTGAACTGGAACCTAAAAAAATAAATAAATTAGGCAATATTTTGCTTCTTACATTATACTGATAATGAGCCGTGCCCACCCCGAGATGACCCCAGTTTTGACCGTTTGTATAAACGGAGACCCCTATTAGACCATTTCAGTGCCTGGTTTTCCCAATCATACACCCCCGAGAGTGTATTTCTATTGATGAGTCCTTGGTAGATTTTAAAGGGAGGGTTCAATTCCATGAGTACCTGCCGGGTAAGAGGGCAAGGTATGGCGTGAAGATGTATAAGCTGTGTGAGAGTGCATCAGGGTATACCTACAGATTTAGGATATATGAAAGGAAGGACAGCAGTATTCAGCCCCCAGAATGACCCACCTTACTGGGAGTTAATGCAAAAATTGTGTGGGATTTGGTGCACCCACTGCTGGACCGGAGTTACCACCTCTACCTGGATAATTTTTATACCAGCGTCCCACTCTTCAACTGCCTCGCTTCCAGAAGTCCTGCGGCATGCGGCACTGCTAGAAGAAATCTGAGAGGCCTGCCTAAGACTCTGCTTGGGCAAACAAGAAGGGGTGAGAGCAGGGCACATTCTAGCAGCAACATATTGTGTGTCAAGTACAAGACAAGAGAGATGTCACACCAGTACCCATGTACCAGTACGAGGTACCAGTACAGAGACCCCCACACCAGACTGCATCCTGGACTACAATAGGTACATGGGAGGGGTGGCCTTGTCAGATCAAGTCCTGAAGCCCTACAGTGCCATTCGGTGTGGTATAAGAAGCCGGCCGTGCACATCATACCGATGGCTTTGTACAATGTGTACGTTCTACATCGATGTACAGGCCAGACAGGAACTTTCCTGGAATTTCAAGAAGTGATTATCAAGAACCTAATCTTTAGGGACCAAGAAGGGGGACAACCAGTACTTCTGGAAGCGGGGCCACACGCATCGTACCAGGGCAACACTTTCCAGGAGAAGTTCCCCAAACTGGCAAGAAGGGAAAAAGTCAAAAGAGGTGCAACGTCTGCTATAAGAGGGGGATAAGGGAGGACACAATATACCAATGTGACGCGTGTCCCGAAAAACAAGAGCTCTGTATGAAAGTGTTTTAACATTTATCATACATCCCTTGGTTTATAATTTACCCCAATTTTACTTACCCTGATGTACTCCGCACAGCTTATACCCCTCATCTTTCCCTTCTGAGCCCTGCTGCGTGCCCAGGCAGCTGATAACAGCCACATGTAGGGTATTGTCATACCCGTGAGAACCCACATTACAGTTTATGGGGTGTATGTCTCCGGTCAAAATACTCACTACACCTCTAGATGAATGCCTTAAGGGGTGTAGTTTTCAAAACGGGGTCACTTCTTTCGAGTTTTAACTGTACTGGTACTTCAGGGGCTTCTGCATACATGACTTCGCACCAGAAAATCCCCAGTAGGCCAAATGGTGGTCCTTTCGTTCTGAGCCCTCCCATGGGCCCAAACGGCAGTTTATCACCACATATGGGGTATTGCTGCACTCAGCACAAATTGCGCAACAGAATGGGGTATTTTATTTCTTGTGGGAATAAGAAATTTTCAGCCAAAACTACATATTATTGGAAAAAATTAATTTTGTTTTAATTCCCAGCCCAATTCAAATAAGTTCTGTGAAAAAACTATGGGGTCAAAATGGTCACAACACCCATAAATGAATTCCTTGAGGGGTGTAGTTTCCAAAATGGGGTCACTTCTGGTGGGTTTCCTTTGCTTTGATACCTCTGGGGCTCTGCAAATGCGACATGGCACCCGAAAACCAATCCAGCAAAATTTGGACTCCAAAGAACAAATAGCGCTCTTTTCCTTCTGAGCCCTCCCATGGGCCCAAACGGCAGTTTATCAAGACAAATGGGGTATTGCCGCACTCCAGACAAATTGGGCAACAAAATGTAGTATTTTATTTCTTGTGAAAATAAGAATTTTGGAGCTAAAACGACATATTATTGGAAAAAATATATATTTTTTAAATTCCCAGCCCAATTCAAATAAGTTCTATGAAGAAACTATGGTGTCTAAATGGTCACATTACCTATAAATGAATTCCTTGAGGGGTGCAGTTTCCAAAATGGGGTCATTTCTGGTGGGTTTCTATTGCTTTGATACCTCTGGGGTTCTGCAAATGCAACATGGCACCCGAAAACCAATCCAGCAAAATCTGCACTCCAAAGAACACACAGCGCTCCTTCCCTTCTGAGGCCTCCCATGGGCCTAAACGGAAGTTTATCGGCACAATTGGGGTATTACTGCACTCAGGAGAAATTGGGCAACAAAATAGGGTATTTTGTTCCCTGTGAAAATAAGAAATTTTGATAAAAAATGACATCTTATTGGAAAAAAATGAAATTTTTTTCATTTCAGAGCCCAATTCAAATAGGTGCTGTGAAAAAACTGTGCTGTCAAAATTGTAACAACAACCATATTTGAATTCCTTGAGGGGGGTAGTTTCCAAAATAGGGTCACTTATGGTGGGTTTCCATTGCTTTGATACCTCTGGGGCTCTGCAAATGCGACATGGCACCCGAAAACCAATCCAGCAAAATCTGGACTCCAACAAACACATAGCACTCCTTTCATTCTGAGCCCTCCCATGGGCCCAAACGGCAGTTTATCACCACAAATGGGGTATTGCCGCACTAAGGACAAATTGGGCAACAAAATGGGGTATTTTGTTCCCTCTGAAAATAAGACATTTTGATCACAAATGACATCTTATTGGAAAAAATGAAATTTTTTTAATTTCACAGCCCAATTCAAATAGGTGCTGTGAAAAAACTGTGCGGTCAAAATGGAAGAACAACCATAAATGAATTCCTTGAGGGGTGTAGTTTCCAAAATGGGGTCACTATTGGGGGATTCCTACTGTTTTGGCACCTCAACACCTCTTCAAACCTGGCATGCTGCCTAAAATATATTCTAATAAAAAAGAGGCCTCAAAATGCACTAGGTGCTTCTTTGCTTCTGGGGCTTGTGTTTTAGTCCACGAGCGCAGTAGAGCCACATGTGGGACATTTCTAAAAACTGCAGAATCTGGTCAATACATATTTAGTAGTATTTCTCTGGTAAAACCTTCTGTGTTACAGAAAAAAAATTGAATAAAATTGAAATTCAGCAAGAAAAATTTAATTTGCAAACTTCACCTCCACTTTGCTTTAATTCTTGTGAAATGCCTGAAGGGTTAAAAAACTTTCTGAATGCTGTTTTGAATACTTTGAGGGGTCTAGTTTTTAAAATGGGGTGTTTTATCAGGGTTTCTAATACATAGGCCCCTCAAAGCCACTTCAGAACTGAAGAGGTACCTTAAAAAAAAGGCTTTTGAAATTTTCTTAAAAATATGAGAAATTGCTGTTTATGTTCTAAGCCTTGTAACGTCCAAGAAAAATAAAAGAATGTTCAAAAAACGATTCCAATCTAAAGTAGACATATGGGAAATGTGAACTAGTAACTATTTTGGGTGGTATAACCGTCTGTTTTACAAGCAGATGCATTTAAATTCTGAAAAATGCAATTTTTTCAAAATTTTCTCTAAATTTTGCAATTTTTCACCAATAAACACTGAATATATCGACCAAATTTTACCACGAACATGAAGCCAAATGTGTCACGAAAACAGTCTCAGAATCACTTGGATAGGTTTAAGCATTCCGACGTTATTACCACATAAAGTGAAATATGTCAGATTTGAAAAATGGGCTCTGAGCCTTAAGGCCAAAACTAGGCTGCGTCCTTAAGGGGTTAAGGTCTTTTCAGGCCCGGTCATTAAGGGGTTAATAAGGTCTAATAGGTTATTTGTGAATCATCCCATAGGAAATAGACCTTTGAGGCAAGTGATTGACTCCAAAATTAGCTCCAAATGGGGTTGTCTTCTGCTGGATTTTTGAGGCACCATTGTATTATGGCCCATTATTGTAACAGAGCCTAGGCCCACTGAAGGATCGTTTAGTATTTTTATGGGCCAATCTAACCCTGCAATTATGTAGGTTATTAAAAGGTCCAAAACATTTTTTTTATGTCTTTTTGTAAAGGTAGACTGTTCCATAGCAATTTTGTAACTATTGACTATTATCCAATTTGATATTCTTGCTTTCATCTTTCCATGGACTTAACAAACATCCTTGCAGATAAACTTCGACGGCTAAACATAAACTTTAATTTAAAAAAAAAATCTTTCTGGTCTGAACTGTAATATTTGGATGTGTGTTCTTGCTTTCTGGACACAGCAAATGTATATAAAATGTATTACTAGTGTTTAAAGGCCTTGAACATGTGGAGAAGCCCTTAGGGCACTGTCAAGAACACAATATGACCACAGCTCATTTTTAGTTGCCAACTGGCCAATTCTCTTACAAACAAGCTCAATCTAGAGCAGGTCCTCTTGGATCTAATTACTTGTTGTATCATTGAGTTTCATTTACCATTATCACAAATAATTGGAAAATATTACAAATGTTACAAATGTTACGAATGTGTGCTCCAGATGCAGTGTACCTGCTACATCAAGCTGTTATGTACATGTATGTGAGCTTATACTAGGGGATTCTATAGTGAATATTGAATACTTAGACAAGCGTTCTTTACAGCAATAACATGCTGTTTAATGGGTTGTGTGGAAAATTGCTGATAACTGGGCTGGATATTGCCGGGCCCATCCCGTAGTACATGGTATCTTCCTAGCTGGTGAGCTGTTTGAAGACAGGAAGCAGAAATTGGGGAAGATAAGTCAGGGCTGCTGCAGCAGTTTTGCTCTATGCAAATAACCAACTTCCTAAAAAAGCAGTTCTGGCGTTTAGATAAAGAGAGACTAGACTAATGTCACTGATCTGACACTACCATATCATTATTGTAACTAGATCTGATTACACGGCATTTGTTTGTTCCACATTTCCAAAGCATCATTTCCACCACCAACTTCGTTTAAAGAGTGTCATTATTTCCAAGTGATAACTACTGTATCATATCCCCCAGAGTTCATGCTGGATACAGACTGAGACCAGCCCATACACTGAGTAGGAGGTAAATCGGATCATTTTGATGTGAATTTTATAGTGTCATTATTTTGTGCATATAATGAAATAGTTTGACTAATGAAAAAAAAAATGATATGTATATATATATATATATATATATATATATATATATGTAAAAAAAGGAAGAACAGCACATATAAATGCAAAATATGTGTAGTTGTGTGTGCACACGCCTTATGACCTCAGACTCCAGTGAATAAACCTTTTTTTCACTGAATTGGAGTCCTGTCTAGTGCTGCCTATTCATTTGGATCTGTATGTAACCAAATATATTATTCTTTTATATATATATATATACATACACATATATATATATATATATATATATATATATATATATATATATATATATATACATATATATATGTATATATACAAGAAGAAAATTCAGCAGCACTCCAATGATCAAGGTGAAAAAAAAGTGCAATTTATTGTGCCAACATGGCAATGCAACGTTTCCGTCCCACCTTGGGACCTTTCTCAAGCATATACATATATATATATAGTGCATTCGGAAAGTCTTCAGACCCTTTCACTTTTTAACATTTTGTTATGTTGAGGCTTTCTTTGTTCTAAAATAAAACGTTTTTCTCGATCATTCTGCACCCCATAATAACTAAGTGAAAAAATAATTTTAGAAATGTTTGCGAATTTATTACAAATTAAAAACTCAAATTTTGCATAAGTATTCAGACCGTTTCCTATGACACTTGAAATTTAACTCTGGGGGCCTCACATTTCTCTAGATCATCTTTGAAATGTGTCTACACCTTGATTGGAGTCATCTGTAGTAAATTAATTTGATTGGACATGATTTTGAAAGAAACACCCCTGTCCATACAAGGTCTCACAGCTGACAATGCATATCAGAGCAAAAACCAAGCCATGAGGAGGAAAGAACTGCCTGTAGAGCTCAGAGACAGGATTGTGTGGAGGCACAGATCGGGAGAAGGGTAATAAAATAAAAATTCTGCTGCACTGTAAGTTCCCAAGAGCGCAGTGGCCTCATTAATTCTTAAATGCAAGAAGTTTGGAATAACCAGGACTCTTCTTAGAGCTGGTCATCCATCCAAACTAAGTAATCGGAGGAGAAGGGCCTTGGTAAGAGAGGTGACGAAGAATCGAATGGTCACACTGGCTAAGCTTCAAAGATCCTGTGTGCAAATGGGAGAAACTTCCAGAAGGTCAACCATCACTGCAGCGCTCCAGCAATCTGTGCTTCATGGCAGAATGGCCAGAAAGAAGCCTCTCCTCAGTAATAGATACATGAAGCCCGTCTGGAGTTTACAAAAAAGCACCTAAAGGACTCTCAGACTGTGAAAAACAAGATTTTGTGGTTTGATTGAACCAAGATTGAAGTTTTTGGCATAAATTCTAAGTGTCATGTCTGGGGAAACCAGGCACTGCTCATTACCTGCCCATTACCATCCCTACAGTGAGGAATGTTGGTGGCAGCATCATGCTGTAGGGGTGTTTTTCAGCGGCTGGGACAGGAGCAATGTACAGAGAGATTCTTACTGAAAACCTGTTCCAGAGTGCTCTGGACTTCAGACTGGACCGAAGGTTCTCCTTCCAACAAGACAATGACCCTAAGCACACAGCCAAGACAACGCAGGAGTGGCTTAGGGACAACTCTGTGAATGTCTATTCTTGACTTAAACCCAATTGAACGTCTCTGGAGAGAGCTGAAAGTGGCTGTCCACCGACGGTCCCAATCCAACCTGACATAGCTCGAGAAGATCTGCAGAGAAGAATGGCAGACAATCCAGGTGTGCAAACCTTGTGGCATCATATCCAAGAAGAATGGAGGCTGGTGCTTCAACTAAGTACTGAGTAAATGGTCTCAATACTTATGTCAATGCATTACTTTAGTTTTTCCTTTTTAATAAATGAGCAAAGATTACAATCATTCTGTTTTCACTTTGTCATTATGAGGTATTGAGTGCAGAATGATGGAGAAAAACTAGAATTTTTATTTATTTTAGCACAAGGCCTCAACATAACAAAATGTGAAAAACTTTTAAATGGTCTGAAGACTTTCTGAATGCATTCTATATTCACATTACAGCTCATCATGTATATAGGAAACCTACTTACTCTACATTTCTCAAATCTGCAAATGAGAAGTAAAAGGCATTTTAATAAATTCAATGGACCCTTTGGTCAATTCCTCCACATCTTGTTTGCCACCAATACAGTTCTCCTGGCGAGGGGCAATCCTGCACAGGTTGTCTTCACACAAGAGCAAAATGGATGGAACAATAGATCCTCTCTCCTAGGGACCCCATAGCAGATGCATGGTCTGCCTTTATGGTGTGTACGCCCTTGTTGTCACAACTATTTTATCCTTAGAATAGAGGACACTATGTGCTAAGAATCTTATTGTATTATACTTTGGCCAATTTATAAGCAAATCCAGAGGTTTTTACATCAAGCCCGTCTTTGTAATTGCCTCAGTATCAGAAATAAATAAAATGTACTGGTGGCAACACTCACGGTTACAGAAAGAACATGGTGGCATACTGTTTTGTACTGCAAGGACAATGCAAGTCCCCAACCAAAGTATCATCATCATAAGGTTGACAAATAACCCCCCCCCCTTCACATGTACATCAGGCTCAGCTGAACGCATCTGTTATTTCAATGGACATATGCAACTGTCAAACACCTCTAGTGTCGCGCACCACCATTAGAAACACAGGTTTGGTCAGATAGAGAAAAAACATGTCAGATGTTAGTTTTCCCGGATATAGGCATAAGATTATGAGAAGATCCCATCAAAACCTTTGGTATCCACCAACAGAAATTTAAAGGGAACCTGTCATGTGGAACATGCTGTCTGATCTGCAGGCAGCATGTTATAGAACTGGATGAGCTGAGCAGATTGATATTTAGCTTTGTGGGAAAAGATTCAGGATAACCTATCTTTTATTGATATACATCTCTGCTCACTCTGGGCTGGGTGAAAAAACTGGCTCCATTTAATGTCTTTAGGTCATTTAGGCAAGATCCTCATACATGGCTCATTTTATATAAAGTGAATATAAGAAATGGTGGTAGGGTCGACAGTAAATATAATTTACTGTACTAAGAGTAAACTTT